>NC_133534.1:72179851-72498512 GCF_048544455.1 Silene latifolia
TCGTTCCTATGCTATTTAGTGCATATTTGGGTCATTTACTATCTTTAGTCCTTTGTTTTGCATATTCTTTGAGGTTTTATTTCCTTGGTAGGAGAGGAGTGCAAACCTTGCATTTTCATGGCAAAATAGAGCTAAATTGATCGAATCTAATGACCAAGCATCAAAGAGAAGACAAGACTAGAAGGCCTTTGTACATAATGTAGTAGATGGGCAATGATGAAGAAGATCCTTGCATCTCCGACAAAATCCAGGAGGATTGTTGGAAGAAGAAAAGAAGAAATGGCACACTGGACTAGGATCCGAGCGTCTCACCTATCGGGACGCTCGTCCAGAAGCTCCACAATCCGAGCGTCCAAGCTGCCAGGCCGCTCGTCCACCGCCTACACAATCCACTAGTCCCGACCTTTTGGACACTCGGATTGTCCTCCAGTGCAACACGTCCTCTTCTTTCTCCATTCGAGATGCGCATATTTTTGAAAGACTAGCTAAAAGGAGACCCGCATCTTTTCTTGAGAGGAGCGATTCCTCAAGGACTTAATCGTCATTTAAGCCCTTAGTAACCCTAATTTGTGCACCTAATCCCCACTATAAATACCCCTTTAGTCTAATTAGATTAGCATGTTCTTCTTATCAATCTTTAGTGTAGTTTATATTATTCTAATCTCCCTTTCATCTTGTAATCAACTTCTAATCAAGTCTTAATACAAATCTCATTTCCTTAATTTCTCTATTGTTCATCTTTTATTTTGGGTAATTGAAGATTATTTGGGTTTATTGGGAGATTGACAACCTTCCATCAATCATCAAGTACTTCTATTATTCTTTGTATTATTCTTTTGGAATCATCATTAGGTATAAATCTCTTAATCCCTTTTTAATTATTGTTAATCATCTTCATTTATTCATCATGTTTTGCTTTGTTAATATGATTCACAACCTTGTTAACATGTTAAACTTGATATTGAGTGAGTAGTTTCCTTAACTAGGGTTAATGGGGAATTAGGGGAAACCAACCTGGAGGATGATTCATGCTTAATCTAATATGTTCACATAATTTATTTGCTTGCTTGTTGTGATCTCAACTTATGCACATGTTATGTTTGATGAAATGCGAGCCTATGAATCCTTGCATTTTTTACCCATCACTTACCTTTTCAATGAGACTTGTAAGACATAAACCAACTCGAGTCTCATTAGACCATGCATATAGTTGAGTAGGGAGGATTAAATCGACTTGTAGGTGTTGTACAATCTAATCGATTCGGCTCCGGGACCCAAACCTTCCTAGGATTGTAAGATATAAACCAACTCGATCCTATCACAACAATAATTGCTTGCTTATAATTTGAGAATATGTTTGTATGATCAATTCCCATGAATCCCCTATGAACCCATGACACCCTAGTGCTTTTAATCAATTGTTTACATCTCATTTTAATCATCTTGCTTGTTTACTTTTATTGTTATTTAGTTTAGTGATCTTCTTATATCAACCCAAATTGTGACACCTCTAGACACCACTACTTGTAATCGAAAATCCTACATCAATACCCGTCCCTTGGGATCCGACCTTTACTTACCTCTTTACTAATAGTAGAGTTTTTTGTGAAGTTATAAATATTGTTTTGGTCAAGGTGCTCCTAACGACAAGTAACCGAAATCTAAGCTCAAAGCGGACCGACCAAAAATGGCGCCGTTGTCGGGGACGGTGTTAACTTGATTTAATTTTCTTTGATTGTTATTAGTTGTGTCTTTGTTTGCCTTGGGGAAGTAAAACTCCTCAAGGTTTGTTCTAATTGTTTTCGAGTTGTTTGATATTTTGCATGTCTAGAAGATTACAAGTTAACTTGTTACCCATTGATCACGAAATTGAAAGAACTTTGACAACCAATAGAAGACTTGCTAGAAACACTTTGAGAGGTATTGGTGAGGTTGTAGATATTTAACCAAATACTATTGAGTTCATCAACCCTTTTGCAAGAGAAGGTGAGGAGAACCCAACACAAAATCAACCCACAATGCCTAAGTTTTCATCACATTCCGTACCAACCGAGGAGAACCTACCCAATGGAACTCCCACACCACAACACTTAACCGGAAATTTCATTGCAAAATCCGCATTTATCCAATTAGTCGAAAGAAGCCAATTTGGGGGGATGCCTAGTGAAGACCCTCATTCTCACATGGAGACTTTTTGTGACTATTCTGATGCGATTTCACAAACCGGAGTGACTTAAGACCAAATTGGATGGGTCTTATTTCCTTTTTCTCTAATTGGTACCGCGAAACAATGGTTGAAGAGCCTTGATAAGGCTACTCTTGGAATTGACTCTTGGAAGAAGTTCACTCTAGCTTTCTACAAAAAATTCTACCCTCCGAAAAAGACTAATATGCTAAGAGCTCAAATTACGGGTTTTAAAAAAAGGGACGAAGAAGCTTTGTATGAAGCTTGGGAGCGATTCAAAGGAACTTGTCGCTCATGTCCTTATCATGGACTTAGAAAGTGGTTCTTGGTACAACAATTTTGGAATGGACTTTATGAAGATTCCCGAAACATTCTCAACAGGGGATCAAATGGTATGTTCACCGAAGTTGACGATAATCAAACTTGGAACAAGATTGAGGAAATGGCGGTCCATAATTCATAATATAGTAGACCTCGCAAGGCTACTAGAGGAGGAAAGCATGAAGTGGACTCTATTACTCAATTGGGTGCTCAACTTAGTACTCATATTGATGCCATCAATTTGAAGTTTGAAAAGGCTATGGCTAAGCTTGAAGAAGCCTCAAAATCACCAAAGCAACATGTTAATGCCATGGTGGCATCCTCATCAATCCCAAGTGGGATATGTGAGAATTGTGGAACTTTGGGACATGACCAAAGTGAATGTAGGGGAACAAGTGAGAAAGTGAATGCTTTTCAAGCATACAAAAATGGTACCCCTTATTCCAACTATTACAATGAAAACACCAAATTCCACCCAAATCTCTCATATAAAAGCCAAAATGTTCAAAACCCTCAACCAACATACACCCCACCTCCCATGAGAAACCAAAATCAAAGACCCTTTTACAACCAAAACCAAGGTTATCAAAATCAAACTCCATACAATCAACAAAATGACCAAGGTTTTGATGTTCAAAAAGCCGTCTTCCAAATGCAAAAGAATCAACAAGAATTTTTCACTCAAATGCAAAAAGATAGCCAAGCAAAAGACATCACCATCAACAACATCCTAGCCCACACAAAAATTTTGGAAACTCAAATGACCCAACTAGCATCTTCAAGCTCTCAAAGACAAAAGGGGCAATTACCACCTCAAAGTAATCCCCCAATACATGAAACGGTTAGCACCATCCACTTGAGGAGTGGTACAAGATATGAAGGACCAAAGAAGCAAGTTGAGGATGAAGTTGTGGAAGCTAGTGACAAGGAAAGAGTTGTGCAAAACTCTAGGGAAGAAGAACCCACAAATCAAGAAGTTTCAAAGAAAAATGAGGAAAGGCCAAAGAGAAGGAGCCCGTTGTGATTATACTTCCATTCCCGAGTCGTCAAGATAAGCCTAAGTTTGATGACCAACTTGGAAAATTCATGGAGATTTTGAAGAATTTAGAAGTCTCGATTCCTTTCACGGAATTGATCAATCACGTTCCTGCCTATGCAAAGTACATGAAGGACATCCTTACGAAGAAGAAATCAATCCGGAAGCTTGAGACTATTGCCTTCACTAGGGTGAGTAGTGCCATCCTTCAAGGGAGTTCACCTCCAAACCTCAAGGATCCGGGAAGTTTCTCCATTCCATGCACTATTGGTGACACTACAATCAACAAAGCTTTATGTGACCTTGGGGCAAGTGTTAGTGTCATGCCATATTCGGTTAGCAAGAGGCTAGGAATGGGAGAACTCAAATGTACCAACATCACGCTTTAAATGGCGGATATATCAACTAAGACACCTTTAGGGGTATGGGAAGATGTTCCCGTGAGAATTGGAAAATTCTTCATCCCGGTGGATTTCGTTATTGTTGACATGGAAGAAGACTCCAACATTCCTATTATCTTAGGAAGACCTTTCTTGCACACCGCGGGAGCGGTGATCGATGTGAAGCATGGAGAGCTCACTCTTGAAGTGGGAGATGAAACCATCACTTTCAATCTTGACAAGACCATGAGAGCTCCCCGATTGCATGAGCCATGTTTTATGGTTGATCACTATAGCCGGAAGGATGATAGGAAGAAGTTGGAATTTCAATGGAAAAAGAAAGTGGATGATACCCCATCAAAAGAACAAGGGAAATAGCAACAATGAGAGCTTGAAAAGCTCACCCCTGACAAGTGAAGAAGATGGCCCCATTGGCCAAGACAAGAAATAAGGAGAGTTGTCTCTATCAACTCAAGAAATTTTTAGTGATCAAGTAGACGAAGTTTGCGGTCTTTGGGATGGTGAGTTTGAAGGGATATTCAATCCCTATATTGGTAATGCTATGAACCAAGACCATTATGGAGAAAAATAAGTGCAAAGATCTATTGAGGACCTTTATCATGATAATGAGCAAGCTTTCGTCTACTTCTTCAAGGTGTTGAGTAACATCAACAACACCTTGAACATTCCCCCTTGACATCTCATATTGGAATGAGAGTTTGGTGGAGTCCTCCCTAAACCACCATTTGTAAATATTCTAACTCCCTAACTTGTATTTCAATTATTACATTGCATTTTTGTCACTTTTGGATTTATATTTTTGTGCCTTGATCAAGATATTCATCATTTTGAGAGAAGTGAGGGAGGGACTTATGATTTTATTGATGTGTAGTGCTTTACCTTAGTGTAGGGATAGCAATTACCTAGGCTATTCATGCCTTTTTAGTGCCCCTACAATGAAGAACACGAGAATTGAAGAATGAAAATGACACGGGTTACGAAGTACCCACGGATGGACCTGAATCCGTGTGGTCAAGGAAGAATCAGAGCGGCCAAATAGACAATCCGCTCGTCCTGAAGAAACCCGAGCGTCCAAGTTACCAGACGCTCGTATGGTAGAGCTGCAGAAATAAAAAATCTTGTGATTTTCCACTGTAAAGGAATCCGAGCGTCCACCTAGAAAGACGCTCGTCTCACCACAAAGAATCCGCTCGTCCTGTGGCGTATTTTCCTGAGCCAAATTTTGAAGAATCCGAGCGTCCCGACACCTGGTCCGCTCATCTTCCCCTGCAGTTTCAAATGTAACGGGTCTTTTTAAAACCCTCTTCTCCCATTCATTCTCATTTCTTCAACATACAAACACTACCCAAAACCCAAAAACCCCAAAACGCTCATCCTCTCCATCAACAAAAACAAATTTCCTCAACCAATCTCAACCAAATCAAATCCAAACTTCCTCACATCAAAAATTAATCACTCCTTTTGCAACAACAAGTGATTCAAACACCAAAATCTTCAAGTTTTGAGTCGATTTTTAGGATACAAAGCAACATTCATTCATCCTAAATCGATTTGGGCATTACTAAAAATTGTAGATTTCAACCTTTCATTGGTGTAATTAAGCAAAGGAGAATAGCAAAAACTAAAGGAGGCAACAAGGCACCCCAAAAGAAGACACTTTCCAAAAGGCAACTAGCTCTTCAAGCAAAACAATTGTCAAAGGCTTTGGTAATCTACAATGCAAGGTTGGAGGTTCAACAATAAGATCCCCCTATGGAAGCTACAACATCAACAACTCCGGTCATTGAACAATTATCCAATTATCCGGAGGTAATTTTCACTTCCGACTCCCATAGGGAGAAATTCACTCACTTTGCTAAGAAAACCATCATGCCTACTAAGTTTATTTGTGAAGATGCATTGTCAAAGTTGGGTGTTCTTGAACAAACCAAAACCTTCTTTGAGTCTATGGGATTGGGTAAATTGTTTACAATGAAAGAATTGACATACCCCTCCCTCACCTTGGAATTTTTAAGTTCTTTGAAAGTCACAAGGGTGGAGACTCGAACCAACATCGAGTTTCGTCTTGAAAATGTTGATAGACGCATAACTTATGGCGAATTGGGTAAGATATTAGGCCTTAGTGATAACCCGAAATATACAAAGATTCCTATCAAGTATGACCCCGCTCCTCTTTGGATGGCAATTTCCGGAAAGAAATTCATACGCTTTCATGATTGTCGTGCTCTCTTAGTCCACCATCCGGGCATTAGTGTATGGCATAAAGTCATTGGGAATACTTTGATAGCACGAAATGGCACAAATCATCTTACCAAACTCGATTGTATTCTTCTTGAGTCGGCCTTGAACATTGGGTGGGAATTTACCAAGCCATACAATGCTCTAAGACTTTTGGTTGAACGATGGCTTAATGTCGATTGTGGCAAAGAAGGCACCGCTTTTATTGTCAATGGATGACTAGTTACCCATTTGGCTAAGCATTTCAACCGGAATTTCAACAAAAATAACACTTATGTGCCGGTTAAAGGAGGCCATCTTATTGATATGGACACCATGATTCACAAGTGGGTCAAGCACGACACTCTTGACAACAAATATGGGTGGTTAACAAATGAAGCTAGATCCTTCACCTTGCCTTCCAAAATTTGGCGATTGAATGTTCACCGATCAAAATACCTTCTCCCACTCTCCAAAGAGACCGAGTATATCATTCAACAACAAAGGGGCGAAATTGCCGAGCCCTCCTCCTCCATTATCACCCCACCTTACCCATTTGAATACCACGAGTTCAAACCCAAAGATGTCGAAGTGGGAAATGATTAATTGACTCTACTCATGAGGGAAATGCATAAGCAAGCTTACAATGATAGAGTGGATGCTTACAAGGCCCAATATCCGCCCCTCCTACATCTAGCTGGCAAGGACTTCTTGATCCGTCTTGTCCTTTGCCTAGTTGGGCGGATAGGGAAGTATTATTTCCTAGCATTTGTAGTGGTGGTAGACCGGGTGGAGAGGAGATGGTTGTTGAAGAGGGTGGTGACCAAGAAGCAGAAGAAGAAGAGGTTCAAGAAAAAGAAGTCCAAGAAGAGGAAGAGGAAAGTGAGGAAGAACAAGCAAGTGAAAGTGAGAGTGGACATGATTCCACATCTATGGAGGTTGATGATGCCTCAAGAGAGGAAGATGATGATAATGATGATACGATAGGTGAGGATTAGCAAACTTTGGAGGCTCCTACATTCTTACACCTCCCTTATGGTTTGTCTACTTCTCTTGTTTTTCTTTTATCTTGATCATTTTATTGGAGTCCTAGCAACATTGGAGGACTAACACCTTGGCATCATTGAGGTGTTCATTTTTATTGTTCCCAACTTTAAAAATCCGAAATGACAATCTTTAGTTTCATGCATTGCATTCCATGTGCATGAACGCTCCCGAAATTCATGACGTTAGAAATAATGTCTATTTTGGTTTGGGATAGTCCATGCATATGCATTGCGAGCTAATTTAAATTATGCTCTCCACCATAACAAAAACACATGCATCATGTAGTGCAGTTTAGTGTAGTTTGCATTTAGTTTAGAAATCATGCATATTCATTGCATAATTTCCTATCGTATTGGCCATTGAGGACAATGCCTATACTAGTGTGGGGATGGGAAATTCTAACTTAACTTTTATTCAAAATCTAAAAAAAAAAAAAAAATCAAAAATTTTGAAAAATCCAAAAAACAATTGTAAAATAGAAAATCCAAAAACAAGTTCATTTGCTTTGTAGTATAGTCTTGTATATATTGTTTTGTATATATTGTGTTTGTTCATCCTTGTTCACATTGATTGACTACGCCACATCCGAGACATGAAGATATTGAAGACCGCATGGTATGATCTTTCCAATCTCCTTTTTCCTCTTTATGTTAATGACTATGTGGCTTTATTTTGATTGATGCGGTATAAACAATATGAATTTAGGACTTGCATTTAGATTATTTGGCATACTAGTTGGTAGAAGCATATGCATTAGGATGTATATATGTTAGTTGCATCATGGCATATAGATTGCATGTTAGGAAAATTTTGCGAAACCGTCTATTTAGGAAGCTTGACAAGTATATATAGGCCCTAGTAGATGCTTTTTCTTCTTAAGACTTTGCTTGTTAGAATGCTTGTAAAACACCCTAGGATGTGTCATGCTAGTATCCTTTGACCCATGGATTAAGGCCTAGTCAAGAGTACCTTGTGGTGTGATAACTCCTTGACTACCGTTTATTCCAAGGTGACCCATGAAACCATGCAACCATCATCCGTATTCTACCACAATTTTGTCATCAAAGGGAATGGGCACAAAAATTATTCAAATTTGAGTTCAAGAAATGAAATGAAATGTCAAAAAGTTTGCAATTGCATCAAAAGAAAAGAGGAGTAACAAAAATGAAAAAACTCCTATGCTTGAAATATAAAGCACCCTCCCTACAAATGGGGTGACTTTGAAAATGTTCAAAAGAAAATGCAAAAAGTTGAAAATTATCAAGTGTTGAAATGCCAAACATCAAAAGAAATGGCAAAAAGAAAGTGTTCTCAAATGTCAAATACCACAAGAAATTGGGGGGAAAAACAACAACAAATCAAACTCCCATATAAAACTCAAATCTATTGATCCCTTTCCATCGAATCCACTTTTGTGCATTTTAGAGAGGGGACGACCCTTCTTCTTGTCTAGGCAAGAAGGGGAATTCCGCGATCCTCCAGTGTTTCTAACACCATAGGGAGTCTATTCTTGACGAAAGCATTTAACAATTGAGGACAAAGGTACCCTAGTTTGACACAACTTGGTGGTGATTTATTGGTATCCTTCTAAGCTTAGTAGTTTGAAGAAACTATATCTATGAAGGGGTGTGTACCCTTAGATTGCTTCCCCTTTAGATAATTTCCGCCACTTAGATGAGGAAAGTGGCTATACTTGTTGTAAATGCATACATTACTTGATTTTGTTTGCTTTAATGATTGGATGTGTCGCCATTTTGGCAAGACCCACCTTGCCTTGCAAGAAGGCATCCTACCTCATGGTTGTCTTGTTGTGAGTTGAAGGGGCGGAGTGAGACCCGCTAATTGTCTCATATCGGCTATATGAGTAGGTTGGTTTAAATAAGGGTCATAGTTTTTGTCACCTCTTTACTAGGGACGAGCAAAGCTTCGGTTTGGGGATATTTGTTGTGATCAATATTTGAGCATATTTAGTCCCCAAATTAGCCTCGTTCCTATGCTTTTTAGTGCATATTTGGGTCATTTACTATCTTTAGTCCTTTGTTTTGCATATTATTTGAGGTTTTGTTTCCTTGGTAGGAGAGGAGTGCAAACCTTCCATTTTCATGGCAAAATAGAGCTAAATTAATCGAATCTAATGACCAAGCATCAAAGAGAAGACAAGACTAGAAGGCCTTTGTACATAATGTAGTAGATGGGTAATGATGAAGAAGATCCTTGCATCTCCGGCAAAATCCTGGAGGATTGTTGGAAGAAGAAAAGAAGAAAAGAAGAAATGGCACGCTGGACTAGGATCCGAGCGTCTCACCTATCGGAACGCTCGTCCAGAAGCTCCACAATCCGAGCGTCCAAGCTGCCAGGCTGCTCGTCCACCGCCTACACAATCCGCTCGTCCCGACCTTTTGGACGCTCGGATTGTCCTCCAGTGTAACACGTCCTCTTCTTTCTCCATTCGAGATGCGCATATTTTTGAAAGACTAGCTAAAAGGAGACCCGCATCTTTTCTTGAGAGGAGGGATTCCTCAAGGACTTAATCGTCATTTTAGTCCTTAGTAACCCTAATTTGTGCACCTAATCCCCACTATAATTACCCCATTAGTCTAATTAGATTAGCATGTTCTTCTTATCAATCTTTAGTGTAGTTTATATTATTCTAATCTCCCTTTAATCTTGTAATCAACTTCTAATCAAGTCTTAATACAAATCTCACTTCCTTAATTTCTCTATTGTTCATCTTTTATTTTGGGTAATTGAAGATGGTCTGTGATCCTAACCGCACCCTCTGGAAGTATGGACTTGACTAGAAATGGCCCGGCCCAATTAGGTTTGAATTTTCCACCGTGGATCGACAGGTAAAAGAGCTCTAACTGACTTGAGTACTAAGTCTCCTTCCTTGATGTTCCTTGGCTTGACCCTTTTATTGAATGCTCGTTTGATACGTTCTTGATATGTTTGGACATTGTGTAATGCGCGTAGCCTACGTTCATCCAGGAGGATGAGTTCTTCGTATCTATCCCTCTTCCAATCAGCTTCCGGGATTTGACTTTCGAGTAAGATACGCAATGATGGTATTTCTAACTCGACTGGCTGTACAGCTTCCATGCCGTAGGTCAAATAGAAAGGGGTGGCCCCAATGGGCATCCTAACTGATGTGCGATATCCCCACAAAGCAAAGGGTATTTTGCTTGGCCAATCTTGATAGTTGTCGATCATTTTCTTGAGAATTGTGACAACGTTCTTGTTTGCCGCCTCTACCGCGCCATTAGTCTGTGGTCTATATGGCGAAGAGTGGTGATGCCTAATTTTGTACTTGGCTAGCAATTACTCAGTCTCGGCTTGGAAATGTGATCCATTATCACTAATGATCTCATGTGGGCAACCGTATCGACAGATGATGTTGTTTTGTATGAACTTTGCCACGTTTTTAGCCGTGAGACTAGTGTAGGAAGCCGCTTCTACCTATTTGGTGAAATAGTCAATTGCCACCAATATGAAACAGTGACCTCCTGTTCTGGCAGGAGTTATCTTCCCGATTATATCAATTCCCCAGGCAGAAAATGGCCAAGGAGATGTTATCGTATAGAGCAATGAAGGAGGGACATGCTGTACGTTCCCGAGCATTTGGCAGTTGTGACAATGTCTTACGTATTTGATGCAATCGGATTCCATTGTGGTCCAATAATACCCCAAACGTGTGATTTTCTTCGCCATCCTGGGCCCACTCATGTGAGGACCGCATTCTCCATCATGAACTTCTTCCATTACTTTCCGCGCCTGTGAATGATCAAGGCAACGTAGGATTATACCAAGAGGTGTTCTTTTGTATAACTCTCCTTGCATGAGAACGTATTGGGAAGCTAGTAGGCGTATAGCGCGTTGTCCCCTTTTGTCCATATCCGGTGGATAGGTACCGTTGAGTTTAAAATTTAGGATTGCTTGGAACCAAGGCTCCTCTGTGACTTCCTCTTCGTCGGTGATTTGTGTTGGGAAATGTGTCCTCAACAATAGTGCGATCACATGATTTAAATATCATTATTAAATCTCATTTTAAGAATACATGTGGGATGTAATATTTTACAGTCAACTGGTCCACACATATCGGTAATGATTGGCTGACTAGAGTTTGACATTACTGTCGTGCGACGGTGGTGATCAGTTGATCCCCTTAGGTCATACCTATAGGGAAATACTCTAAATTGATTATTTAATTAATCGTATACCGATACGAGTTAATTAAATTGCTTAAAATTGACGGATGATTTTGTGAGTATAATTTACATATCTTATTGTAAATATGATTAAATGAGACACGGTCTAAGTAATCGAATTGTTTTATTATTTAGATGAAATCATTGTTTACAGAAACAATTGAAACGGAATGAATAAATTATTATAAATACAGAATGTTGTAATTTATAATTTGGAAACATTTTTGGTACGAGTAATTACGAATTACTAGTCGATTTTGTAAATGACATATTTTATGAGTATGTTGATTTTTAATATGTTAAAAATACATTACATTGTGACATGTCATGTAACATGTTACATTGACAAATGACAAAATAAAATGGACCATCCATTTTATTATGAAAATGCCGAAATTAGAAGGAGTATGGGGTTAATATTGTGTTTTCATATTAGTGGAAAACATAATGATGAAACACTACCTTCTAGCCATGCAACCCTAAGCTTTTGAGAAAAGCAAAAATAAAAAGCATTGGGCATACTACCCAAGGCCAATATTTCGGCCAACCATATGAGAAAAGAAAAGAGAGTTTTTCTTTTCAATATTCATTCATCATTTTTGATACAAAAATTTTCTAGTGTAAGAAAATGTATAATCTCTACAATATGTGATTTTTCTAGAGAAATAAAAATCTCACAAATACTCCCTCTTGACCGAGATTTTCAAGAGTAAAAATACAATTTATTTTGTGTCAATTTTATAGTAAAACCAATATTATTACTAGATCTAAATAATATTGGTTATTATGAGTTTTCTTGGGTATATGCTTTTGGGAGAGGTTCTAATTTGAACCTTGTTCATCCAATATTTGGAAGCTCAAGAACAAGTGAGTAGGTGAACTCACTTGTGCCCATAAATCCGAAAATCACAATGTAAGATGATGGTTTCTTCTTTATATTGTTTATTAGTTTGCATGCATAAGATCACTTATTAATTTTATGACAAATTAAATTAAAACATATATGAATATGTTAGTATATAGATCTACTTTTCCTTCAATCGGTATCAAGAGCCTTGGTTGTTTGCATGCAAATCGGTTAAAAGTTTTTCCGAGTTATAAAGATTAACATATAAAACTTGTATAATTTGTGTTATTATGATATATCACAAAATTAATGTTTGCATGTTAAAGTTTCTGATCCTAAAATGTATTTAGGATATTTTGGTTAATTTATGGATTTTATTGTTCATTTTATATAATATTGGCATTAAAATGTGATTTTTATGATAAAAATGTCATTTTTGGACGAAAATTAGCTAAACTTCGAATTTTCCAGTGGTTTTTGGATATGTTTTCACATATATTATTTTTAGATGATCTGGAAATTTTCATAATTTTATGGGTTCTTATGCTCGAAAAATGGATTTTTCATGATAAAAATCGGATTTAAGTGAAAAAATAGGTTAATATGAGATAAATTTCGAATCTGGTCATAGAAATTTAGTATGTTGTCACATGCAATTTTACAAGATGTGTGTAAAATAATAGGCTATATTTAAGTCCTTGTGCATGATTTATGGATTTTTGATGAAAAATAGCATAAATAGTGACATTATTAGTGAAAAATTAATAAAACATAATCTATGACTAAGGAAAAACGTCACATGTTGCATTTTATTGTCTTTTTCAGATCTAAAATTTAAAAGTTGATGAATATAATTTTTCTCATGTTTTTATGATTATTTTGTTAAAAACCGATAAACCGCAACATTGTTTTTCCGGAAAAATTTCGAAATTTTTAACCTAAGTTTTTGAACATTATGAGTGTCATGGTATTATTTACAGAATGTTCATGAGTTTAAATTTCAAATTTTGAATTTATTTGATTTTTTGTGATTTATTTGAAGTTTATAGCATTTTTATTCTAATTTTTGGTCCATTAATGAACAATTTTAGAAATATGAGTTAATTATGGTCAAATTATTAGTGAAGACTAAATTTTGAGTCCTAAGAGGTTAGGGTAATTAACTTATGCATAAATATGAATTTATGTAATTTTTGTGATTATAAAATGTTGAAATCACGCAAATCCGTAAAAACCGAGTAATATACGATATTGGCTAATTAAAGGCGATTTAGCATAAAATTGGGCATGTTCATACATATTATAATGCTGCATTTTCTTTATGATTGTCATAATTTTATTTATGTAATTTTGAATTATGTAATTTTTACTTAGTATGGCCTTAGTTTTTAATTGGTATTACCCGAAATGTATGGGAATATCGATTCGGTTGTAATTTTATTGTGATCTCGTATCACCGTCTTGTAATTTAATAGATTTATTTTATTATAGTTACAAATGTATAATAGGAAATTATGTAATTTATTATGTAATTTTATTCATTTCGGAGTTCCCAAAGACGGATTTCTTCAAGATGGCGATACATAAAGACGGTGTTACCTAGAGATGCGTGCCACAACCAAAGTTCAAGGGACCAATGGAGTTGGTTTCCGAATATGTAATAGTTAATTAGATTTTCTATTTTAGGAAGGCCATACTAGGATTTATTTTTATGCTTTGCATTTTATTTATATATTGCATGCATCGCTAAATCGCCATAACTAAAACATGCATCATCTTTTAATCGAGTATATCGACCGTGTCAATTATAATTATCGTAGTTCACCGCTTTAGTTCACTTAAAACGTGATAGATAATAAATTGACATGACCTCTCGCTAAAATAAACAATTGAGACTTAGCCTTACCAAATAGTAGAAACCATGAAAACCTATTTCGCGAGGGAGTGCAATCGGCCCTACCGGGGTACAAACCTTGTTACGTAGGGGAAGTGGGTGATAAATGTCTATCCACCGAATTCATGTTGATAAGGGATGAATCGGCCCTACTGTGCCCAAGTTGATGTGGATTTGGATCATGGACACATTTATTCGAAATTTGGGTTGAACTCAACAAAAGTTTTTGATAAGGGATGTATCGGCTACACCGTGCCCTTGTCGGATGTGTTTTGAGGTAAAGATAAATGTTAATGTAATTTTATCGACCAAGAGTTCTAAAAGTAGAATCGATTAAAGAGTTAATCCACCGAGTTATATTGATAAGGGATGAATCGGCCCTACCGTGCCCAAGTTAATATGAATTTGGATCTTGGAATCATTTATCAAAGTTGGGTAGAGGTCACTATGTAAATGCTATACTTGTTTCTCAAGTATTAATAAAACGATAAATGTTAAATTTTCCACTATTCCGTTGTTATATTGTTCTAGTTCTTTACCACAATTCATATACGATATCATTTCGATTCAAAACTCCATTAAAACATCGTATCTAAAGACAAAATTTGAATTTTCTTCTAAAGACCTCGAATGAACCATTGCTAAGGATCACTTGTAAAGAGTATAGATTAAAGTTATTCATTATCAAACAGGTTTTTGATTCTTGACTAACACTTCTACTTAAAATGGATTATGTTTCATATACTTAATTGAATTAAGTACCTTGAAACGATAAATTGTTTTGGTAATTAGTTTTGTCAGAATTCGTAATTGACCAAAATAACGCAACCACTTCAATGAAAGTTTTAAGACTAAAACGATTGAATTGAAGAGTAATCTTTATAAGATTCACCTTTGCTTCTCTAAGTAAAGACTCATTGAAATGAGTGGGAGCATTCTCTTAAACCGTTAAGATGAGGACGAGGTTAAAGAAGTAAAATTAGAATGGAATTGATACAAGGTTATGTTAAATGTAAAGTTGTTGAGAATGACGATACTAAACCTATCAATCCCGACCGATAAAGTTTCCATTGTCTTAAATGTTAGACACGAGAAAGGAAACTACCCCAAATTATTGAAGAATCAACAAATTAGTTGTGGGACATCTAATGGGACCTTCTTCATTAAATGTTTATTTGATTAAACATAAATTTTGCTAGTATTACTTCGTCAATATTAGAAACCGATGGTGGTTTTTCATCATTATGTTTGATACATAGGATGATTAGAATATGACGACTAGCAACAATGAAGTCAAGAGATAGAGTCATTGTGTACTAAATCTAGTTTTCGGGTTTGGAGTTGTACTTAACTGTGACTATTAAGTACATAAACTCTAAATAAGAATACAATTTGTTAAAGATACAAAAGAGGTTTCACTTTTGTGACCCTATACACCATGATTTGATGTATGGCTAGCCCATCATCAAGGTGATTATATTCTAAACCAAACTAGAATAATATATCATGAAGATGATGCAAGACTCAAATTAGTAACCCAAGATTAAACCTAAAAATTTTGGAATGATGAACACAAAGAGTTAACGAGTACTCTTGAAACCATTAGATTTTTAATGGTATATGCGTATCTTGTATTCAAAGCAAGATGTCTCGTGCCTTTTGGTTGAAAAGGAGATCGAGGTTATAAATAATTGATCCATAATAGGTTGATCATTCTCTTTTACCAACGATTTAAGTTGACGCTAATGTGTTAACTTAATAAGGTAAATAGAAAATCTTTAAAGAAGTTTAAAGAGTTTAAGAAATCACGATTTAGTCGTGATGGGATTATCAAAGTGAAGACTTTGATATAAGCCAATGGAAATGTGATCTAATATCACAAGTTAATCTCTCTTAGCACGCATTATGAAATAATGTGTGATTGGATAAGAAATCAAACGCTATTCGATATGGTTTGGACTTCAATCAAGTAACTTTGAGTTACTTGATCCTTTTGGGGATTTTATCATTTTTGTCTAAATTATTTTTCCACTAAATCGAATCATATGAGATATGAAATGGTAAGGGTACCATGGTTGTAAGTTTTCACAAGAAACAAATGCTCATTTTTCCCTTTTCAATTATCACGAGCATGACGGGTTTGCGGCTCATGAAGCTGTCTTTCTAAAATACAAGTTTATTTCTAGAAGACAGAGTGGGAGAAATTATTCAAGAGCCACAGAGAATGTTATGTCGCAAGAAACTGGTCTTTCTTGGCTACATGAGACGTTTTGTGTAAGACATTGTTTCTTCAAAACCTAGGAGGTTAAATTCGTCACTTGTTAAAAATGATGAATTCATGCTACTTTTAAGAAAGTAAAGAGCTTATAACTTACAAAAGAAATTGTTTGATTCAAGTTGATTACTTCTAGAAAGTAATGAACATATGACTTACATAAGAGTGTTTAAGTCACAACTCAATACAAGGCTTAGAGCCATGAAAATCCGAAACAAAAGGGCTTGATTAGTGACAAAGGGTTTTGCACTGATAAAGAGATATTTCAAAGCAAGATTGGTTGCAAAGGGTTTTGCACTAATTGAAATGATTAAGTCTATTTGGATCTTCTTAGGGATTGTGTTTCATTATGAGGATATGCATACAGCAAGTGAATCTAAAACCCACTTCTACAATAGAAGGAATGTATTCAATACATGTCATGAGTTTTATAGATTCTTGCAATCCTAAGATAATGTGAAACTTAAGAGAGGATCTTAAGTAGGACATCAATGAGTTGGAATCAACATTTTGATCATGTGATAAAAAATTTCTCGATAAGTCGAGAAGTTGTGTTTATACATGGAGTTTAGTGGGAGTTACGGAATTTTTAATTAGTCCGATATGTGGATGACATATTGATCATTGAGAATGATTTAAGACTTTTGGAGTATTATAATACATCTTGAATATCCGGATTTATGAAGATAAATCCACATGATATTAGTGTCAGTAAGAAGTCTTATGTTGATAAGATTCATGACTTCAAACGCTATTCGATATGGTTTGGAAATGTGATATAGTATCACAAGTTAATCTCTCTTAACACGCATTATGGAATAATGTGTGGTTGGATGTGAATTCAAACGCTATTCGATATGGTTTGGACTTCAATCAAGTTACTTTGAGTTACTTGATCCTTTTGGGGAATTTATCATTTTTGTCTAATTTATTTTCCACTAAATCGAATCATATGAGATATGAAATGGTAAACGTACCATGGTTGTAAGTTTTTCACAAGAAACAAATGCTCATTTTTCCTCTTCAATTATCACGAGTACGACGGGTTTTGCGGCTCGTGAAGTCATCTTTCTAAAATACAAGTTTATTTTTAGAAGACAGAGTGGGAGAAATTATTCAAGAGCCACAAAGAATGCAACAAAGAATATTATATCGCAAGAAACTGGTCTTTCTTGGCTACATGAGACGTTTTGTGGCAGACGTTGTTTCTTCAAAACCTAGGAGGTTAAATTCGTCACTTGTTAAAAATGATGAATTCATGCTACTTTTAAGAAAGTAAAGAGCTTATAACTTACAAAACAAATTGTTTGATTCAAGTTGATTACTTCTGGAAAGTAATCGACAAAGGACTTACATAAGAGTGTTTAAGTCACAACTCAACACAAGGCTTAGAGCCATGAAATGAAAATCCAAAATAAAAGGCTTGATTAGTGACAAAGGGTTTTGCACTAATAAAGAGATATTTCATAGCAAGATTAGTTAGAAAGGGATTTGCACTAATTGAAATGCTTAAGTCTATTTGGATCTTCTTAGGGATTGTGTTTCATTATGAAGTTATGAAATACGTAGCAAGTAAATCTAAAACCCACTTCTTCAAAAGAAGGAATGTATTCAATACATGTCATGAGTTTTGTAGATTCTTTCAATCCTAAGATAATGTGAAACTTAAGAGAGAATCTTAAGTAGGACATCAATGAGTTGGAATCACCATTTTGATCATGTGATAAAACTTTTCTCGATAAGTCGAGAAGTTGTGTTTATACATGGAGTTTAGTGGGAGTTACGGAAGTTTTAATTAGTCTTATATGTGGATGACATATTGATCATTGCGAATGATATAAGACTTTTGGAGTATTATAATACATCTTTATTATCCGGATTTATGAAGATAAATCCACATGATATTAGCGTCAATAAGAAGTCTTATGTTGATAAGATTCATGACTAGTTCAATTAAATTGAACATATTTGATTGATTTCATTTGCTTCCGCTGCCGAATCAATTAAAAAGAAATGATGTATAACACTTCATATGCTTTGAGTATGATGAATTGTTTTCAAAATCGAATTTAAGTAATCTTTACCAAGTAAGCCATAAAGATTACCCTTAAGTGCTTGCAGAAGCATTAAGGCTATGATGCAAAGTGTTTATGATGCAATTTTGTGTAAGGGTGTTACACAAGTGACAATTGACAATTGAGATTGCGCATGGTTTCCGACAAAACCATAATCAAAACACATCAGGATGGTTAAGATACCATTGTGGCAATGTTAATTAAGAAGTAGATTTTCTAGAATCGTTCTAGGCAATAAAGAACAATGAGAGATATTTATAACGGAAATTGAGTACACTTGCAATCATGAGATGTGCAAGAAGGATGAGTCCCGCACACCGTGTGAAAACAAAGGGAGCTATTCTAAGGCTAGAGGGACTATTTCTTGATTGGATCTCGACACGTACTCAGAAAGTTTTGTAATGCAAATGTATACATTACAAAGGAAAACGAGTATGTAGTAAGGTTGAGTAAGGTACAAGAAGTTGATAAAACCTACTAACCAAAGCCTTCTCAAAGGCTAAACATGATGAGTCATGTCATTTCAATTGAATTGAAATGAACAACTACATACAAGATCAAATTAGATTATAGAACATGAATAGTAATCAGGCATTGACTATTCATATGTGATAATCGCATTTGACGTTCGAGTTTTACTTTAAAACTCTTTTATTATACCTTGTTACATCCAAACGGGTTGTAGAGACAACGTTGAACCCCGTTAAAGTGAACCCGGATTAACATAGTATTAGCCCATAGTCGCTTGTATGAGGTGACGTCTCGAAGTGACTAGAGTGTGATGCGATTGATGGCAAGTTCAAGTGCCATAGAGTCATGTAAGATGACTAGTCGATCACATAGGCAGACTGTTAGGAACACTTTGTCGGGCCTTATGACCGCTTATAGAGTTCTGGCAATTTATATAGCCTGGTCGTGGCGAGAGCTGCTATAGTATTCTAATGAGTCGATTCTTTTGACTAAAGACTGTTCGCCTAAGATGGCACAGTTTCAGATTAACTTTGATTTGTGTTACTACGACCTTCGTAAATGAGGTCAAATGGGCATATTTTGGGTTATGATGGTTGTGGCTAGTCGAAGGGAATAAGTGCGATAGGAATTGTCCACCCCCTTGTCAGTGTTAAAACAATATCTCAGGGCCACTCGAGGAGTAATGAACTGGAAATGCGTGGCCACGCTCGGAAGGTATCTATGATAGATAAATCCGGTCAATCAGTTATTCTCCAGATCGAGGAAACCACTCTCGATATGATCACTTGCAAGTACGACCTGAAAGACACCTTGCATTGAGTGGGAGATAGTAATAGGACAAGAGAATTGGTGACGCACACTTGTCGAGGACAAGTGGGAGATTGTTGGGAAATGTGTCCTCAACAATAGTGCGGTCACATGATTTAAATATCATTATTAAATCTCATTTTAAGAATACATGTGGGAAGTAATATTTTACTATCAACCGGTCCACACATATCGGTAATGATTGGCTGACTAGAGTTTGACATTACTGTCGTGCGACGGTGGTGATCAGTTGATCCCCTTAGGTCATACCTATAGGGAAATACTCTTAATTGATTATTTAATTAATCGTATACCGATACGAGTTAATTAAATTGCTTAAAATTGACGGATGATTTTGTGAGTATAATTTACATATCTTATTGTAAATATGATTAAATGAGACACGGTCTAAGTAATCGAATTGTTTTATTATTTAGATGAAATCATTGTTTACAGAAACAATTGAAACGGAATGAATAAATTATTATAAATACAGAATGTTGTAATTTATAATTTGGAAACATTTTTGGTACGAGTAATTACGAATTACTATTCGATTTTGTAAATGACATATTTTATGAGTATGTTGATTTTTAATATGTTAAAAATACATTACATTGTGACATGTCATGTAACATGTTACATGTGACAAAATTGACAAATGACAAAATAAAATGGACCATCCATTTTATTATGAAAATGCCGAAATTAGAAGGAGTATGGGGTTAATATTGTGTTTTCATATTAGTGGAAAACATAATGATGAAAGACTACCTTCTAGCCATGCAACCCTAAGCTTTTGAGAAAAGCAAAAATAAAAAGCCTTGGGCATACTACCCAAGGCCAATATTTCGGCCAACCATATGAGAAAAGAAAAGAGAGTTTTTCTTTTCAATATTCATTCATCATTTTTGATACAAAAATTTTCTAGTGTAAGAAAATGTATAATCTCTACAATATGTGATTTTTCTAGAGAAATAAAAATCTCACAAATACTCCCTCTTGACCGAGATTTTCATGAGTAAAAATACAATTTATTTTGTGTCAATTTTATAGTAAAACCAATATTATTACTAGATCTAAATAATATTGGTTATTATGAGTTTCCTTGGGTATATGCTTTTGGGAGAGGTTCTAATTTGAACCTTGTTCATCCAATATTTGGAAGCTCAAGAACAAGTGAGTAGGTGAACTCACTTGTGCCCATAAATCCGAAAATCACAATGTAAGATGATGGTTTCTTCTTTATATTGTTTATTAGTTTGCATGCATAAGATCACTTATTAATTTTATGACAAATTAAATTAAAACATATATGAATATGTTAGTATATAGATCTACTTTTCCTTCAATTTGGTGGATATAAGCTGGCTCTGATCGTCTTTCGATGCACAAAGGCATTTCCACCATGTCATCTGGCATATTAATCAAAGATGCGAGTTTTGCAAGAGCATCTGCAAATTGATTTTCTTCCCGAGGTAGGTGTAGATAGGTCACGTGATCAAAGAATTGGGCGACTTGGTCTATTCTGGCTTGATAAGGTGATAAGCTTTCGCTTCGGATTTTCCAAGATCCCGTAACTTGATTGATGATCAGGGACGAAACCTCATGCACTCGGAGGTTTTTAATGCCTAAGCTTACTGCCGCCTGTAGTCCAATGAGACAAGCTTCGTATTCTGCAGCATTGTTTGTCACCTCGAAGTCGAGTTTGATAGAGATCGGTGTATGCTCGCCTTCAGGAGAAATGAGCAACACTCCTATTCCAAATCCTCTTAAGTTTGATGCTCCATCGAAGTAAAGTCCCAGGAGTCTAAATCGGTTTGGAGTATATCCTCGTCTGGAAATGACCAAGTATCTATTGTTTGTGCATCATTGATGGGTTTTCTGCCAAGAATTCGGCAACGGCGCGCTCTTTTATAAGTTTCAGGGGCACGTATTTGAGATCGAACTCTGAGAGCATCAAAGTCCATCTTGCTAATCGTCCGTTGAGGACAGGTTTCTCGAAGAGGTATTTGACTGGATCCATTTTGGAGTATCTTTTGACGGAGTAGCTAAGCATGTAATGATGTAGCTTCTTCGTTGCCCACACAAGAGCGAGGCATGTCTTTTCGAGTTGTGAGTATTTGCACTAGTACTCCAAGAACTTCTTACTAAGGTAGTAGATAGCCCTTTCCTCTTTTCCTAAGGTTTTAGCTAGCATAGCGCCCATGGCTGTTTCGGTCACTGAGAGATATAAACCAAGAGGTTGATCTCGTTGAGGTGGCATGAGCACTGGTGGTTTAGCTAATATCTCCTTGATTCGGTCGAACGCCTTCTGACAGTCATCATCCCACATGGTGTGATCTGTTTTCTTTAGCTTCTTGAAGATAGGTTCACAGATCATGGTGAGCTTCGATATGAATCGACTTATATATTTTACTTTTCCCAGGAATCCTCTAACTTCTTTTTCTGTTTGAGGTTGCGGCATTTCGATCAGAGCTTTGATCTTGGAAGTTCTATTTCTATACCTCGTTGGCTAACGACGTACCCCAGGAGTTTGCCAGATGTTACTCCGAATGTGCACTTCTGAGGATTGAGCCCCATGTTGTACTTTCGTAGCCTTAAGAAGAATTTGCGAAGGTTCACAATATGCCCCTCTCTATCCTTGGATTTGACAATCATGTCGTCTACGTATACCTCAACTTCTTTGTGCATCATGTCATGTAGGAGTGTAGTTGCGGTGCGTTGATATGTAGCTCTGACGTTGATTAACCCAAATGGCATGACCGTATAGCAATAGGTTCCCCATTGAGTGACAAAGGCGGTCTTATGCATGTCTTCTATGGCCATTTTTATTTGGTTATAACCCGCGTACCCATCCATGAAGGATAGTAGCGCGTGATCTACGGTATTGTCCACCAATATGTCGATATGTGGTAGAGGAAAGTCATCTTTAGGACTTTCTTCGTTTAAGTCTCTAAAATCAACACAAACACAGATTCTCCCACCCTTTTTGGGTACGGGTACTATGTTGGCTACCCAGTTAGACTACTCGGAAACTTTGATGAACCCGGCTTTGAATTGCTTATCGACTTCTTCCTTAATCTTGAGAGCCCACTCTGTTCTCATTCGACGAAGCTTCTGTTTCACGAGTTTGAAACCTGGCTTAATTGGGATTCTATGTTCGGCGATATCCCTGTCGATCCCTGCCATGTCTTTGTAGGACCAAGCGAAAACGTCTTTGAACTCGTGTAGGAGGTCTATGAAACTGGCCCTTTTAGTGGGGTTCAGGGTTGTCCCTATCCTAAGTTCTTGGGGTTCTAGTTCGGTTCCAACATTGATGGGTTCGGTGTTCTCTATTACTGGTTCCCCTTCCCCTTCTTGTAGTATTTCCTTGGCTATGTAAGGAGGTATCTCAATTGAGTCTGGGTCTGGGTCATCCTCAGTATCATCATAAACAAAACTGCATTCAAGATAACACAAAGAGTAAGCAGAACCTGATTTATTCATATTAAAGTTTGAGAAAAGTTGAAACAAAGAAGCCATCTTATCTTTGGTCAGCGGCGGTAAAGGGACAGTTGTTGGGGCATTTCCCGAACTACTGTTACTATTTGAGGCTAAGCTAGGAGAAACAAAGGGAATGGGGATGACGATAGGAGAAGACTCCTTAGTGACTTCTCTAGACTCTGACTCCGACTCCGACTCTGACTCTGACTCGAATTCATCGTCTTCTGGTTCTCCTTTGAACATCTCTCCTTCTCCAGTGGTGAGCTTGAAGAGTCTTCCTTGATTGTTGGTCCACTTGATTGATTTTCTCCATCCTTTCTGCTGATTAGCGTTTGTTCCTGTGATTAACGTGGTAGGGTTGAAGTGGTTGTCTTGAAGTATCATGGTAATGATCTCATCCTGCGCGGCTCTAACAAATCGATCTTCTCCAAATAGTAGACTAACAGCTTGTTCGTCTAAGCAAGGTGCTTGACGTGCTTTGACGGTAGGAACCGTTTCTGGAGGGATGAAGTAGCAATCGTGAAAGATCTCGATCCCGGCTAGCTTCCTTTCGAGATAATGCCAAGGTTCGGGAAATCCGTGAAAAAGTTCTTGACTTCCTTCCCTAACAAAGTATCCATTTAGGGTAGGGAGATATGGTCGCATTTGGACTCCTACGTACTTACGGTTTTGAACTTGAGCAAGCATCTCGAGAACTTCCTCTTTAGTGGGTTTGTATCCTAGGCCAAGTGGTATCCTTTTTTAGTTGCCTTCCTTGTAGGGTGCGAAGGTGTTTCTTCCGACAGGGTTCAAAGGCATTCCAGGGAAGTATCCCTGGGATTTGAGTATGTGGTTGACCACCAAGTTGGAGTAGGGATCGTAGTATAGGGGTGCTAATTCGCTTTCTATGACACTTATGCTTTGAAAGCCCCCAAGTTCATGTACTGGATCCGCAAGGACTTGATTATTTGACTTCTTTTCGATTATTGCCTTGATAGGCGACGAAGTGATCGTCACCACTTTGCCATTGAGTGGAATTTTGATCTTTTGGTGAAGGGTGGATGTTACCGCTTTGGAAGCGTGAATCCAAGGTCTTCCCAGAAGTATGTTGAAGGAAGCTTCGATGTCCACTATTTGGAAGTTAACCTTTCGCTCAATTGGCCCTGTGGCTATGGTTAGGTTAACGAGTCCTACGACCTTTCGTCGTGTACCATCATATGCACGAATACCTTGATTGGTAGGGGTCCAATCCGACTCTTTCATGCCTAGTTTGTATGCCGTTTTGAGGGGTATGACGTTGACCGCGGAGCCATCATCTACCAAGGTCATTGGCACATTCTTCTTTAAGCAAATGACGGTGATGTAAAGAGCCAAGTTGTGACTAGCGCCAAAGGGTGGCAAATCTTCATCTGAAAAAGTAATAGGATTACTTAGCTTCGGTGATTCTTGGAAGACCAAGTTGACTATATCGTCGGGTGTGGAGTTATGTGCTACATTTAACTTGGCCAAAGCTTGCAGTAAAGCTTGGCGATGTGGGAATGAACCTGCTACTAATTGCCAGACTGAAAGATCAGCCTTTGTCTTCTGTAATTGCTTGAGAAAATGATCAGTAGAGTCATCTTCATTATCATTTGGTGTGATAACATTGGTTGGACCATTTTGAGTAGTACTTTGATATGGATGCCCGAACGAGTTAGGTGGTCCACATCTTGGTCTTCACCATTTTGGAATATTTTCTTGACTAGGGAGTGTTCAATGAGATACTCGTCTTCATCGTCATCGGCCCATACTCCATTGACTGTAGCTAGTTCCCTCATTCTCATAATGTCGTCCTCTAATTGTGTGATTTGGTCGACTAGTTTATCAATCACGGTGACTATTTCTTGCATAGTGGCATTTTGAGAAAAGATTAGTGGTGCATGTTCTTTGGGTTTTGCATTGGGGTCATGTAAAGTTGTCACCACATTTTCCAATTCCCAAACTTGCCTATCCACACTTCTTGTCCATGCGATGAAGTCGGCCATGGTAGAGAAAATGGTAGAGTAGAACCCATCATTCTCGATCGCGTGGATCTTGTCTTCGACTGGATAAATGAGGTGTGAACAATCTAAGGTAGATTCTTCACTTGTGATCACTAGAATTCCAAGAGGATTCTGAGTGTTGTTGGGCTTACCTCCCGGCGGTATTGGTATTCGACCATCCTCTATCATATCTTAAAGCACAATTTTCAATTTGTAGCATTTTTCTGTGTCATGCCCCTTACCCCTATGATATTCGCAGTATGAGTTCTCGTCCCAGAACTTGGACTTCTTTTCAGGTTCGGGCGTAGGTCCTATGGGTTGGAGTTTTCCTTGTTTCATTAGCCTTTTTAGAGCATTGGAGTAAGTGTCCCTAAGATTTGTAAATTTCCTTGGTGGGGCACTCTTCTTGGTGGCTCGAGGAGGTTAACTTCATCGGTCTTGCTAGTGGAGCCGTAAGAACGACTTGTTGAGCCTTGATATCCTCGACCTACCGTTTTGGACAAGAGCCCTTTACGGATGTCATCTTCGATCCTTGTTCCTAGTACGGTTAAGTCCTTGAAAGTTTTAATGTTTTGGTACCTCAAATGATTGGCATAGATGGGCTTTAAGTTGTCCACGAATTTCTCCACGAGGGTAGCCTCATCCGGGCGTTCAACTAGTTGGGTACTAGTCTTCCTCCACCTACTTAGGAAGTCGGTGAAACCTTCTTTGTCATTTTGGGTAAGAACCTCTAAAGTGCGCATGTTAACTTAGATCTCAGCATTATCCGCATATTGCTTAGCAAACTCGACCGCGGCGTCTTCCCAAGTAGCGATCTTCTTGTGTTCTAGAGAGTAGAACCATTGCTTTGGAATGGTGTCAAGAGATGAAGGAAAGATCCTTAAGAACATCTCGGATTTGATGCCTTTGATAGACATATAGTCCTTGAAAGCACGGATGTGGTTCAAAGGGTTTTCATGCCCCTTGAATTTAGGGATATCCGTCATGTTGAAGTTGGTTGGCAACTTGGAACTCACGGCTTCATACTTGCGATTATTCTCCCTGTAAATGTCATCCCCTTTAAGATACATCAATTGCTCCTCTAAGTATTGGAGTCGTTTCTCAGCTGCTGTCATACCCATGGGAGGGTTTTCGTCCCTGAAGTCATTCACGAAGTCATCAATGACTTCGCTTTCCCGAGGAGGCAATCTCGTTTCTACGGTATAGATCCGGCCCTCGATGGTGTCAGGCGATCATACACTTGGTCTTGAGTAACTTGGAGTTGAGCTAGCGCGGTTAGGATTCGATCATTACTATCTTGGAGTTGATTGAAGTCGCTTGTTTCGGGCATCTTGGAAACTGGATAAGAGATCGAAGACGAATCAAAACACGATCGACCATTCTAGCACACTTACTAAGAAAGAAATGTTTTGACTCATGAAGTGGGTGTGTGCCACTTGTGTCAGTGAGCTTTTGAAGAAATGACAAGATTTGAAAAAGTTTGTCCCAGTCAACTTTAGTGTAGTTGTAGGAGTGGACTCGAAGTGAGGTTTTGAAATGGGCTTGGGCCCGAAATTTGACTCGACAAATGGACAGAGTTTTGACTCGGTTGCGCTAATCATTGGCCTTTTTCGAAATTTATATTTTAAAAGGGATTTTGATTTTACAAAAATCGTCATGGTTTCCTTTAGAAATGGTGATCACGTAAGGTACAAACATTTATACAAGCATTATAACGGGATGCTGAGTGCATTTAAAAGGGTTTTGGTTTAAAGGGTGGGTTGCCATACCGAATAATCAAACCCGAAGTTTGTGGAGAGGCTCGTACCAAACAAGAGTAAGGCCGATTCCTAGTCCATTTCCTCAAGTAGTGAAAGTCCTTGATACAAACAAGAGTAAGTACCATGGTATGGATGACGTCAATCGATATCCATCCTTAGGCCCAAATAAGAATTAGGACCGTTTATACGGGACGATTTGTCGAATGGGTTGGGTTGGGCCTAGGAAGGCCGAATAAAACGGTCTAGGAAGTCTGAGTTATGAAAACCGACAATTGTCTTGTACAAACTATTCCATAACCTTGTTCAAGTTTCACCCTTGGCTACACGTAAGTGTATTATCCCCAGCGGAGTCGCCAAACTGTGGACATGGGGCCACGGGGACGCTTGGGAACAAGCGTTTGCATTTGTGGAGTCGCCACCAATTTATTGTGGGAAATTGGAAACCGTTAGAATACCTCGTGCCATGTCAAGACACAAAGTAGTGACATGAACACCAAGAACTCGTTACCTTTAGCATTCTATGTCTAGAATAACTCTCGTGGATGCCAATGAACACGGATGTTCACAGAGATCTGGAGTAAGGGGTGAGGTATTAGGAAGCTCTTTTGATCGAACACCTAATCCCGCCCGCCTCGATAGCGGCCTCTACTAATGATTAGGGAAAATCGTCTATACTCGATATTTTGACGGTTATATGCATGCAATGGAACATCCAAGTTTTAACCCTAGCATGTGAAGATTTAACTAAGTCGGTGAACAATTAATTTAGCATACAATTAGGTCGAAGTAGGAATTTAAGCTCAATTATATGTGAAGGCATAAAAATGATACAATAAAAGAAATACAGTAAAATATAATAATGAAAATTACAATAATTACAATGGATTCAATTGATTTATGTCGAAAATACTTCCAAAATGGATAATTTGAGAAAGAACAAAATAAAGGAATAAACGAACATGAATTAGGCGATAATACGATTAATAGTTGATTAAATATGTAACCTAATTAAACTAGGTCAAGGCAGAACGGAAGTTCAGAGACAGAAATCAACCTGGAACAGGCGCAGCAGAGTTGCGCCCTCTGGAAGAGGCGCAGCAGTTGCTGCGTCTGTTCCAAGGGTGAGTTCTGGCTGTGAAGCCGGAACTGCAAATTGTTAACGTTAATTGGTGAATTTAAGGATTAATAATGATATTCGACTCGGATGGAAGTGATTTAATGGATTAATTACATGCAAATGAGTCATAAAAGCAATAAAACATGGATGAGACGAACGCAAACGAATTAATTACACGAATGAAAGATTGATTAGTGACATAGGTGAACTAAATAGGTTAAATATGACAAATTAATGACGAATAGACAGATGGAAATATATCAAAGGTCGAATTCCAGAAACTCAATATGAAAGAATCGAATCTCTACAACCCGGATTGATTTTAATGACGAAAACCCGCAAATATTGGATTACTTGGGATTTAAGTCGGGATTTAACGATGAATTATACGTATTAATGATGACAAATAATATACATGTGAAATTATTGTGCTATTATGTCAAAGAATTGAAGAACAAACGAAAACAAATAACGAACGATGAATGGACAGAGGACGAAGGAAGAAGAAAGGAAGCGGGAACTGCGGCAGCCTCACGAAGAGGCGCAGCAGTTGCTGCGTCCTTTCTCGACGGTCATCTTCTGGTAATCCATAAAAAGGGTTTTAAAGCATGGTTTTATAAATCGGTTTTAAGAAGTATTTTCGACATAAACCTTACATGTTGATTATAAAAAGTAAATAACAATAATAAAAGAGAGATTTACACCCTCAGACTTACATGTTTGACGAAACGAGATGAACTAAGTTTATGATTAGTGATGCTCGACTCGAATGTAACGAAAGTGCCCTCGTAAGAGGAAAACGATTAAGATTAATTAAGTTGATTGATGTGGAGTTGGTCAAATTGGTCGGTCATGCAAACGAGGCTGGTACTCAGAAGGATCCGAGCTTACGTGGTCGAATGTTCAAGCACGTAGACGCCAAAAAATAAGAACGTGGTCTAGAATGCAAAGGGAGAAGAGAAGGGCGGACACTCGCGTGAGAAATATGAGGAGCGAAGACTCCTATTTATACTAATTACGTGAAGGAATAGAGGTTTTGGAGAAACTTTGGAAGTGAATCTCGAAAAGATATGAAAAGATACGAAAAAATACGCAGAAAAGGACTTGGGAAGAGTCGCAGTAGTCACTGCGTCTCTTGGAAGAGGCGCAACACCTGCTGCGTCTGTTCCCAGGTGGTTTCCTCTTGCGAAAGAAAGATTTCTGTGTTTGGTTTATGGAATAACGGGATAATCTTATTTTCCTTAATATTTTGTATGAATATTACGGGAAATTCTTTACCAAAGAATAAAAGATTGTGAAAGATTTATAAAATATGGAATAGAAATATCCGGAACATTCCAGAACATTCTGACTCGGGATTTAGCGGTTATCAGAAAATGAAGACGATTTTAGGCCCGGACTCCAAATGTACTCTAATTACTGTCAAAACGACCGTATTGGCGCGTAGATGACAATTAAGAGGTAGACATTAATATTTGAGCAATCACTTGATGATAAACTTACGAACTGTCACAAATCGTTCCGCGTACCAAACATGCGGCCCAATCATCACCGGGTGGTTTGCGGGAGGTGCAGAAATGAGGTATCTACAGATAGCACAACAACCATTTTGTAACTAAACACCTTATCCCTGCCACCCTTTCTCGAAATCACCGTATTCTACAAGAAATTGAAGAAGAATTTCAATTTTGGCGGAAAAAAACCCGCAAAGACTTTAATATTTAGAGTAGCATCTTCATCAAAATATTTTTTAATCACCATTTTATGATCATTCGTCACGTTTCCCTATTCTTGACTCGGGTTCACTTCAAACCCATCATTAAAGACCGGAAATACTGAGCAAAATCGTCAATGGAAATCGTGCCTTCGTGCCCATTAACAACCGCATGCAAGCTTCCATTTTGATTCGAAGCCCTCGCAAAGAGCTGAGTCACTTCTACCGGATAAATAGGACCCGAAAACTAATTGATACTAACTGATTGTTTCCCAATCTTGAAACTTCAAAAAATCGTCAAAGAACTTAAGAGCCTCGATCTTTGTGAAAGATCATAGATCCTAATTAGACTCTCTAATTAAAAATTAAATTATCTCATAATTTATCATTTTGGTGATCTATGTAACATGCATGCAAATATAAAAGCATAAAATTAAAGATTAAGGAAAAATAATTTCTTTACATTGATATTTATGGTAATATGGGCACAATCAAGATCTCCTATCTTGATTGTTCTTGAGCTTAAAACAAAAGGATGATCCTCCTGGAAAAACTTTCAAAAGGAAAGTCTCCTTCAAGTTGCACCCAAGAACAAATCACCCAAATAATCTTACAAATATTAACTAGATATTTGTAAAACTCACCCTTGATAATATTTGTAATATTACTAACACTCTTAGTAATTATATTTTGATTACTAACTTCTTAGTAAATGATGTATAATAATTTTAGAGAGAAGATAGACAAATTTTGTTCACATGCAAAACAAGTAAGCTAGCTTGTAGAAAAATGAACAAAAAATGGTGTAAATAGAGTAGGAAAACCGGTTGGGAGTAGGTGGAGTGAGGGAGTCAACTTGTTTTAATATTGTCCAATCTTTATCACATGCACAAAGATGTTATGACAACTTATGGAAGAAAAAATAAGTAATGTGTAATGATTATGATTATAATCATCCACTACACTCCATTTACACGGTCTAATGTCCCATTTACGGGTCCATTTTGGTTCTTATATTTGTCGCATAAATACGTCTAAATTTTATTTAAACATCGTTTCATGTTTAAATGTTTCCAATTAATTTCGTCCAAATCACTCCGTAAATATACGTGTACCGCTGCACATATTATTTATGTACTAATATTAATCACATTAATCAATTAGTACAATTTTAGTGAATTAACAATTTATTAACTAAACCCGTCTCCCAAAATTATTGTTCAATTATCACATAATTAAATAATAACTGCCGTGCCTCGAGTTCGCAACTCGAAATCTCTCTAAAATAATCGACTAACCTTTTAGTCTATAAATCAAGGGACTAAATAAATTGTATCTCATACAATTAATTAGTTGTCTATTGGGGTTCGTTCCTTTAGGTGTGACCGAAAGGGGTCAGTTGATCACCGCCGTCTCACGACAATAACGTCAAACTCTAGTAAGCCAACCATTATCGATTTACGTTAATCAACTGACGAGGAGCAAATAATTAAATATCTGATGATATTCCCTTAATGAGATTTATTATGTAAACGCACTATTGTGGAGGACACTAACTCCAACAATCTGCCACTTGTCCGACACAAGGTGTGCTCTATCAATTCTCTTGTCCGTTTTAATCTCCCACTCAAAGCAAGGTGTCTTTCAGGTCGCACTTGCACATGAACATATCACTAGTGGTTTTCTCGATCGGGATTGTGACTACCTGACCGGAAAAATCTCTCAGAGATTACTTCCGAGCGTGGCCACGTATTTGTAGTCATTAACTCCTCGAGTGGCCTTGAGATATAGTTACCCAACGTAGGTGGACAATTCCTGTCTGCCCTATCTATCCTATTGCACAGTACAGATCACCATGACCTAGTAAATGCCCTTTGGCCTCCTTTCACGGCATGACCTAGGACAAAAACTAAAGTCACTCGGAATCTGCACTTGCTCAGATAATAGTCTCCAGTCAAAAGAATCGACTCATAGGAACGTCTTAGAGATCCCTGCCATGACCAGGCGTCTATAATAGAACTTAGGGACTCTCTAAATGGTCACTGTTCGGCAAAGTGTCACACACTCTGCCTATGTAATCGACTAGTCATCACGTATGACCTTATGGTGTTGAACAACCATCAATCGACTTACAATCTAGTAACTCCGAGACGTCACCTCATTAAGTGACTACGGACAAAATACAATGTTCATCTTATTCACTTGAATAGTGTTCAACATTGTCTCCACAACTTATTCAGATAAACAAGGTATTCAATGTTTTCAGTCAAACTGAATAATTGAGTTCTTAAAGAAACTCTAACAATGAATGCGATCATCACTTATGTAAATATCAATACTCTATCCAATATTTACATAACGATCTTTAGCAATTAAGGTATACTCCTCAATTCACATTGAGATGACATAACCATCATGTCTACCTTATGCCTACGGCTTTGGTTAGAGGATAAGCAACAGTTGCATCACTCTAATTTCCATTGCTATTTTCCTTTGTTCTATGCAATCTTTTCATCACATAGAGCATTTCTAAGTACACGTCTAAACAAGTTTTTAGACTCTGGTTCTAAAGCCAGTCAAACACTCCCACTGTTTTCACAGTCTCTCGGGTGACGATATTCGGCTAACAGAACTACTCTAGTTCCATTAAATTCCGGATATCAACTATCTCTTATACAACATCGGATGTTGTATTGTACTTAGCTTTCGTTCATGATTTATACGTAAAACACTTATACAAATCCTTCATATGACATCTTTTATGTATGACTCCTTATATATATATATATATATATATAACTTCTTATACATGTATAACTTCTTATACATTTTATTCTTTATGCACATACCACTCTTACATGCTAACCATTCCTTAACGTGGCCCATAACATCTTATAAGCATAGGAATGCTATCGTGTAACCCTTTTACACAAAATTCATAAATTCCTCCAAACTACAAGAGTAAATCCTCAGTGCTTCTCAAGTACTCAAGGATGCTCTTGATAATCATCTAGTGACCCTCACTAGGAAATGATTGGTAATTACTTATCATATTCTCAATATGATAAGTCCCAACGAGAGAAGCTTTTAGCATATTTAATAGATCCTGCAGCGGAAGCACAAGAGATCATATTAATTGTTCAACATCTTGAACGAGTCAAGAATCTTATCACATAAGTCTCTTGACCAAAATGCTAATATCCATGGAGATCTATCTCATTAGATCCGGATGTTTAAGATGCGCCATGCTACTCTCAAATATTCACCCGAGAATATTTCTAGTCACTAATATGTCAAACACATATTTAGACTAAGAAACATCACCTTAGCTACATTTCTAGTCACTAATATGTCAAGCACATATTTAGACTAAGAAACTCAGTTTAGCTCCCACTAAACTCCATGTATCATCATGGTACCTCGAAACTCGAGTAATACCATTTTGATAGACTACATGATTGAACCCAAAGTTCCAACTCTTTGACGTATATAGATCACAAAAGGGATCTTTCAAGCATGCCAGGCTTCTTAGCATTTACAAGATCAACAAAACTTCTCCGAAGGAGAAAGTTTCGTTATTCTTTTGCCGAATCTCATCCTCATGAGAGGCTATATTGCTAAGAACATACGAATTGATAAAGGCATTTGGGTTGTCACAAACTCTCTTTAACCAACCCAAATTTTAAACATCTTATGTAACCTTTATGATAAGATCAAGGTAACCTACCAAAGTATTCACCTTAAATCAAGTCTCGACAACATCTCGTGTTTCCTTCCTTATCACATCTTGTGTAAGGAAACCAATTTAAATTGCATGGTGACACGGCATCACATAGAGTTCATGCTATAGAAAAGCCTTTGATGAGGGTTTAAGATTCGTCACTTTTGAAAAGTAACGTCTTCTTGCATTGTACTCAGTTTGTGGGTCTTGGACTTCCGTAAGTTCAAAATTTATCCCACTCTGTCTTCCAGAAAATGAAAATCTTTCTGGAAAGACAGCATTACGAGCCACAAACTCTTTGTTCTCGTTTTGGAGGAGTAAAAACCAAGTGGTTCAATTTTGGATAACCCTCACAAATACATAAATTGGTTCTGAACATAAACATTTATGGTCCCAAATGTATAATAATGACAAGTTAGGGACCCTCCCTACCCATATCTCATATGGAGTCATTAAGGCTATTATAGTCGGGTTTTAAACTTTTAGTGAGAAAATTGCTTACAAAATTGCGAAAAACCACAAACTATATCTCATAAAGTTTGGTTTATCTTCTTGACTATACCATACTCTATGGTTCACAATCTTCTTAGTGATTATCAAGGTCATTACTTGATATTACCCATTTGATCTTCAAAGTCATTACTTTGAAATTTCCGATTAACATTATGATCTTGTCGTGCTTTTGGTTTACTACTTCATTTTGAAAATATAACACGTTTCAAAAATCCCTTTTATATCTTATTCAATAGATATAAAGTTATCATATCTACTTAACATTACGGTAAAAGTAACGAAGTATATATAACCTACTATTGGCCTTACACATCCGTATGTATATGGTCAATCACCTCACTATTGTGTTTCTTTCTACAACAGAAAACATAATAAATGCACATACCATAAGATTCTCAATCAAATGGTTGTACGATGTGTTAATCGTTTATACGTGAAACAAATTTACTTGAGGTTTGATCAATTGGGTTCACCGGATTAGAGACTTTAAAATCTACAAGATAGTCTAATATTTAGTTTTCGTGAAGAATGTAAAATTCCTCTAACTTGAGTGGTCTAAACCAACCACCAAGTTATCATAGGATTAGGTACAACCTTTTGTTTTAAATCACATAAGTGATGCCTTCTATGTATAAACATAGATGATTACATTATTTTAAAACCAAATTTAGTTACATTTATTCCTATCAAAATCATTGCTACTCTAGCACCATTTTGATGCAAAAATGTCCTATGCTAGACGTCTTACGTTTCATCAATTCATGTAAACTTCTTTACAAAGAAATGACCCGTACTTGGTATCTCATACCAAGATAGTGGAACTAGCATATCCATTGAGTAGATGTCTCTTTCAACTTTGTTCTATCGCATACATCTAGGGTTGATTCTTCTTAACTCCCACTCACTTTCACATTCCTCTTTTCTTCAATCAAGCAAAAATGAATCTCATGAAAACCTCTCTTCATGTCATTCGTGATATTTTATACACTTAGTAAGAGTGAACTACTATAAAGTGAGTGCAACATGTGGCAAAATCTCAACTTGTGAAATTGGACTACCTAACCGTTCAATTGTTATCATATGCCTAAACTCTTTAGCACATAAACAATCGATTTGGCCTTTCTGGAATTGAGCCATTTAACGGTGTCCTATTGGAGTATTCTAAGTGTTTTTGAAAACTCTTTTCGCAAACTTTTGAATTACTCTTGAGTAATTAATACTAATATGTCATCTTCATGATGAAGGTGTCACTTCCGAAATCAAGACTCTCTTGATAAAATGTGACTTCCTTTTAAACTCGTAATATGAGTTTGCAACATGAAACCCGTTTTTAATATGTATGGACGTTAATTAAGTTGTATAATAATCGCAAAAATCGTTGTAAGCTTATGTAGGTGAATTGGTAAATCATGTTACCAATCATTGCTACCAAATTCTTTCAAAGAAACCGCTTTCTATGAAAGAACGAAACAAGTGTAATAATAAATAGAGGATGAAATGAGGATGAAATGCGCGATGTCATACATATAAGAGAATGAACGAAAAATAGGAAAGATTAACATTCAATGTTTTAATTTTACTTGTGAAACATCATTAACAAGTTTTAGCATTTATATAATTATCTCCCACTAAATTATATAAATGATTCCAAGACCCGTCTTTAAAAAAAAATAGGCATCGCTTGGGCGAAACATCCCATAATTGTGTAAATTCGGTAAGTCACGTTGACTAATTCTACCTCTAGAACTCTTGGTCGACGAATTTCCTTAAATTCATCTACTAGCCCCGGAATACAAGACCGTCTTATACCCCGTTGAGTCCAACCAACTTTGGCGCGTGATAACCGTTTACCACCCTACTTACCCGAGGTAAAAAGAGAACACCCCGCTTGGGCGAGCGTGGCTCTAATGAACAAGGGATTCATAGGTGTTACTAATTGGTAAGGCTTATCTCAATTTTAGTTATGTGAGAGATCTTGTCAATTTAGTCATAAATTCCCTATAAGTGAACTAAGTCGGTGAATGTAAATGACGTGAATTGACAATCGCAAAGAAAAAATGCATGTGAATGGCGATTTTGGCATGCGTGAGAATAAAACAAGCAAACAAGTAAGCATATGAATAAATCCTAGTATGGCCACCTAGTTAATAAAAACTAGTCTATTACATTTCGGAAACCAACTCCTTGGTCCCATGCCTCTTCATTCCAAAAGTGGCTTCTTCTTGTGGGATTTGGAACACCTTCCAAAAATAGACTCCGTCTCGATGTAATCCGTCTTTTGGAAACGCCGATAAAAATAACTATTACAAATGAATTACATAGCTATTCCTATTATACATTAATTAATAAATAAATAAAACTATTAGTTAATTACAAACCGACGATACGAGATCGTATTTAATTACAAACAAATCGATATTCCCATTCATTTCGGGCAATAACGATTAAAATAAACTAGGTCATACTAGGTACAACAAGATAAATACTTTAAATAAATGAAAATCATTTATTCAAATTAAATAAATATGCTTAAAATGCTGTAAAATGATGCCAAAATCGCCCTATCCATCAATCGTTGGTATCCATCTCGGTGTTTGTGGATTTAATCGATTTTTAACATGTAAAAATCAATAATCAACTCTTAAATCTCATTTAAGTCCAAACTAATTGTCCAAACTATTTTGGACCTCAAAATTAGTCCTCGCTAATTTTATGATGAATAATTAGTTTGATTTGGTGATATTTTGCTAATTTAATCGGTAAAATCATAATTTTTAAGTAAAAAATCCAAAATAATTGAAACATTACCCAAAAAATTGAAACAAAAATTTTGAGTATTCTGGAACACTCCCAAGAACACCAAAATGTCAGAAAAATTGCCCCAAAAATCCGGATAAAATTTATGAAGAAAAAGATCGATATTTATCGGTTTTTAACCACTAAAACCAATAAACATCAAAACAAGGTGAAAACACATTTTAAATTTCACTTTACCTTTAAATAATATTTTTAAATGTAAATAAATTTATCATGGACAGGAACAAATATTTCAAAATTATGATTAAGTAATTTCACTTTTATCGACTTTTATCTCATAAAATCAATAAACATGCAAAACTTCAAACCAACCTTCAACATTTTGCTTAAAATCAGTAGAAAACATGCATGAAATACCATAAAAATTCCATGACCCGAATCAATATTTAACTATTTTTAGTCAATTTATAACTAAAATACGGCATTTGGACTCGGTTTTCTACCAAAAATTATTAAAAATCACCAAACTTTACCAAAAATCTTTTGACATCAGTAGGTATACATGTCCCAAAAATTTCGTGCTAAAACCTCTTCTAACACAATTTTTGAGTTTTTATCAATTATATCATAATTTATTAATATGCTTAAAATCAACATGCAAATTACAAGCCTTAGCACTGATACCACTTGAAAGATTATAGATCCTAATTAGACTCTCTAATTAAAAATTAAATTATCTCATAATTTATCATTTTGGTTATCTATGTAACATGCATGCAAATATAAAAGCATAAAATTAAAGATTAAGGAAAAACAATTTCCTTACATTGATATTTATGGTAATATGGGCACAATCAAGATCCCCTATCTTGATTGTTCTTGAGCTTAAAACAAAAAGATGATCCTCCTAGAAAAACTTTCAAAAAGAAAGTCTCCTTCAAGTTGCACCCAAGAACAAATCACCCAAATAATCTTACAAATATTAACTAGATATTTGTAAAACTTACCCTTGATAATATTTGTAATATTACTAACACTCTTAATAATAATATTTTTATTACTAACTTCTTACTAAATGATGTATAATAATTTTAGAGAGAAGATAGACAAATTTTGTTCACATGCAAAACAAGTGAGCTAGCTTGTAGAAAAATGAACAAAAATTGGTGTAAATAGAGTAGGAAAACTGGTTGGGAGTAGGTGGAGTGAGGGAGTCAACTTGTTTTAATATTGTCCAATCTTTATCACATGCACACAGATGTTATGACAACTTATAGAAGAAAAAACAAGTAATGTGTAATGATTATGATTATTATCATCCACTACACTCCATTTACACAGTCCAATGTCCCATTTACGGGTCCATTTTGGTTCTTATATTTGTCGCACAAATACGTCTAAATTTTATTTAAACATCGTTTCATGTTTAAATGTTTCCAATTAATTTCGTCCAAATCACTCCGTAAAGATACGTGTACCGATGCACATATTATTTATGTACTGATATTAATCACATTAATCAATTAGTACAATTTTAGTGAATTAACAATTAATTAACTAAAATCCGTCTCCCAAAATTATTATTCAATTATCACATAATTAAATAATAACTGTCGTGCCTCGAGTTCGCAACTCGAAATCTCTCTAAAATAATCGACTAACCTTTTAGTCTATAAATCAAGGGACTAAATAAATTGTATCTCATACAATTAATTAGTTGTTTATTGGGGTTCGTTCCTTTTGGTGTGACCGAAAGGGGTCAGTTGATCACCGCCGTCTCACGACAATAACGTCAACTCTAGTCAGCCAACCATTATCGATTTACGTTAATCAACTGACGTGGATCAAATAATTAAATATCTGATGATATTCCCTTATTGAGATTGATTATGTAAACGAACTATTGTGGAGGACACTAACTCCAACACTTCGTGTACTAAGAGGCGGGATAATACTGTCCACCATGAATACCGTATTGGGACTGTAGATACCCAATATCTTTTGATTCCCCAACAAACACCCGATGATTATCGGACTACAACATGCGTAGGAATCGCTACGTTTAATCGACAGTTTTGTATAACTATACGTCGGAAAACTCAAAACGTTTTCGAAAACAAAATATTTTCAAAACTTTTCAAAAGTGTTTTATGCACGATGACGGGGTCGCATGACACTAACTAGAGTAAAAACCGACACCGGTCCAAAAACCGACTCAAAATTCAAATCCCGACTCCAACAATGAGTCAAACACAAAAAATCAAACATCACAAAGCTTCAATGTTAAGTATACTCGGTATCCTTGAATGGTCAAGTACAAAAATCATGCCTTTCAAAACCTAGAATAGAATAAATCATGATTTGGAATGCGTGATAGTGACAAGACAGCTCGAAGACCTGCGAAATGGCTCGCGCCTCTTCGAGTAGCCCATGCGGCCACATCTCTCAAAACGCATACAACGACTCAATCTTATATAAATACCCCTCCATTACTATCATTTGAAGAGACACAAGTGTCCGCCTCCTTATTTCTCCCTTAAAATTCTAGACTCGACTTCTCAAGTCACAAACCGACATCGTTTGGTACCGTCATCGTGCATTAAATCACTTGACCAACCATCTCGACCAACTACACAATCACTAAACTAAACAAACACTCTTTACATTGCAAAAACGGTTTTCAACCGAGTTTTTCGACCTAACAAGTTTTTACACTTCCGTCGATTTCTCGTCTTCAACCTAGCATGTAAGTATGAGGGTGTAATTAATCCACTTATTTCATGTCTTTTTATCTGTTTTTATGACCTTAACATGCTAAAACATGCATAACATGGTCCAAAATATGGATCGAAAGAGCCAAAACCGAGTTTTGACCTGAAACATAAGCTCCTAGTCATCACTAGGTGCCTCAGGCCTCCGTGGGCTATCCAGGTCAGAACTCAAGCGTGTTTGAGTTCATTATTTCCATTTTCATTTCATTTTATAACCGGTTTTTACCATTTCAAATCATTTTTATGATTAACTTTTAACCATAAAATCATGTTCACCTTTGGTTCCTCATACCATGATGGTTTAATCCGTGTTTCGGTGATTATATTTGGTTAATTATATTTTAAAAGGTATTTTAAAATCTTTTATTCATTTCTTTACATTTCAAAAACAACCTTATTAGTCATACATGCATAATCATCCTTGGTTCCACATACCATGTCGGTTTAAACCCGAGTACGATGATAAACATTGGCTAATCACAAAACAATGACCTTAATACAATTAGTTAATAATAAACATTTTTCAAAACTATTCATGTAAAGCTTGCAAAACCGAACCCGACATTGAATATCACCAATACAATGATGATTATTCAAGTCCCGTTCTTCATATTGGCACAAAAGCGGTCTAAACGACCCTTTCAACAAAGATGGGTTCAGATACCCTCTTACAAACCATTTCACAAACATTTTCAACAGTCAGGAGACGTCCCTTTGGATCATCTGCTGCCTCACGCCTAAACAGGCCAACTTATTTCCAGTTTTCAAACCAGAACATGGCCCTATGCATCGTCCTAAGGCTCGCACCTCAATAGGCTACCTAATGCAGACCCTGTTTCCTTTCCAGCACTTGCCTAGGACGATCCCGACTTCGCTTAACCCGAATACAGGACGGATCAGATGGCAGGCCTGCCCTTTTACTTTGTATTTGCAAAAACCCTTTCTAACACAAATGGATCACGTTATGCACCATAACTCTAACTCGGTAAATGGATGTTTAATTTCCACCTTGCATGCAAATCAACACTAAATCCAACTTGACATCAGTTACATGATATTTGGATAAACAACCGACATACAAACCTCACATGTTAGGTTTAAACTTGTGGATGCTAATTCATGCATTTACCTGTTTTATCAACTTTTGCATTCAACCAACTAAGATCGATCAGTAGAGGCCGCTACCGCGGGCGGGATTTGGTGTCCGATTAAAGGGCTTCCCAATACGTACCTTCACCTCTTACTCAGAAACTTTGGATAGTGGACGACCTTATCCAGGGCGAACGGGAGTCATTCTAGAGATATGATGCTAAAGAGGGATAACTCCTTATCTTTAGTACCTATGTCAAACAACGCTTTTTGCCTTGGTTGGGCTAGGTATTAAGAGGATTCGAACGGGTTCCAAGCATCCCACAAATACTTGGTGGCGACTCCGAACATCTTTAACATCGTTTCGAGACCCTTGCCGAGATGAAACCGACTGATCTAAAGCGATTCGGTCGAAAGCATTTTTTACGATAACGAACGTGGCTTTCAGACTGCTACACGTCCACAGATTGTCTTGGCGTGTAGGTGACTCATGTCCACAGATTGACGACTCCGCTGGGGATAACTAGGACACTTGTGTCTTTGTGATCCCTTGTTGGTGAGACTCGAACGAGGTCTTGGTTGAAATGCATTAATTGATATTACGGTCATAAGTCGGGTTCCTTACGGTCATAAGTCGGGTTCCTTATCGCCGCGTCAAGACACGGATTTTAACCTATCGCGCGCCGAACAATAGCTCTTTCAAAACCCGAAAAGGACACACACCCTTTTTCGAGGCTTTTTAAATCCCGAGGACCATACACCGTTCCCGGGACCACAACCTTTTCAAACCTTTCAAAACTTGATTTTAAAAACACTCGATTTTTTATTTCAATAGCCGTCTTTGGAAACAGCACATTGTTTTCGGAGCCGCCACAACTCGAACTCAAACCGTCTTTTGAAAACAAACTTAAGATAAATTTTCAACTGGTCGACCTTTTGAAGATCCCTATTATTCGGAAGTCGTCCATAAAACGATAAATGAACCTTTTTGAAAATCTCTATTTTCGAAAATTTCAGTCCACCATTCAAATTCCGCCTCGTGTCTATCGAGTAAAAGCAAACGTACTTATTGGTCTTTACTTATGAGTCGTTTCACCTCGAGACTCGTTCAACGGCGTCACGTCCTTACGTTAAATGCGAGTCAAAGTACGGTCAACACCGTCACACCATAAATCGAGTTAGCACCGAGGCGCCACTGATGGTTGCCCTCGTCTTGTTGGGTCAAAAGTGTCTTCCCGCCTTTTGTGTTGTCTGCGTTTATTCGTTAAACCGTGTCGGATTGGGATGTAAGGTGAGCAATTTTCTGTCTCAGATCCATGGCCCCGTCTTCAGTTTCATCCAACAACAACGATGACAATCGAGATCTCACGACTGCTCAGCTAGCCATCCTGCTCACAGCTCTTAAGGTCACCCTACATCGTGTCGAGACCCGTATCGACACCTTGGAAAAGAAGGAAACCAAAGAACACAACACTCCGCCTTTGACCGAAACTGAGAAAAGGCTCAGGCTCTTGGAAGAACAATTCCTAGCCCGTGGTAACAACATCCACCTTGAGAACAATCGAATATTCGATCCCGTTGGGGATCAACTGCCCGACAACTTTACTTGACTGATGTACCCAAGTTTAAGGGTGTGGTGGACTCCCTCAATCACATTCGGGCCTTTAATTATTACATGTCCATCAAGGGTGTCAAGCAAGAACTTTTCACCCAGATCTTTCCATCATCCCTTGAGCCAATTCCCCGCCAGTGGTACTATTCCCTCGACCCCATGAGCATTACCATTTGGGACAAAGTCGCCGTTGAATATGCTAAACAGTACGTAGACAACGTCGAAATCCAAGCCAACACCCGCACTCTTAAGGTCCTGACTCAGAATGACAAAGAGGGATTCACCGAAGTCCTAACCTGTTGGAGGAGGGTAAGTACCCAATTGGTCAGTAAGCCGAGTGAATCAACTCTGGTGGGGAAGTTTGTCAACAACCTTGGTGTGACTCATATGTGCACACTTTTAGTCCCCGAACTAGCCTCGTTTCTATGTTTTCTTGCATTTATTAGGGTTGTTTCTTATCTTTAGCTTGCCACTTTGCATATTCTTTGAGGTTTTCTGTCCTTGGTAGGAGAGGAATGCTAACCTTGCATTTATGGAGCAATTTTGAGCTAAATGGATCGCATATAACGACCAAGCAACAAGGAGGAGACCGATACTAAAGGCCTAAGTAAGTAGAACAAGTAGAATGGGCAATGATGAAGACCCCCACGACCCCTCAATGATCCCCACGGATCTTGAGGCAGTCAAAGAGGAGGAAACTATGCTGATATATGATCCGGGCGTCCTAGGAGCAGCCCAAGCGGCCTGAGACTCAGACCGGGCGTCCCAAGAACAACCCGGGCGTCTCGAAGCTCAGACCGAGTGTCTCACACCCAGACCGGGTGGCTCCCTATGCAGTATAAACGTCTAGTGAAGGGAGGTCGTGAGGCTCCTTAGGGACTTGCAAGGCGTTAATCTTCCTCTTAGGGACTTAATCGTCATTTAAGCCCTTAGTTACGCTAATATGTTTACTTAGTATAAATACCCCATTGTGTTAGGGGATTAATCATCAAGTTTTAATCAAGTTCTAATCAAGTTAATTTACCAATGCCTAATTTAGTTTAGTTGTAATTACTCAACTCAATATTAATCAGATCTTAATTTCTCTTTAATCATTCAAGTGTTCTAAGATTTAGTTAGGTAATTTGAAGACTATTTGGGGTTTATTGAAGAATTGGCAACTCTACATCATTCATCAAGTTTTGTTCTATTATTTTTTGCTTATTAATTGGATCATCCTTATGTTGGTATAATCCCTTTTACCCTTTGCTTAATTAATTTTTGCTTTACTCATTCACCATGTTTAACCTTGTTAGTATGATTGACACCCTTATTAGCATGTTTACTATTATCATGAGTGAGTAGTCTCCTAGCTAGGGTTAATGGGGGATTAGGGGAATTAAATATGGGGGTAGATCCATACTTATTCTTATATGTTTTCATATGAATGCTTGCTTGTTGTAGTTTCAAATTATGCACATGTTATGCTTGATGAATTTCTTAACTGACAGCCCTGCATGAATCTCTTATCCATTCAACAAGACTTTTAAGATATAAACTAACTCAAGTCGTGTTAGACCATGCATATAGTCGAATATGAAGAAACTAAGTCGACTTGTAGGTGTTGTACAGTTTTGACCGACTTGGCTCCGGGACCCAAATCTTCCTAGGAATTGTAAGACATAAACTAACTCGATTTCACTACAGCAATAATTTGCTTGCATCTATGTAAACATGTTTTTATGATCTCCACCATGAATCCCCTATAAACCCATGACACCCTAGTGCCTTAATCAATTCTTTACAATCCCTATTTGTTTACTTGCCTTATTTTGCTTTCATTTCTTTACATTTCAATGTTAAGTAGTTTAGATTGCAAACCTCAAACTCAACCCAATTTGTGATACCCTAAGACATAGCTCTCTACAACCGATAACTTGATTCAATACCCGTCCTTTGGGATCCGACCTTTACTTGCCACTCTACTAAGAGTAGTTAGTTGATTTTATAAATATTGTTTTCATTGGTTAGCTTAGATGACAAAGTTTTAAACCGAATCAAAAATGGCGTCGTTGCCAGGGACGGTGTTCAATTGAATAATTATCATTTGTTGTTTTTAGTTGTGTCTTTCTTAACCTTGGGGAAGTCAAATTCCTCAAAGTAGTTTAATTGTTTTCTAGTTGTTTGCTTTTTGCAAGATTGAAAGAACCCTTACCAACATTAGAAGAACAATTAGAGGGACTTCAACAAGTTTGGGTATTGGAGAACTTGTGGACATTGGTGTTGTTCAATCGGCTAGTGTTGAGTTTACCAACCCTTTTGCAAGAGAAGGAGAGGAAAACCCAATTCAAAACCTGTTGGAATATGTGTCCTCCGACAATAATGCAATCACAACTGTCGATCATGATGATCACATGTTTAAATCTCATTTTAAGAATACATGTGGGTTGTAATATTTTACAGTCAACTGGTCCACACATATCGGTAATGATTGGCTGACTAGAGTTTGACATTACTGTCGTGCGACGGTGGTGATCAGTTGATCCCCTTAGGTCATACCTATAGGGAAATACTGTTAATTGATTATTTAATTAATCGTATGTCGATACGAGTTAATTAAATTGCTTAAAATTGACAGGTGATTTGTGAGTAAGATTAACGTGTCTTATTATAATTCGATTAAATTAGATACGGTCTAAGTAATCAAATTGTTTTATTACTTAGATAAAATTGTTGTTTACGAAACAATTGAAATTGAAATTGAATGAATAATTTATTATAAATGCAAGACGTTGTAATTTATAATTTGATAAACCGTTTTGGTACAAGTAATTACGAATTACTAGTCGATTTTGTATATGACATATTTTATGAGTATGTTGATTTTTAATATGTTAAAAATACATTACAATTTCATATGTCAAGTAACATGTCACATATGTTACAATTGACAAATGACAAAATAAAATGGACCTCCCATTTTATATGTATGTGCCGAAAATGGAAGAGATTATGGTTGAAATTGTGTTAATTATTTTTAAGTGGAAAACACAATGATAACCCGTAGTCTTAGCCTTGCATACCTATGATTTCTTGGGTAGAAAAACAAGCTCATGCATTGGCCCTAATTACTCCCTCCAACCGGTTTTTCCACCAAAAAGAAGCCAAGGGTTATTCTCTAATTATTCATTCACTACTTATCATATAATTTCTAGTGTTAGAAATTATTATTCTCTCTACACCTTGTGAAAACTTAGAGAAGTAAAATCCTCATAAATATTTCCTCTCTTGGCCGAAAAATACAAGAAAGAACAAAATTTATTGTGTCAAATTTTAAGTAAGACTTGTATTATTTCTAGTACAAAATAATATTAGTTATTAAGAGGTTTCCTTGGGTATATACATTTGGGAGAGGTTCTAATTTGAACCTTTGTTCATCCATAATAAGGAAGCTCAATAACTAACAAATAGGTGAATTTGTTGGTGCCCTTTAATCCGAAATCCCTAAGTAAGATAGACGATTTCTTCTCTTATCTTGTTTTAGTTTGCATGCATAAGATCTAACATTTATTTTATGACTAAATAAATTAACACATATGTGAATATCTAAATTAATGAGATTAATGATTCTAACAAGCGGTATCATGAGCCTTAGGTTGTTTGCATGCAAATCGGTTTATAGTTTTTCCGAGTTATAAGATTAACATACAAAACTAATTAATTTGGATTTATGAAGATAAACCTAAAAATAACTTTGCATGTTAAAAGTTTCTGGTCCTAAGTGATTTTTAGGACATTTTGGTTTATTTATGGATTTTATTGTTCATTTTATATAATATTGGCATTAAAATGTGATTTTTATGATAAAAATGTCATTTTTGGACGAAAAATAGCTAAACTTCGAATTTTTTAGTGGTTTTTGGATATATTTTCACATATATTATCTACTGATGGCCTGTAAATGTTCATGTTAAAATGAGTTGTTTTGCTCGAAATATGGATTTTTAAAGTTAAAATCGTATTTAAATGAGTAAATAGGTTAATATGAGTTATATTTCGAATCTGGTCATGGAAATTTAGTATGTTGTCACATGCAATTTTAGAAGAAGTGTGTAAAATATTTGGCTATAATGAAGTCTTTATGCATGATTTAAGAATTTTTGATGAAAAATCACATAAATAGTGACTATAATTGGTAATAATGCTAAAACATACTTCATGACTAAAAGAAAAACGTCACATGTTGCATTTTATCGTATATTTCAGATCTAAAAGTGAAAAGTTGATGAAAATAATTTTTCTCATATTTTTTATGGTTATTTTTGTTAAAACCGATAAACCGCAACATTGTTTTTCTCGATAAATTTTCGAAATTTTTAACCTAAGTTTTGAACATTATGAGTGTCATGGTATTTTTCCAGAATGTTCATGAGTTTAAATTTCAAATTTCGAATTTATTTGAAATATTTATAATTTTATTTGAAGTTTATAGCGTAATTTTGTATTTTTGGGTCCATTTATGAACAATATTAAGAAATCAAGTTTAATTATTGTCAAAATGTTAGTGGAGACTAATTTTGAGTCCTAAGATGGTGAGGGTAATTAACTTGTACATAAATATGAATTTATGTAATTTTTGTGATTTTAACAAGTTAAATCACGCAATCCGTAAAAACCGATTAATATATGATAATTGCTCTTAAAAGGCGATTTAGCATAAAATCTAGCATGTTCATACATATTATAATGCTCCATTTTATTTATGATTGTCATATTTTAATTTTATGTAATTTTTGAATTATGTAATTTTTACTTAGTATGGCCTTAGTTTTAATTGATATTACCCGAAATGTATGGGAATATCGATTCGGTTGTAATTATTGTGATCTCGTATCACCGTTTTGTAATTTACTAGATTTATTTTTATTTTATTACAAATGTATAATAGGAAATTATGTAATTCATTTTGTAATTTAATTATTCCGGAGTTCCTTGAAGACGGTACCATTCGAGAAAGCGGTCCATCAAGACGGTGTTACCTTGAAGTGCATGCGAAGACCGAAGTTCAAGGGACCAAAGGAGTTGGTTTCCGAATTTGTAATAGTTTATTTGATTTACTATTTTAGGAAGGCCATACTAGATTTTATTTTTATGCTTTGCATTTTATTTATATGGTGCATGTATCGCTAAATCGCCATAACTAAACATGCATTTTAAATCGAGTTTATCGACCGTGTCAATTACAATTATCGTAGTTCACCGCTTTAGTTCACTTAAAACGTGAAAGATAATAAATTGACATGACCTCTCGCTAAAATAAACAATTGAGACTTAGCCTTACCAAAAAGTAGAAACCATGAAAACCTATTTCGTGAGGGAGTGCGCTCGGCCACACCGGGGTACAAACCTTGTTACGTAGAGGAAGTGGGTGATAAATGTCTATCCACTGAATTCATGTTGATAAGGGATGAATCGGCTACACCGTACCCAAGTTAATGTGGATTTGGATCATGGACACATTTATTCGAAATTTGGGTTGAACTCAACAAAAGTATTCTGGACCATTGCCGGATGTGTTTTGGGCTAAAGTTAAATATTAATGTAATTTTATCGACCAAGAGTTCTAAAAGTAGAATCGATTAAAGAGTTAATCCACCGAGTTATATTGATGAGGGATGAATCAGCTACACCGTGCCCAAGTTAATATGAATTTGGGTCTTGGAATCATTTATCAAGTTGGGTAGAGGTCACTAGATAAATGCAATAAAACTTGTTTAATTTAAATTTTACGAGTATTATTATTATTTTGAAAATGACAAGTGTTTTATTCCTTCTATTTTGTTTTGTAGACTACTTTTATTTCTCATAACAAATGGCCGCACCAAACACCAACGCCACCACTCTCACTAATGTTTCATGGCTCCGATCCTTCATGGATCGTTGTAAACTTGAAAAGAATGGGTCAAATTTCTCCGATTGGGATGCCAAACTCAAATTGGCCGCCCAAGGTGACGACAAGCTTCGTTACCTCATTGAGGCCTCTCCACCCGAACCTAATGCTAGGTCGAGTGCCGCCACTAGGGAAGCATATGAGGCTTACCACAAAGAGTTCGCCGCTATGAAAAATGTGTTGATTTTTGCTATGGAGGCGGATCTCCTAAGGAGAGCCTTTAAAATAGGCACCGCTTATGAAATCTATTCCAAACTTGTGACAATGTTCTCACAAGCACCGAGGATCGTCCAATATGAGGCGGCCTCGGCATTCTTTGATCTCGATTTCAAGGAGGGCCAAAAGGTTAGCCCTCACGTGCTCAAATTGTTGGAGCTAGTCGAGACATTGAAACTTCAAAAGGTTGAAATCCCCAAGGAACTCATTGTTGATAGGATTCTTCACTCCTTATCCAAAGTCAAAGCATATGTACAATTCCGGGTGAATTTCAATATGCAAGAGAAGGACGTGTCTCTTGAAGAGTTACACAAGTTACTTGTGCAAGCCGAAAGAGACATGAGGCTAAATGTTAACCCACCTAAGGATGTGCTTAATATAAGCACTAAGAGCAACGGGAAGTTCAAGAAGAATGGGTAAAAGAGTAAGAGGCAAGCTCCCATGTCCACCAAGGCTAAGACTTTTGAAGCTAGCACTTCCAAAACCAAGAAGGGTGCTCTTCATAAATGCCATTATTGTAATGGTGTTGGACATTGGAAGAGGAATTGTTCCAAATATCTTGGTGACATCAAAGCTGGAAAAATCACTCCAGTAGGTAAATGACTATCCTTTCTTTTATGTTTCTAATTCAACTATGGTATTTTGATACAAAGTTGTGATAATGTATCCCCTTTTTATTGTAAATAGGGCCTCCTCCAAGCAAAGACAAGGGAAAAGAGAAACAAGCTTGAGAAATCATGAAGGAGCTAGGAGTAGCTACCAATGAAGCTTGGCTTTTATTATTGTCTTTATTTTAATGTTATAAATTTTAGAACAATTTTGATTTCCGTGTTCGACATGGAAATGGTTGATCCTCTCTAAACAATGGTTGTATTTTTGATTATGGTGGCTTGGCTTGCAACCCAAGTCACCCCTTTTATCGTATTTGTTTGTTCTAAAAATTCGTCTTTATATGCTTGCACATAGAAACATATGATCATCTACTTAAAGTGATCCAATAGACAACTATAATGATGGGATTCATTATATTTCCACAAGCTTAAGGCTTGTGTATGATCAATTATAAAGTGATGTTGAGTTGATGAACTCTTCTAAAGGAATGTCGATTACCGAGTACACTCATCAAATCTAAAAATCTATTAGTCAATCTATAAGATAATCCTCCTTCTACTTCAAAAATCATTATTTGTGTCTCATAAGCTATCTTTGAATATCTAGTGTATTTATTCTAAAGATAGAGTGGGAGAAAAATGAAGACACAAAGAATACAAAGAATAATTTGTATGCTTGAGTAAATGAGATCTACAAAAGAAAGAATGATTTGTATATGTAAATAGATAGTATACATGAATAGATGAGATCTATGGTCTCGAATAGATGAGATCTACATGACAAAAGAGACCAAGTGAAGTAATCAAAAGAATATGTTCTTAAGATAACTACACGAGGAGACCAAAAGAAAGTTTTGATAGAAAATGACTAAAGAAGATAGAAAATGAGTAAAGAAAAATCTCAACAAGAGATTTTGCTAGTTTATGACCTAGATATAAATAGATTTTCAATATTGATTTACTTAAGAGCCTAAATGAAACAAAGTTGCATCCTTGAATATAAATGAGATTTATGATTAAAAGTTGCAAAGAAAGATATGCCGATGTCTACAAGAGCTAAGTTAATTGTTAACCACGCTAGCGTCATTACTTAACCTCATTATGAAAATGAAATGGTTAAACCTCCTTCCGAAAAGGGTATTTTGAGAAGGACGTGTATTAAATGGGATTTCACTTTTAAATAATGACATTGCTACGCATCATTATAAAAATGAATGAGTTAGTAGAGATTAAAATCTCTTTCCATAAGTTTAAGATTGAAACCTTTTCAAAATAGGTATTTTGAAAAGATATGTTGGGAACATATATGGTTTTGATCTTAATAACTTGGCAAAGCAAAATGTATTTCAATTCTTGAAATGTTTCGATTGAGTAGTCAATTACGAAACTGGGAATTTGAGTGGGAGTTTGAAATTTTCATGTGAAGACATGAAATTTAGTGGGAGCAATCATCTTGTAAAATTTATAACTCATTACTCATTGAGAATGACGAGCTAGTACTATCTTTCACAAAGAAGTATTTGAGTTTTTAATTCTGGATGAAAATGGACTAAGATGAATCCAATCACATCATGGGATGTTGGATAGGCATTGAGATATGCACATCAAATCAACGAGAAACGTAGGTTATTCATATCGATGAAAATGGAATTACCATAAGCAGTCATGGTCATTCATTGAACCTAAGAATGGTCATCACATGATTAAAGATTACTAATGTTTCCGCCATTAGAATAATCATGCATATGTCCAATAATGAATCGTATGCTTAAGAGCATGATGAGTCATTGGTAAGCCATAGAAGAATCGTCATGAATTCTCGAGAAGAACTAATGAGCTATTCAAGTGTTTGACAGAACACTCTGTTATGTGACAAGAAGTTGCACATATTGAAGTTCGAAAACGCATAAGGATTTATGAAAATCCTAAGCTATTCAAGCTGAAAGGAGAAATAAGAAGTTTGAAAAGATACTTGGTTATAGTAAGAAGTTACACAAAACTAGTATTTTCAAATTTACTAGGACTTATGAGAAGGGCTAGGCTAATCATCTTGACAATTGTTGCAAGATTCTACGAAACATATACCGGGTACATTATGAGTTGGAAGAACACTTGACTAGTGTAAGTTATGTCGTCCACCATAATTCGTTTGTTATGTGATAAACAACAAGAAAGTTCTTTCAAAGTAAAAAACCTAAACCTAGTTTGGGAAACTAGATATGTACTTGGTGAGATTCATGCTATGTAAGACAAACATGAAAATAAAGGAAAATGCAATTCAAGAGTTTGAACACATGGACACATGGTATGTTAAACACACGTTGCGAGTAACTAGTGTTTACACACTTACAATATACATCACAAGGTTGTAATATGGTATTGACTACCCGAATGTGATGTCGACATTTGTCGTTTGAGTTATTATTAACTCACCTTGTACTTTGTTACATCCAAACGGGTTGTAGAGACAATTGAACCCCGTTAAAGTGAACATGGATTAGCATTGTATTCGCCCATAGTCACTTACATGAGGTGACGTCTCGAAGTGACTAGAGTGTGATACGATTGATGGCAAGTTCAAGTGCCATGGAGTCATGTGAGATGACTAGTCGATCACATAGGCAGACTGTTACTCTGTTAGGAATACTTTCTCGGGCTAATGACCGCTTATAGAGTTCTGGCAAATTTATATAGCCTGGTCGTGGCGAGAGCTACTATAGTATTCTAATGAGTCGATTCTTTTGACTAAAGACTGTTCGCCTAAGGTGGCACAGTTTCAGATTAACTTTGATTTATGTTACTACGACCTTCGTAAATGGGGTCAAATGGCATATTTTGGGTTATGATGGTTGTGGCTAGTCGAAGGGAATAAGTGCGATAGGAATTGTCCACCCCTTGTCAGGGTTATAACAATATCTCAGGGCCACTCGAGGAGTAATGAACTGGAAATGCGTGGCCACGCTCGAAAGGTATCTATGGTAGATAATTTCGGTCAATCAGTTATTCTCCAGATCGAGGAAACCACTCTCGATATGATCACTTGCAAGTACGACCTGAAAGACACCTTGCATTGAGTGGGAGATAGTAATAGGACAAGAGAATTGGTGACGCACACTTGTCGAGGACAAGTGGGAGATTGTTGGAATATGTGTCCTCCGACAATAATGCGATCACAACTGTCGATCATGATGATCACATGTTTAAATCTCATTTTAAGAATACATGTGGATTGTAATATTTTACAGTCAACTGGTCCACACATATCGGTAATGATTGGCTGACTAGAGTTTGACATTACTTCCGTGAAACGGTGGTGATCAGTTGATCCCCTTAGGTCATACCTATAGGGAAATACTCTTAATTGATTATTTAATTAATCGTATGCCGATACGAGTTAATTAAATTGCTTAAAATTGACGGGTGATTTGTGAATAAGATTAACGTGTCTTATTATAATCCGATTAAATTAGATACGGTCTAAGTAATCAAATTGTTTTATTACATAGATAAAATTGTTTACAAAACAATTGAAATTGAATGAATAATTTATTATAAATGCAAGACGTTGTAATTTATAATTTGATAAACCGTTTTGGTACAAGTAATTACGAATTACTAGTCGATTTTGTATATGACATATTTTATGAGTATGTTGATTTTTAATATGTTAAAAATACATTACAATTTCATATGTCAAGTAACATGTCACATATATTACAATTGACAAATGACAAAATAAAATGGACCTCCTATTTTATATGTATGTGCTAAAAATGGAGGGGATTATGGTTGAAATTGTGTTAATTATTTTTAAGTGGAAAACACAATGATTACCCATAGTCTTAGTCTTGCATACCTATGATTTCTTGGGTAGAAAAACAAGCTCATGCATTGGCCCTAATAACTCCCTCCAACCAGTTTTTCCACCAAAAAAGAAGCCAAGGGTTATTCTCTAATTATTCATTCACTACTTATCATATAATTTCTAGTGTTAGAAATTATTATTCTCTCTACACCTTGTGAAAACTTAGAGAAATAAAATCCTCATAAATCTTTCCTCTCTTGGCCGAAAAATACAAGAGAGAACAAAATTTATTTTGTGTCAAATTTTAAGTAAGACTTGTATTATTTCTAGTACAAAATAATATTAGTTATTAAGAGATTTCCTTGGGTATATACATTTGAGAGAGGTTCTAATTTGGACCTTTGTTCATCCATAATAAGGAAGCTCAAGAACTAACAAATAGGTGAATTTGTTGGTGCCCTTTAATCCGAAATCCCTAAGTAAGATAGACGATTTCTTCTCTTACTTGTTTTAGTTTGCATACATAAGATCAAACATTTATTTTATGACTAAATAAATTAACACATATATGAATATGTAAATTAATGAGATTAATTATTCTAACAAAACCAACCACAAAATCAACCCACAATGCCTAAATTTCATCTCATTCCATACCAACCAAGGAGAACCTACCAAATGGTACTCCAACACCACCTCACTTGACCGGTAACTTCATTGCCAAGTCCGCATTCATACAATTAGTTGAGAGAAGTCAATTTGAAGGGATGCCTAGTGAAGATCCTCATATACACATGGAGACTTTTTGTGACTATTGTGATGCAATCTCCCAAACGGGGGTAACTCCAGTTCAAATTCGATGGGTATTTTTTCTTTTTTCCTTGATCGGAGCCGCAAAGCAATGGTTAAAGAGCCTAGATAAGGCTACTTTAGGTATTGATTCATGGAAGACGTTATCACTTGCCTTCTACAAAAAGTTCTATATTCCGGAGAAGACTAACATGTTGAGAGCCCAAAACACTGGTTTCAAGCAAAGAGATGAAGAGGCCTTATATGAGGCTTGGGAGAGATTCCAAGATACACGTCTCTCTTGTCCTCATCATGGACCAAGTGAATGGTTTCTTGTTCAACAATTTTGGAATGGGTTGCATGAAGACTCAAGGAATATGCTCAGCATGGGTTCTAATGGAAGATTCACCGAGGTTGATGATAACCAAACTTGGGCTAAGATAGAGGAGATGGCGGTTCATAACTCTCAATATAGTAGGCTAAGAAAAGCTACTAGGGGAGGGATACATGAAGTTTACTCCGTCACACAATTGAGTGCCCAACTAAGTGCCCATATTGACACCATAAACGTGAAATTTAAGAAAGCCATGGCCAAGCTCAATGAAGCTTCTCAATCACCCAAGCAACATGTCAATGCCATGGTGGAAACATCTTCAATCCCAAATGGAGTGTGTGAGAATTGTGAAACTTTGGGACATGATCAACAAGAGTGTAGGGGCACAAATGAGCAAGTGAATGCTTTCCAAGCATACAAGAATGGCACCCCTTATTCCAACTATTACAATGAAAGCACCAAATTCCACCCAAACCTCTCATACAAAAGCCAAAATGTCTAAAACCCTCAACCCACATACACCCCACTTCCAATGAGAAACCCTACTCAAAGACCATACTACAATCAATCCAATGACCAAGCTTTTGATGTTAAAAAAGCTGTCCTCCAAATGCAAAAGAGCCAACTAGATTTCTTTGCTCAAATGCAAAGAGATAGCTAAGCCAACGACACTACCATCAACAATATCCTTGCTCATACCAAGATGTTGGAGACTCAATTGTCCTATTGGCCTCTTCAAGTTCCCAAAGACAAAAAGGATAATTACCTCCTCAAGGTAATCCTCCTACAACACATGAGACCATCAATGCCATCCACTTGAGGAGTGGTACAAGATATGAGGGACCAAAGATGCCAAATGAAGAGAATATTGTTAAGGAGAATGTCAAGCAAAATGATGTGCTAGAACCATTGAGGAGAAATCCTAAGGTGGTAGAGCCAACTACCAATGACTCATCAAAGTAGAGAAATGAAGAAAAGACCAAAGAAGTTGAGAAAGCGCCTATTGTGATTAGACTTCCGTTCCCAAGTCGCCAAGCCATGTAATACCCTATAATTTTAGAATAAATAATTATTTTAATAAACGTTTTTAATAGAATTACTCGATAGTTGTCGGTATATTAATAGGATATAATTCAGTTAATTAATATAGCTATGAGATGGGGTGATTACAAGATTGACAAAGGTAAAACTATAAAGATAATATTATATTATTATATTACTTTAGTAATACTTATTAACCTAATTATATCCCTCCCCTTCCCGTATTCTCCTTTTATATACCAAACATACAAAATCAAAAGAGGGAAGGAGAGGGTGTGCGGCGAGAACGTGAGAATAGCGACGAGAACGTAAGCACCAGCAGCCATTCGGACGACGCCATTAACACAAACTTCACCGTCCTTTAAACAACTAGGTAAGTGTGTGTTTCCTCTTATTATGACAATGGTAGTAATTTTTCTTTAACCGGAATTTATTGTTGTGGTTGAATTGGTGCCGGTCAGCGGTAGTCATCAGGGTTCTGAGGGCCATGATTTGGGTTGTCTTTTAATAGCTTTGTGAGACATGTGTGAGGCTGTATAGTGCTCTTGTTTTGTTCTTGTTCCGGGCTTGATTTTGAGAGATTTAAAGTCGGGATATGGGTACTTCGCTATGGTTGCTAACTATATCGATAAGAGTGCACTTGAGAATATTCTTAATATCAATTTAGAGTTGTTTTAATGTCGTAAGAAGGGCTGGACAGTAGCAGATAATATACCCTATTTTCGACCATGTTAGGCTGAATCTATATGTCGAGGTGAGCGAGTCATTATGCAAGTCGATTTCTGAAACTTGTTCCAAATCTAAGACTATTGAAAGGTAATGTAATGGTAGTCGTTTTTTAGGCTGTTTCATCGTCGTTGCGGCGACGTTGTTGGCTGATCCTTGTTTTATGCGCGAGGTTGTAAATGTAGTGCCGAACATGGGTTGTGCGTAAGGGCGGAGTTAAAGGAAGTGCTAAATTGTCGTGGTTCTTGGTGTCAGATGAGGATGAAGGGCGTGGTGGTGTTGCGTGGTAAGGGAGTGGATGATCAGGTGCAAGATGGCTTAAGTCTTACTACGTTGATGATGAATGTATGGCATATCATATTGTAATGATGAGGGTAATGATTGGCAAAGGGGTGTGCTTGTTAGTTATATAATTATTAGTTAATTATGGTCACTTAGATTAATATATTTTCATAGTAAATGAATCGTTAAATAAGCAATTTGGTTTGGATAGGTCATAAATTAGTTAATTGAGTTATTTATTAATTATAATGTGTAATAATTGTAGGATCCGACTTGATACAAGATTCTTACTAGTTGGCTTGTGTGCGCGGATTTGCTAAAAGGTAGGAATTTCCTACTCAACTCGGTTTTATTGTTAAGTGAATGAATGTTTAAATATGACGATTTATGAGGTTAAGGTTAATATTGTGATTCATTATTGGAAGTAGAGTAATGGAGTATGTTAAGATGTTGGTTGAGATGAAGACGAGATTTTTATTGAGTTTTTGTTGTTTGGTTATAATTGGTATGGAGAGTTAATTATTCAGTTGAGCATAACACGGAGTGTGTTACTGCCAGTTGTGCATAACAAGTGATTGTTACTGCCAGGTGCGCATAGCAAGTGATTGCTACTGCCAGATAGTTGTGCATAGTAAGTGATTACTACTGCCAGTTGTGCATAGTACGGGGGTACTACGCGCATTGAGCATGGTACGAAAGTACTACTGCCAGTTGTTGAGTTGAGCATAGCACGGTGTTAAGGGAGTTGTGCTACTGCCAGTGACGTAAGTGAGTTGTACGGATGAAGTGATGAGAATTTGAAGAATGCTTATTTCGGTTGGATTAATATTATTGTTGTTTAGTTTATTCCTACTCAACCTCGCGGTTGACTGTGTATTCGTGAACACCTGCGGTGAACCATAATGGGGAGCAGATTTGACAGGTACTAAAGATTAGCTGACTTGGGAGGTATGGGATGCGTGAGGACTTGGCCAATCTACCTAGAAGTCTAGACCACATAGAAGATTTTAGCACTTTATTTATTTTCCGCTGCGAGTTGTATTTATTTTATATTAAGTTTAGTTGGTTAATTTGTAATAAATATGTAATCATTAAAGTTTTTATTTAAAGTACTTTAGTGAGTTGGACTTTGTTATCTACTACCTCGGGAAACCGAGATGGTAATAGTCCTATTTATTTGGGAATGTCTAGCTAAAGGCTCCTGAATAAATGGGGGTGTTACAAGCCAAGCCCAAGATTGATGAGCAATTTATAAAGTTCATGGAGATTGTGAAGAACTTAGAGGTTTCTATACCATTCACGGAGCTAATAGACCATGTTCCAGCCTATGCGAAATACATGAAATATATCCTTACTAAGAAGAAGTCCATAAGGAAGTTGGAAACCATTGCCTTCACAAAGATTAGTAGTGCAATTATTCAAGGAAATTCCCCATCTAAGCTCAAAGATCTGGGAAGCTTCTCCATCCATGTACCATTGGTGACACCACAATCAACAAAGCACTATGTGATCTAGGAGCAAGTGTGAGTGTCATGCCATATTCGGTATGTGAAAGGCTAGGGGTAGGAGAGCTCAAGTGCACCAACATGACCTTACAAATAGCAGACCGGACAACAAACAAACCACTAGGGGTATGGGAAGATGTACCCGTGAGAGTTGGAAAGTTTTTCAAACCAGTGGACTTTGTCATTGTTGATATGGAGGAATATTCCAATATTCCAATCATTCTCGGAAGACCATTCTTACACACTGCCGGAGCGGTGATTGATGTAAAGCACGTGATGCTCACACTTGAAGTGGGTGATGAAATAATCCCCTTCAATCTTGATAAGACTATGAGAGCTCCCAACTTGTTTGAGCCATGCTTTATGGTTGATCAATATACTCGGGAAGGTGATAAGAAAAAGATGGAATCTCCATTCAAAGAACAAGTGAAAGATGCAAATCACAAATAGAAGGGAAAAGACACACTGCCCAATTGGAAGAAAGATATTGATGATGTTGAAATGGCTCTATTCGGAGAGCATGGAATTTTTCACAACAAGAATGAGAGCTTGAAAAGCTCACCCATGACATGTATAGATGGAGGCCTCATAGGCCATGTTAACAAAGAAGAAGTGATGCTCTTGTCAACTCATGATCCACCCGACATAGGGAAAGAAGCAGGAGAAGTATGTGGTCTATGGGATGACGAGTTTGAAGGACTTGTTAACCCATACATTGGGAATGCTATGACTCTAGACCAAGGCTATGTAGACCCTTGTCACCTCTTTGACTTGGATTACTACATGAATGAAGACAACAATGTGCCAAGGTCCATGCAAGATCTTTATCATGACAATGAACAAGAATTCGACTACTTCTTCAAGGCGTTGAGCAACATCAACAACGTCCTTGCTTTACACCCTTGACACCTCTCAAAAGAAGGAGCGATGGGTGGAGTCCTCCCTAAACCACCATTTGTACATATTCTAACCTCTTAACTTGCATTTCATTTAACTTGTACATTACTCAATTTTTGCATTACATTTTATATGCTTTATTTGTAGAATTTGTGTAACATGAGAGCAAGTGAGGGAGGGATTCTAATGTGTTTGGAATGTGTAGTGTTTGATGATAAAGTGTGGGGAAGCAATTGCCTAGGCTAGCCAAGCCTTTATAGTGCAACCTCATAGGAAATGAAGAAGCAAGGATTGCAGGAAAGGGATCCCCACGGCAGACTTAAGCTCATGGGGGCTGAAGCAAGGAAGAAACGAAAATAAATGAGCTGCAGCAGAATCCGCCGGAGCTGGCTTCAGGACGGGCGTCCCAGCTATCGATCCACTCTAGCCGAGCTCAGGTTGGGCGTCCCCATGACTTAAGAAAAAAATCCTGATTAAGAATCTGCTCATCCCCATTTTGAGACTCCCGTCCCGACCTGCTCTTTTACTAAAATACGGGACCTTTATTCTTAATTCTTCATTTCTGTCTTTCTTCAAACAGAAACACAACAAAATCCCTCACTACAATCATTAACCCCATCATCCAAAAACACTAATTTCTCAACCAAATTCATCCAAATCAATTTTGAACTTGCTAATAATCAAAACAAATCACTCCATTGTCAACAAAAACACCTTCTAACATCAAAATCTCCACAAAATCAATCAAAATTTCTAGGGTTAGGGTGAAATACGAAAACCCCCAATTTGATTGCAAATTTGATTGAAATTGGAAGAAGAAGGGAGCATTCAAGCATACTCATAGTTTGTTCACACAAATTTAAAGGAGCAATCAACAATGGCAAGGACAAAGGGCAACACCAAAATACCCAAAGCCCCAACTTTATCCAAGAGGTAAAAAGTTTTAGCTTCTAATGCTCTAGTGGTGGTACAACAACCAAGGGTCGAAGCAAGGTAAGTGATTAAGGCCGTGGAAGAAGTTACTACCTCTTTACCGAAGATTGAGCAAGTAACATATTATCCGGAGGTAACTTTTATTTCCAATGACCATAAAAAAAGCTTTTGAATCTCTTTCTAGGAAGAAAATTATCGCCACTAAGTTTGCTTGCCATGATACCGTGTATAAGTTGGGAGTGCTAGACCAAACAAGGGCATTTTTCGGGTCCATAGGGTAAGCTACCCTTTTTGACATGAATGAATTGACATACCCTTCCTTGACCTTAGAATTCGTTAGTTATTTGAAGGAGTATAAAATTGAGACCTGAAAATATGTCGAATTCTGTCTTGAGAATAAGAGTAGGAGGATGTTTAAGGATGAGTTCGGAAAGGTTTTTAGAATTGAGGACCTTCATGATTTCGACAAGAAACCCCACAACTTTGATGCCAAGCCACTTTGGATGGCGATTTTTGGGAGATAGTTGACTAAATATAGAGAATGTAATGCCTTATATATCCATCATCCAGGTATACAATAATTGCATAGGTCCATTTCCAGCACCTTAATCGTTAGGAAAGAAGCAACACATATGACCGAGCTCGACCTAGCCTACTTAGATTCCAAGATGAATGCCCAAGGGAAGAAAAAGAATGAATACAATATCCTTCCATTGATGATTAAGAGATGGTTAGACCACAAGGAGGAAGGGAAAGAGATAGCGGGTTTCGTTGTGAATGGAGACTTGATAAAAAGATTGGCAAAGAAGACAAAACCTACAAACCGGTTATAGGTGGCAACCTCCTTGATATGCACACTTTGATCCACAAGTTTCATTGGGTAAAACATGACAATTCGGCCCTAGGATATGAGTGGGTGATCAAGGATGCCGATTCTATTATCTTGCCCGGGAAAATTTGCCGCCTCAACACTCGCCATTACAACTACCTCCTCCCCGTCTCCAAGCATGCCAAGAGTATCATCAACCAACAACAACAAAGTCCAAATGAAGAAGCCTCCTCCCTAGTGGTACCTCCTTAACCATTTGCCTACAATGAGTTCACAACAAATGAGCCTGGTGTTGTGACGGGCAATTATTACATGGTGCGATTCTTGAAACATATCCATAAGGAAGCTTACAATGATCATGTGAACGCTTTGTTTGTGTATGTGTCCTCGACAATAATGCAATCACATGTTTAGATCTCATATTAAGAATGCTGAGGTAATATAATATTTTATTGTCAACTGATCCACATTAATCGGTAATGATTGGCTGACTAGAGTTTGACATTACTGTCGTATGACGGTGATGATAAGTTGATCCCTTAAGGTCATACCTCTAGGGTAACACTCTTAATTGATTAATTAATTAATTGTATGTTGATACAAGTTAATTAATTCCTTAAAATGAACAAATTTTATTTATAAGAGAGAGTTTTATATCTTATTGTAATTTGATTAAATAAGATTCAATTGAGTAATTAATTTGTTATATTACTAAAATTGGTTAATGTTTGTGAATCATTTGAGATATGAATAATTAGTTAAATTATAATTACAAGATGTTGTAGATTATATTAACTAGACTTAATGTGACCCATTTTTATATACATGTAATTGCGAATTACTTGTTAATTTGATGAATGTAATTTATTTAATATATAATGATATTTAATTAGTTAAATATGCATTTATATTACCAATGACATGTTACATGTCACATGTCACAACATATTACAAATGATAAATTATAAAGATAAAATGGAGGTCCATTTTATGTTCAAAATCGGTTGGACAAGGGTTAGTGGGTGATGATTTTTGTCATTAGTTTAATGTATGCTTAAGGACATAATGATGACAAATAAAGCATGCTTAAACTAGAGCTACACCTAGCCTTTCTTGTGAAGACAAAAAGCAAATTGAGAAGAATAATTTTGGCTCCCAATAAGAGCCAAAACCGGCTCACTTTTCTCTATAGGAGAAATTTTGGTTCTCATTTTTCTAGTGTAGAAAACTGATGCTTATCTCTCATAATTTATCATCCTCTCTCACATAAAAATTTTTTTATGCATAATTTGATCCATAATCTAATATATTCAAGTTACTAGAAGTAGTAATAGATAATAATAATTAGATTAAATTTTAAGAACACAAATACTAATTTCTAGTAACAAAATTAGTACTTGTATTAAGAGTGATTATTTTGGTACAATCCTTGAGGAGTAAATTCTACTATTGAATCTAAGAGTTTTGTTGGAGCACTTGGTTTTTCTTAAGAAGACTAATTGGTAGGTGACCGATTAGTATAAACCATTCGGCCCTTGTTGTAAGTTGATCAATTTTCTTCTTACTTTGTATTTTAATGTTATTCATGCATAAGATCTAATTAGTTTTATGACTAAACTAAAATATAATATTATTAGAAGTATCTAATAAGAGGTATATGGATCCTACAATTGGTATCAGAGCAAGTGTTGTCGCATGCATAATCGGTTTTGTTTTTCCGAGTTAATATGTTAACGTATAAAACTTAAAATTTGTGATTTATGAAGATAAATGCCACAAAAATTTTGCATATTAAACGTTCTGGTCCTAAATTGATTTTAGGTCATTTTGATGATTTATGGTAATTTATTGCTCTTTAAAATGATAATCTGTATTTTTATTGAGTAAAATGACAATTAAAATGCTAAAATTAGTTAGACTATGATTATGACCTTGAAATTTTTCACACGACCTCACATGCATATTTTACAAATTATATGTAAAATTTCATATAAAATGGTTTTATATAGCATGATCTATGATTTTTACATGTTAAAAGTCGATTAAATAGAGGTATTTATGTTAAAAATGGTTAGACTTTGTTCATGCCTATAAAAATTTAGTATGTTGTCACATGAAATATTTACACACTGTATGTAAATTTTTAGATCGAATGATTTAATTTTGCATGATTTATGATTTTTAGATGTAAAAATTGAATAAATAGTGACTATTTTGGCAAAAATAGCTAAAATAAATTTTATGGCATGAAAAGTTTTCTCAATGTTGTATATATGATATTAACTTCAGATCTAAAGTTGCATGTTAATTTTCGTATGATTTTAATGGTTATTATTTTTTATGGGATATAAATTGATAAATAGCAACTTTAATAGTCATTAAAATAAAAATTCGACTTTTGGGCTTAAAATTTGTCATTTTCAGGTTCTAGAAACTTGTTAAAAATATTCAAAATTTTAATTATTATTTATTGCATAATTTTATGTTTAATTTGGAATTAAAGGGTTAAAATTATTTTTTATACAATTTATTTGTGAAATAAATTAAAATAAACTAAAGGGCAGATTTTATTAAAATTTTGGGATGTTGGGAATTTTTCAGCATATAAAAATTATGATTCTGAATTTTTCGAATTTTTATGACTTTTTGGGAATTATTTCCTTATTATTATTATGAATAATAGTGATTAAAGAGCAATTGTATAATATCAAGTTGAATTATTGTCAAATGTTTAGTGAAGACTAAATTTTTGAGTCCTAAGATGGTTGGGGTAATTAACTTGGACATAGATGTGATTTATGTAATATTTTGTGATTTTAATAGGTTAATTGTCACAATAATCCATAAAACCGGACCATATATACGATATTAGCTTAAATAGGGCGATTTGGCACATAACATGGCATGTATGTATATTAATGCTGCATTTTTAGTACGATTGTCATATTTTATTTTATATAATTTTGAATTATGTAATTTGTACTTAGTATGGCCTTAGTTTTTTAATTGGTATCTCCCGAAATGAATGGGGATATCGATTCGGTTGTAATTAATGTGATCTCGTATCACTTTTATTTTATTTAGTTTTGTTTTTCTCTTTATATTGTATCAAGTAGAAAAGCTATGTAATTTATTTATTTCGGAGTTCCTTGAAGACGGTGCCATTCAAGAGGGCGGTCCATCAAAGACGGTGTTGCCTTGAAGTGCGTGCCATATGAAGTTCAAGGGACAGAAGGTGTTGGTTTCCGAATTTGTAAATAGTTTATTTGATTTACTATTTTAGGAAGGCCATACTAGGATTTTTTTATCTTTTTGCTTTGCATTTGTTTTATATATGTTTGCATGCATAGCCAAATCGCCATAACTACACATGCATATCATTATATCGAGTTATCGACTGTGTCAATTATAATTATCTTAGTTCACCGCTCTAGTTCACTTAAAACGTAATAGATAATAAATTGACAAGACCTCTCACTAAATAATAATTTAGAATTAGCCTTACCATATAGTAGAACCATGAGCCCCAATTTCATAAGGAAGTAGGCTCGGCTCATCAAAAGGTGCTAAACTTGTTACGTTGGGTAAGTGGGTGGTAAATTGTTACTACATCGAAATTTGGATTGAGCTCAACCGAAGTATTCGTGATCGTAGTCGAATGTGTTCCGGGCTAAAGATAAATATTAAAGTAATTTTATCGACCGAGAGTTCTAGAAGTAGAATCGATTAAAGAGTTAATCCACCGAGTTATATTGATTAGGGATGAATCGGCTTACCGTGCCCGAGTTGTTATGAATTTGGATCTCGGGATCATTTATAATAGTTGGGTAGGGGTCACTATATAAATGCTAAAACATTCTTAAATGTTTTATAATATAACGATGAATGTTTGATTTTCCCACTGTTTTGTTGTTTTATGTTGTTCTTTATTATCGCTCCTACTCATATATGATATCAATTCGATTGTAACACGAGTCTCCATTAAACCACTATTCCTAAACAACAAATAATCTCTTTCTAAAATTGAACCGTATCATAGGTTGTGGACTAACTCTATAGGAATCGTTCTATTCCATAGAACTAGATAGGAGTCGTCCTATGCAAATACAAGATTAGCATCATAAATTTCTAACATACCTATGTATGATTTCATGTAAAGAAATATGAATACAAGTAGTACTGAGTCAAAAGATGTTTTGATAATATCTTCTATACATACATGGTTCGAAAGTCTTATTGCTCAAACCAATCACTTGTCATCAAATACTTAAGTTGTTAAGCACATGCCGATATAAAATTGATTAGATTAACCAATTATCACTTTAAAAGTAATTCTTATGAAGAATTAACTAGGAATTTATATGAAGATAAGTCTTCATCAAGTAGAAATTCTTGAAGTGAGTAGGAGCAATAAGAAGTAAAGTATCTATCTTAATTGTTAAAGATAGAACTAGGCTTGAAAGAGAAAGTGTTAGACACTAAAAATAGAGACAAATTCTTAAATAAGTAAAGATTAAGGAAGTTGGTTGTGTGACACCAACATAGTCCTTCGTAAATATGTATGACATTGTCATAGCCTTCTTGCCAAATACCACATCATGAGTATTTGATACAAATTAGTGGATTTCATCATCATATTTGGCATTATCATGTGATGACTAGCAAGAATAAGTTCAAAAATTTGCATGAATAGAACTAGGGTAGTTGCCATTTCATCAATGAACATATGAATGTTGTAGTGTACACATTTTAGATTTGTATTTAGATATATACCTCAATAATTGTTATGATGTATAATATGTCTAAATAAGAATATAATTTGTAGTTTTGCACAAAAGGTAAACGGTTTTACCATTATGCAATTAAAACAAGTGTTATACCCTTACATACCACGATTAAGTTTATGGTGAGACCATACAAATCAAGGTAATTATATTCAAACTAAAAATGTCATACATATTATATAAGACTCAAATTGGTGAACCCCATTATTTCTCGATTCTCGATTGAAATTGCTCATAGAGACTAGTTTTGACTAGTGTCCCAAACCACTTGATTGAGAATATCTTGGTATGTGTGAATCTTGTATTCAAAGCAAGATTAATTCATGACTTCTTTCTAGAAAAGAATTACGAATATCGCAAGATATTCGCCCTATTTACACTTTGAAGTGTATGGTCGAATACAATTTCAATCAAAAAGGGTTATTACTTCTTCATGTCTTTTACCAACGAACTAGGTAGATACTTGGTATCCACTTAATGAGGTAAGAAGAGAAATTATATGAATAAGTTCAATGAATGTTTAAAAGTATCATAACCTAGAAATTATGACCAAAGTATTAGTAATTTGTTAATATTGGGAACAATAATGTGAAGACATTTATATGCACCAAAAGGAGTGTGATATGGTATCACAAGTTCACCTTCATAATATTAAAAGGTGAAAAAGAATCCTATGCGATGATTGAATCTTTACTATAAAGTTGGAAGTAGTTTCTATCACAATTTGTCTAGTATTTACTTATTCCACTAAAACAAAACATAATTAAAGCAATCATCTACATTTCATATGTGATATGGTTAGGCATGGTACCTAATTTGTAGCTTGTTTCGATAATGAACGTGTGATCTCTCTTCCTACATGATCATAAGAACAAAGGGTTTGTGGCTCGTGATGCTGTCTATTAGAGAAAAGAGGATTATTTCTTATAGACAGAGTGGGAGAAAATGTTCAAGAGCCACAAACTGAGAATAAGACGTAGGAAGATGTTCCTTCCTGGTCAAAATCAGTAAATATTTCTTCGAAATCTAAGTGGACGAGAGTTATGTTATTTTAGAAAATAACAAACCTGTAACTTATTATGATGCTTTATCTAGTTTCAACTCCGCAAAAGTCCGAAGGAAGTATAAACATGAAAATGTTTATTTAGCTTGGTTGGTTGGTGGCAAGGGTTTTGCATGCAACAACAATGCTTCATTGTATTCGGATATGATTTGATATTGTTGGATTTTAAAATCATCTTTCATGAGTTTTGTAAATCGCAAATATCCTAAAGTAGGATGCGAACTTCAGAGGAAGTCTTAAGTAGATATCAAAGAGTTTAAATCATGTGATAAACATTTCTCGAATTGCCGAGTAGTTCTGTTTATACATGGATTTTAGTGGGAGTAATGTGGTGTTATTAGTTGTGACACCCTTAAATCTAGCCTTAATTATATATGTAAATTCTACCGAAAAACTGGTAGGATATGTTTGTAAATGGTTCAACTAGTCCAAAAACCTGCAATTTCAAAAAAATTTCTTCCTAAACCATTCACAACCAATTCCAACTCAAGAAGAGTGTCAAAAACCCTGCAACAACTGATAAACTAATTTACATACATAACTTAAGACGCGGAAATATAGTGATACAAACCCAAAATAGAAAAGGGAGACATATGTCCCTTCAAATTATGTACAAATCAAAAGTGTAAAGGGTTTACTAATAGAATAGCCAAAACTAGGTCCAAGGTTCCTTGCTCACTAGCTCGTCTGTGACCCCCAACAAAGCATCAACAACCTGTCAATCGCATTTTATACAAACACGAAAGCCACAATTCAGTGGGGAGTAACTTCGAGTCCTCCCAGCCACGAATCGTCAAAATTAATGTAACATGTAATGTAACATGTAAACAAGTTGATAAACCATTTACTTATCATGTATTCTAACAAATGACCCCTAAACTGACCAAACTAAACTACAATGTGAATCAGATAACAAATAGTAATCCAAACTTTATTAATCAGAACCGCTTACATCTCACCTATTACGATTCATAAAATCACCATACAAGAAAGGGCAATATATCAAAGACAGGCATAAGTTCTTAGCACGGTCAATAGTCACTTTGTAACTCGAGTCTATACCACGAGGTAGGGAAGGTAATCGAACCGGTATCTTGGCTCAGCGGTTACTATTAAGAAAATATGGCCAAGAGACAACACAACCCTAGCCTAAAATCTGCGCAGACCTAGACATGCGGATACACACCACCGCACCCAAGACCCACAACTTTTTTTTAAAACAAAGTGAAGTGAGTACCCTAAGGACACCACCGAAGGGTTGGCTAGTACTTAAGCTGACCCCATACTATCAAAATAAGTACCTGAGGTCATGCCCCAACTTGGATAAACATCCACTAGTCAGGAACACAAAGGCTATCAAGCAGTGAACATATACTCGTCAAAGACTATAAAGACCTATCTATGATGGAGGCCGAAATACTCACCTAGGACCTAGTCCCAGCTAGTCCCAGCTTGAATATTTTAGCCCACACCACACATGACTCACCACACAAGTCAAGTAAGACACCCACTTAACCTTAAGAGGGCAAAAAGTCCTACTTATCAATATAAATTCTAGCACTCTATCATGTGAAAGGCTTATAATGTCTATTTACAGCATACAATCCCAACAGAATCCTCAATAAGTATTCAATACTAATTTATAATTCTAACCATAGTAACCATATTAAAGGCTTCAGGGGAAACTAGGGCCATTTCTACAATACAAGTCACTATTAAATTCAATAAGCTATACATGTGAACAAAAGCTTGATAAATGGCCTAAAACAAGAAAAAGGCCGATTATCTAAATCATTCAACCGAATTTTTACCCGCAACCCCACCTGCGACAGTGCGGGTCAAATTGCGGCTGGCCAATCACTCAATTAACTGACATCGCATCAGTCAAAGGGACTAAGGCTCAGTTTTCGGCACAATCAACAAAACATTACAATTATAGCTATAAAATTCATTTTGAGCCTATTAATTACAATTTCCTTTTGTAAACTACCCTAACATGTGATAACTATTAATATAAGCACAATTTTACCAATAACATAATTTTTGTTACTATCAAAATACTACCCAATTGTTACTTATACTATTCTAACCTTAATTAACCCGAAATGACCAATATTGTACGAAAAAACGCAAAACAAGCACGGACCAACCCGGCAGCCGTGGCTAGCCGTGGGCACGCCACGGCCCTTTGCCCGTCCCCTACACCACCTTATTTTTCCATTTTTGTTTAGTAAAAGACCGTCTGAAAATTAATTAATCGTCCCCAATTCAACTTTAATAATTTAAACTAACAAAAGGCACAAATTAAACATGCATACAACAAACTTATCATGTGAAAACTACTACTCAAGTAAAAATCACCAAACATACAAAAATCAAAAACACATGTGACGATCTTTCGTCGAGTAACTCGAAATATGTTACCTTAAGCTAGAAAAAGAGCAATTAACACCTTGAAAACCCAAACCCTAACGACACTAGCCGCTATCCTCTACAATATACGAGTCCCCGAACTCGTCTTCCAATCCTTCACCTAAATAAACAATTAAAACACAATAATAAGCATATAAAACCGAAAATACCGAAAATTGGTCTTAAAACAACTTCAATAAAACTGAAATTAAATTGTACCAAGTTGTAGATCGCGTCGAGGGGATTCTGGAAAGGTAAATTATGCGAAAAACGGACTAGTAACGAAGAAATTACGTCGATTTTGAGCTTGAAATTATGTTAATGGTGTTTTTGGTCTTTTTGAGATGTTGATGATGATGATAGGAACCAAAATCAGAAAAAGAAAGAATAGGGAGAGGGGATGCCGCGTAAAAGGAGAAAGGAAAGGAGAAAAGGAAAGTGCGGGATTTTTAGTCGGGATTTTTACGAGTCGGTTTTGACTCGTTTCAATAATAATTAAATCCGTAAGTCAAACGCAAATTCCGTCATGACCAAAGTTTTTAAACACGAGATTACAATAAAATTGAGTATTCATACGACCCATTTCCAAATTCGTTTACCCAACGTTCAAACGAATTGTCATTACCCCCCGATACGCCCTTATTTCGAAATAAAAGATTTTACACGGTTTAAACTATTTTTAAACATTTCAAAATTATCAAAATAAATACTTTTCTTCAAAATATAATAAAATTATATTTCTTTGAATTATTTTTACTTTAAATACATTATTGTCAAATTTTACTTGATTAATTAATTATTTTCGAAATATATTAACGGTCCGAAATTTACGGGCGTTACAATCACCCCTCCTTTTTAAAAAGTTTCGCCCTCGAAACTTAGAAGGAGAAATTATAGTTATAAGAAAATATAGGTATCTTTTCAATGAAACGGTGATACTCTTGTTGATCAGACAAGAACATCCATATTCATATCAAGATATAAAAATATTTCTACACCAATAAATGAGAAAACCCATTATTGGGACGTCACCAACAACGAGATTTAACATTCACTAATGTTAAAACCATTGAAAATCATAAAAGCATTTTCAAACTTTTAGTTTAAAATTCTATAGTAAGAATACTATCTTTACTAAATATGATTATACAAGGCTTAGTAACTCGGAAAAATAGTAAGAAAAAAAAAATACCTTATGGAAATAAATCAAAATTTCATTTTCAAATCTAAAAAAAAATAGGTTAGGTTTGTAGAAGTAACATAAACTTTTATGAATGAATCAAAACTGGTGGCTTGAAAATTTAGAAGTTGTACAACACGGAAAATAACTTAGATAGCATATAAATCAAAGTATATTAAGATGATTCAACCTTAACTAATCAAAAAGAGCTATGATGAATTTTATGGGGTAAGAATTGAAGTCATAATTACAAGGATGTCAAAGATAGAGTTTCATAGGTTACCAACATCAAACTTACGAGAGGAGTATGATGATGTAAGGAAGAGAGATATGAGCGGTAACGCTCATGATCAAAGAAGAAGGGAGATTAGACACCAAGGAAACGCCAGACACTCATAACTCAAATAACAACATCACTCCCAAAAGTCTCCTCAATCGCTTATGTTACTTCTTCCTAACATATTCCCTGGAACAAGATATTTCACTATAAGTGTGATCTCATCGCTCCAAATTCTCAAACATCCCGAAACAACTTTCACAAGCCTAAGGTCAAAACTTCCAACAAAGCTGTATTTGTATCCCACTAGTGTCAACTATGGGTTCCTCAAAAAGTAAACCTTCAATCAAGAGTCCCAATACCATGCTCTAAACTCCAAGAGAAGGTTCCTCAAATATTCCACAAAGTTCTCATTTCAAAACAAGGTAGTAACATACCAACCTCAAATTATGAAAAATCAATAGGATCTCAAGTTTCTCTATCCTTTTACTTATTAAGGATTCTCAAAAGCAGAACTACACCCAGCTCCAACATTGTCTCATCATCTCAAGCACTCAATGCGACCTCAAGGTCTATAAAACTATAGGATTAAAAAAAATTCTTCTCAATACTAAGTCTCTCTCACTCAAGAACTCTCAAGAGCCAACTAATACCACATCACATCACCAATCCATTCTGGTCATCAACATCCCCAAGGTGTATTCTTTCAAATTTGATATCCTAAACTTACTTACCATCAAATTCTCAAGGTACAAGGTCATAATTGTAACAACACTTTATCACCTCAGAGTTCCTAAAACCATAAATTGAAATTATGTTCCTTAGCCTAACAATTGGTGTCATCCATACCATTACCCTTTCTAGTTACCAAAACAAGTGCTAAAACCTTCCAATAATGTAGCTTACTCTCACTCTCATGCCATACCTCAAGTAGTAATCAATATCACTCACTAAAACCAACTAATAATCCCACATTTAACATTTCTCACATGGTAACATATACATTATCAAACCTTCATCTCCAAAGTGATTATGGAAGCCAAACATAAACTTGACTACTTAGTCAATCCTATATCCTCAAGTCACATCTCACTAACTCCGTAAACATGGTCAACAAGGTACCAACTATACTAAGGAGATAAGGAGTGATAGAGAAACGGTAAGACATTTCCGAAGGGTGCATGAATCCGATAAAATAGGAAACTAAGGAGTCGGTCCGTAAAGATAACGGTTGACATAAATAAGAGGTATTCAAGTTAAGAATATATCTCGGGCAAGAAGAAGATACGTAAAATTTGGCATAAAAACAAGGTTCAACGAACGTTAAAGAGAAGGAAAGGAGAATAGAAGTGGCACAATGAAAGGGTTACCGCTTACCAAACACTCATCAAAGCTTATGATCGATGTGATAAGGTTACATCACTAAGGTGCTCAACCAAGCCCCAACAGTCTACCAAATAATAAGACTAACAAGGACTCCACAATGGTAGGTATTCCTCAACTCAATTGGTTCTAAGAGCCAAAATCAATTCACCACACAAATTCATTTGTTAATATCCAAGTCCCAAAGTATCTCCTTTACAATTCTCGTCATTGAACTTCACTTACTATGTCATCCCCAAGTACCATAGCTTGTCTACTCCATCATCTCACCACTTAATACTTCTAGTCTCCGATACCATAAATTAAAATCACCTCTTTGAACTCACGAACTACATCGAATAACATTCCACCAAAATTCCCAAATCCAGATATGATTAATAAGGTCAACCACGTGTTTTCAAATTTCGAAAGGTCAACAAGGGCTACTTTATACTAGATTTGGTCAACTTAAAAGGTTTAACAAACTAACTAATTCCAAAGTACAATACCAATCCATTAAGCAACATCAATGTCCTATTGTATTCCTTTCAAGGCCTACAAGGATTAGTGCTAACTATCATTCCTTTAATTCTCCACAGGAAACATCGAGACTCTCAAATAAAGTAGCTCTGGTTCATTCCATCTTATGTGCTATGGTAGTACCCACGCTCAATTACCTATAACGAACAAGCTCTCAAAAGACATAAATCCCAAGGTGTTTCTCAACTCACTAGACTCTCATATCAAGCACAACTAACAAGACTAACCAAAGGATCCCAAGTTATATTCTCCTATACAACTCAAACCTTAAACAATCAATTTCTCAACTCGTTCTCACCCTCCAATGATACATTCTCTCAAAACCGGGTTCTCTTGAACAAGGGAATTATCCTGCGGAATAAAAGAAAGGTGTCCACAAGGACTCTTATTATAAAAAGAAAACGAACCAAGGATGAAACGGAAGAAAGAATTGAAGAGCAGTTACCAAGGCGAGAGAAGAGGAATTTGAAAGACAAATAAACAACGAGATTGGAAGACTAGGGTAAGATTGCATTATCTACATTTATTGGAGAGCCAACTTACAAAAGAGAAAATCAATTAGTACCTAACAATTAGCAATCACAAACAGACTACCACATAAAATCCTAATTCTACCCATCCTACCCATCTCTCAAGTTTATTATTTAGAGGTCGAGTGATTTTTAAGTGGGGTGCACAAACGTGCGTCGGGAGCAATAGGCTCTGATACTAACTGTGACACCCTTAAATCTAGCCTTAATTATATATGTAAATTCTACAGAAAAACTGGTAGGATATGTTTGTAAATGGTTCAACTAGTCCAAAAACCTGCAATTTCAAAAAAATTTCTTCCTAAACCATTCACAACCAATTCCAACTCAAGAAGAGTGTCAAAAACCCTGCAACAACTGATAAACTAATTTACATACATAACTTAAGACGCGGAAATATAGTGATACAAACCCAAAATAGAAAAGGGAGACATATGTCCCTTCAAATTATGTACAAATCAAAAGTGTAAAGGGTTTACTAATAGAATAGCCAAAACTAGGTCCAAGGTTCCTTGCTCACTAGCTCGTCTGTGACCCCCAACAAAGCATCAACAACCCACAATCGCATTTTATACAAACACGAAAGCCACAATTCAGTGGGGAGTAACTTCGAGTCCTCCCAGCCACGAATCGTCAAAATTAATGTAACATGTAATGTAACATGTAAACAAGTTGATAAACCATTTACTTATCATGTATTCTAACAAATGACCCCTAAACTGACCAAACTAAACTACCATGTGAATCAGATAACAAATAGTAATCCAAACTTTATCAACTGTAACCGGCTTACATATCACCTATTACAGTTAATAAAATCACCATACAAGAAAGGGCAATATGTCAAAGACAGGCATAAGTTCTTAGCACGGTCAATAGTCACTTTGTAACTCGAGTCTATACCACGAGGTAGGGAAGGTAATCGAACCGGTATCTTGGCTCGTGATTACTATTAAGAAAACATGGCCAAGAGACAACACAACCCTAGCCTAAAATCACAGAGACCTAGACATGCGGATACACACCACCGCACCCAAGACCCACAACTTTTTTTTAAAACAAAGTGAAGTGAGTACCCTAAGGACACCACCGAAGGGTTGGCTAGTACTTAAGCTGACCCCATACTATCAAAATAAGTACCTGAGGTCATGCCCCAACTTGGATAAACATCCACTAGTCAGGAACACAAAGGCTATCAAGCAGTGAACATATACTCGTCAAAGACTATAAAGACCTATCTATGATGGAGGCCGAAATACTCACCTAGGACCTAGTCCCACTAGTCCCACTTGAATATTTTAGCCCACACCACACATGACTCACCACACAAGTCAAGTAAGACACCCACTTAACCTTAAGAGGGCAAAAAGTCCTACTTATCAATATAAATTCTAGCACTCTATCATGTGAAAGGCTTATAATGTCTATTTACAAAGATACAATCCCAACAGAATCCTCAATAAGTATTCAATACTAATTTCTAATTCTAACAATAGTAACCATATTAAAGGCTTCAGGGAAACTAGGGCCATTTCTACAATACAAGTCACTATTAAATTCAATAAGCTATACATGTGAACAAAAGCTTGATAAATGGCCTAAAACAAGAAAAAGGCCGATTATCTAAATCATTCAACCGAATTTTTACCCGCAACCCCACCTGCGACAGTACCGGTCAAATTGCGGTGACCAATCACTCAATTAATCGACATCGCATCGATCCAAAGGGACTAAGGCTCAGTTTTCGGCACAATCAACAAAACATTACAATTATAGCTATAAAATTCATTTTGAGCCTATTAATTACAATTTCCTTTTGTAAACTACCCTAACATGTGATAACTATTAATATAAGCACAATTTTACCAGTAACATAATTTTTGTTACTATCAAAATACTACCCAATTGTTACTTATACTATTCTAACCTTAATTAACCCGAAATGACCAATATTGTACGAAAAACCGCAAAACAAGCACGGACCAACCCGGGCAGCCGTGGGCTAGCCGTGGGCACCATACGGGCCCGCCACGGCCTCGCTGCCCGTCCCCTACACCACCTTATTTTTCCATTTTTGTTTAGTAAAAGACCGTCTGAAAATTAATTAATCGTCCCCAATTCAACTTTAATAATTTAAACTAACAAAAGGCACAAATTAAACATGCATACAACAAACTTATCATGTGAAAACTACTACTCAAGTAAAAATCACCAAACATACAAAAATCAAAAACACATGTGACGATTTTTCATCGAGTAACTCGAAATATGTTACCTTAAGCTAGAAAAAGAGCAATTAACACCTTGAAAACCCAAACCCTAACGACACTAGCCGCTATCCTCTACAATATACGAGTCCCCGAACTCGTCTTCCAATCCTTCACCTAAATAAACAATTAAAACACAATAATAAGCATATAAAACCGAAAATACCGAAAATTGGTCTTAAAACAACTTCAATAAAACTGAAATTAAATTGTACCAAGTTGTAGATCGCGTCGAGGGGATTCCGGAAAGGTAAATTATGCGAAAAACGGACTAGTAACGAAGAAATTACGTCGATTTTGAGCCTGAAATTATGTTAATGGTGTTTTTGGTCTTTTTGAGATGTTGATGATGATGATGATAGGAACCAAAATCAGAAAAAGAAAGAATAGGGGGAGGGGATGCCGCGTGAAAGGAGAAAGGAAAGGAGAAAAGGAAAGTGCGGGATTTTTAGTCGGGATTTTTACGAGTCGGTTTTGACTCGTTTCAATAATAATTAAATCCGTAAGTCAAACGCAAATTCCGTCAAGACCAAAGTTTTTAAACACGAGATTACAATAAAATTGAGTATTCATACGACCCATTTCCAAATTCGTTTACCCAACGTTCAAACGAATTGTCATTTCCCCCCGATACGCCCTTATTTCGAAATAAAAGATTTTACACGGTTTAAACTATTTTTAAACATTTCGAAATTATCAAAATAAATACTTTTCTTCAAAATATAATAAAATTATATTTCTTTGAATTATTTATACTTTAAATACATTATTGTCAAATTTTACTTGATTAATTAATTATTTTCGAAATATATTTAACGGTCCGAAATTTACGGGCGTTACATTAGTCTTATATGAAAGGGACATATTGATCATTGTGAATGATGGAAGACTTAGGAGAAGAATAATGCATCTCTAAGGTATCCAGCCCTATAAAGATAGTTCTGAGAGGATAGTAGAGTTAAATGAATATTCTTATATTTGATAAGAGTCTAGTCATGTTCAAAGGTATTGAACATGTAGAAATTGAACCCACTTGCTTCCGCTGCAGGATTAATTCATTACGCTTAGATGTATCACCATTCTTAAATTTCGTATACTTGGAGTATGACGAAAAGTTACAAATCGAATTTTTGAGAGAAGTCTCAATATAGCCATATAGTTCATTGGTTAGTTCCCTTGGAGCACTAAAGAAATGAAGCCAAGTGATTAGAATTGATATGGATTTATGTGTAAGCAGTTACACGATAACCATATTCTAATCACACTAGGATGGTTAGAGAACCATCTTAACTATATTATTTAAGGAGAATATCTGCTAGATACGCTCTAGGCAGTAGAACAATGAGAGATTTACAACGAAAATTGAGTACACTTGCAATTTTGAAAATTGCAAGTAGGAAGGGATGTTATTAGGATTCGGTTTTATGAATTGGAGTAACCATAGTAGTTCGTTCCATCAACCGAAGGTCCTATCCCTGCACACTGCGAGGAAAATGGGAGTGATTCCAAGGCTAAGGAAGCTATCTCTAGATTGGATCTGGACACGTACTCAAAAGGTTGTTATGATGAAGATTGTACAAAGGGAAATGGTACAAGGTTAGGGAAAGTGCAAAGTGTTGCTAAAACTTGCTAACCAAGGCCTTTTCATAGGCTAAGCATGATAAGTCATGCCATTTCAATTGAGTTGAGATGTATAGTTGTATTTAATATTGAGTATGGATTATAGATTATGTAGTAATTTATATGGTATCAATTTTACATATGTGATAATGCATTCATCGTTTGAGTTTTATTAAAACTCTTTTATTACTTTGTTATATCCAAATAGGTTTTAAGGACAACGTTGAACCCTATTAAAGTGAACTAGATTAATATTGTATTGGCCCCTAGTTGCTTATAAGAGGTGACATCTCGAAGTAACTGGAGTGTGATGCGATTGATGGCAAGTTCAAGTGCCATAGAGTCATAATAGATGACTAGTCGATCACATAGGCAGATTGTATGGGACACTCTGTCGGGCTTATGACCGCTTATAGAGTTCTGGAAATTTTTATAGCCTGGTCATGGCGAGAGCTACTATAGTATTCTTATGAGTCGATTCTTTGACTAATGACTGTTCGCCTAAGATGGCACAGTTTCAGAATGACTTTTATTTATGTTCTGCGACCTTCGTAATTGGGGTCTAATGGGTATGTTTTGGGTCATGATGAGCTGTGACTATTCGAAGGGAAGAGTGCAATAGGAATTGTCCATCCCCGTCAGGGTTATCTTATATCTCAAGGCCACTCGAGGAGTAATGAACTAGAAATGCGTGGCCACGCTCAGGAGGTATCTATGGTAGATAATTCCGGTCAGAAAGTTATTCTCCAGATCGAGGAAGCCACTCATGATATGATCAAATGCAAGTACGACGTTCAAGACACCTTGCATTGAGTGGGAGATAGTAATAGGACAAGAGAATTGGTGACGCACACTTGTCGCGGACAAGTGGGAGATTGTTGGAGTATGTGTCCTCGACAATAATGCGATCACATGTTTAAATCTTATATTAAGAATGCTGAGGGAATATAATATTTTATTGTCAACTGATCAACATTAATCGGTAATAAATGGCTGACTAGAGTTTGACATTACTGTCGTATGACGGTGGTGATCAGTTGATCCCTTAAGGTCATACATCTAGGGTAACACTCTTAATTGATTAATTAATTAATTGTATGTTGATACAAGTTAATTAATTCCTTAAATTGAACAAATTTTATTTATAAGAGAGAGTTTTCTATCTTATTATAATTTGATTAAATAAGATTCAATTGAGTAATTAATTTGTTATATTAGTAAAATTGGTTTATGTTTGTGAAACATTTGAGATAAGTGTAATTAGTTAAATTATAATTACAAGATGTTGTAGATTATATTAACTAGACTTAATGTGACCCATTTTTATATACATGTAATTGTGAATTACTTGTTAATTTGTTGAATGTAATTTATTTAATATATAATGATATTTAATTAGTTAAATATGCATTTATATTACTAATGACATGTTACATGTCACATGTCACAACATATTACAAATGACAAATTATAAAGATAAAATGGAGGTCCATTTTATGTTCAAAACCGGTTGGACAAGGGTTACTGGGTGATGATTTTTGTCATTAGTTTAATGCATGCTTAAGGACATAATGATGACAAATAAAGCATGCTTAAATTAGACGTACACCTAGCCTTTCTTGTGACGACAAAAAGCAAATTGAGAAGAACAATTTTGGCTCCCAATAAGAGACAAAACCGGCTCACTCTTCTCTATAGGAGAACTTTTGGTTCTCATTCTTCTAGTGTAGAAAACTTTTGCTTATCTCTCATAATTTATCATCCTCTCTCACATAAAAATTGTTTTATGCATAATTTGTTCCGTAATCTAATATATTCAAGTTACTAGAAGTAGTAATAGATAATAATTAGATTAAATTTTAAGAACACAACTACTAATTTCTAGAAACAAAATTAGTACTTGTATTAAGAGTGATTATCTTGGTACAATCCTTTAGGAGTAGATTCTACTATTGAACTAAATATAAACTAGTTATATTAATTATACTATTACGTAATTTAATATTTATAAACCCGTCTCAAAACTAAATAAACCAACCCATCCACCAAAACCCAAAACCCACGACAAACATAAACACTCAACCATACACGACATACTCCATGCAATACATCCACACACCTCACAAACCCCTCGGCAGCCCGCAACCCCACCATAGTCAGCCATCATCTCACCCTAACTGCCACGGTATCACCAGCCTAGACCAACTCTGACCAGCTTCCACCCGAGCCTACCTTAAAGACCTGCCCAAACCCCGTATGAAAAATACACGAAACCGGCGCACTTAAACACTCACGGTTTACACCACTAATCACAATCACCCCCAACATCCGCCACTACTAAATATCACCATCATTCTCCACCGTACCCAGCACCACAAGCAACCCAGCCACGACCTGCCACCATGCCCCCTAGCTACCTTACCTGTTCACGACACCCATAACAACACTCAATAACCTTTGCGTAAAACCAGCCCTACCGACACCCTAACCACCACCAACGGCCACCCAACACCACCCCTGACCCATGACGCAAAACAAACCACCCATAACCCAGCCAACCCAGTTCTAATACACGGTCCTAATAATAACCCCCTGTTTTCCCTGTTTTACGAAACTCCGTCAACCATTCAAAAGTCCGGCCGAACTGCCACCAACGCCACCACCTTCACTACCCATAACCACCCACTTGAGTCAACCCAACACCTGTAACCACCATACCCGAGCCCAGGTCAGTCAAGCCTTGGTTATGCTTCAAAACCGAATAAAACATGTAAAGTAATCATAAGCAAACACCCCAACAACAGCCCCTTCGAAAACCCCCTTCCCGCCGGTCACTGGTGGTCAACTAAGGTCAACGGTGATCCTTGGTTATTCACGGTCACAACGATACTTACGGCCTGATTTATGGTGGGCTAGACAACAAGTTATAATATCGCAAAGTATATACATAAGACGGTCTCAAAGAATTACCTTGAGGCGATAATAAAATTAATTCCTTTGCTTTTCTCTTTCTTAATTCTTCTCTTCTTTCATTTAGATCTCTTCCTTCTTCTTTTATGAATTATTTTCAGATTTATTATGGTATTTATAGTGTAAGATTAAAAAGTATGTGAGGTCAATTAGGAAACTTATTATAATTACCTTATTCTAATTATTATAGGAATTACCATTATAATTATATTATTATTATTATTATTATTATTATTATTATTATTATTATTATTATTATTATTATTATTATTATTATTATTATTATTATTATTATTATTATTATTATTATTATTATTATTATTATTATTATTATTATTATTATTATTATTATTATTATTATTATTATTATTATTATTATTATTATTATTATTATTATTATTATCATCATCATATATTACTAGTCTTACCATAACTAGAATTTCCACCAATTATCTTATTATTTCCATAACATTATTATTATTATTATGATAATTATTGATATAATTATTATTTCCATATTATTTATTATTAACTCCCGATACAAAATCCCGATTACACTCATACCAACCTAATAAGTTTCGGTCCAATTAACAATGGCACACGGCCCAGCACTCAGTTATTAGCTAAGCCCGATTCCCGACTTGAATTATTAATTTATTATTTAATTAACGTCTTACTCGTAATTATTATTAGAAATGCCTTTAACTAATTATTAAATTTCATAAATTATTCTCATAAATTATTATCAAAATACGGGGTATTACAGTCTTACCCCCTAAAAATGAACTTTGTCCCGAAGTTCGCCCACAACTACTATCACAACACTTATAACATCCTCATAACTAAGCACCATCCAACACAATTAAGCATTTTACGATTATCAATCACGCCAATCTTATCACAAGGTAACACAATAATAACTCAAAACATTCGTAGTATTACATTCCTTCCCCCTAAAAATAAACTTCGTCCTCGAAGTTCGAGATAAAGAACAATAGGAACAACCAAACCATTGTTGTAATGCCACAAAGTAAAGAACACACACCGTAACGCAAGTCAACTATTATTTTCCAACACAACTCCAAGTAATGAATAACAAAATCTTTGATTTACTTTTAAATAGCAAAACTAATCATATAAGATATTTGAACTAATCTTTATTTAAACCTCAACTTATTACTTTAGCTATCGACGAATAAATTGCTAGACTAAATAATAATCTATAACAAAATACGCACAATTGTTTAGTTTAATCTTTTCTTCATAATGATATCTAACTAAGACATGGATGCATTTAATGTGAACATATATATAGGCTTAGGGAAACACATTCCGCATATCACTAGACATGTCATCCTATTTCACAGAATTCGCAACATCAAAATATCAATGTGCAAGAGATAAGAAACAAAACTTATACTTTTTCAAGGCTAGGAAAACATGTTATAACTTCTAAAAATCATATATACATATATACATAATTTCTTATTGAGAACATATACTTTTTATAAAATATAGAGAGTTAGTAATCCATGAGAAAAATAATCAAGTCAAAAACTCATAGGATCGATTTATAATGCATTTTACAAACTACTTGGTCGAAACAGAAATTTCACAGCAACTCGTCAGAAACTTAGGTCAATTTGTAAAAATCACCGTAAATTGTCAAAAATTTAAATTGTAACTTGTCTTATCAATTTCAAAACTTTAATGAGTCAATTAAACAAGGGAGTTGGAATTATAATAAATCATTAAGTAGTTTTTAAATGGCAAATTTTACAAAAACATGGCGCGAAAACACAACTGTACCGGAACATTCCGACCACTGTCCACTAAAATATTTATTTCTCCTAAACTGTATATTATTTAATCATGAGACCAGTGGTATAGGAAAGCTAACTCACAAGGGTATCACACATAAAAATCTCGTATAAGAATTTTAAACAAGCTGTAAATGGCAGCTAAAACAATCAAGGGCACAAATCTTGTGAAATCAACCAAAATTGCATTCTTCACAATTCCACACAACAATTAATACTTTACATGTGTAATCATATTTACACCTTTTACATACATGCCAACATACTTCCTCATATCAACATGCTTATAACAATGCTTAAAAGAAATCATGTCACACCCCTCCTCCGTAAAACAAGGTTACGCCCACGTAACCCCAATCATCAATGAAACAACATTTAAACAAGGCAACAAGAACTTTCAAGACGAAATAAATCATATTCATTTTAAATTACCCACAATCTCAAGTATTCTCTCAGGGTTACCGATTCAAAACTGAGAGGGCCATGGTATGAATTAAGGGATCCTTCTTAACCGCACTAAGAGGGGCTCCTAACAGTTTCTACCCCGGGTTATTTTAGTTAGACACATGCTAAGTCCATTATATTGGTTAGGCCTGAGGATCGTTTTGCTCTGATACCACTTTGTAACACCCCCATTTATTCAGGAGCCTTTAGGTTGACATTCCCAAATAAATAGAACTGTTACCATCTCGGTTTCCCGAGGTAGTGAATAACAAAGTCCAACTCACCAAAGTACTTTACATTAAAACTTAGCGATTACATGTTCGTTACAACTTAACCAACTAAAACTTAATATAAAATAATTACAACTCGCAGCGGAAATAAATAAAGTGATTAAATATTCTATGTGGTCTAGACTTCTAGGTAGATTGGCCAAGTCCTCACGCATTCCCATAAGCTCCCAAGTCAGCTAATCTTTAGTATCTGTCAAATCTGCTCCCCATTAAGGTTCACCACAGGTGTTCACGAATACACTATCAACCACGAGGTTGAGTAGGAATAGCCAAACAACCACAATAAATGGATACAAGAACAATATTAAATGCAAATGCAATGTATGCTCATGATCAATCCTCCGACGCTCTCGTTCATCCCGCCAATCCCTGGTCGGGGTAATCTCAATAACATCCCAGAGACAAGTCCTGCAGAACCAGCCTGGGGAAACCAATGCAAGTGCTCATGATATGATATGCAAACAATTTGAGCAACACAATTTCTTACCATCTCAGACACGAAGCTGAGGAATCCAATAATCAATATAATCATCTCAGTCACGAGCTGAGGTAGTCAATAATCAAATCAACTTAATCCAACAATTCAACAATCATAATTCATCCAACACAACTCAATCAAACAATCATATAACATTATCCAAGTAATCATTAAAGTAATTGAGTAGCTATCCTACCTTGATAGCAAATTCCAATAACGCAATCCGAATAAATAGAAATCCAATAAACAAAGCTTCCCAATGATTCCGTTACCTAAACAAATATAATAATCACAATTACTAATCTACACAATTAAACTAAATATAAACTAGTTATATTAATTATACTATTACGTAATTTAATATTTATAAACCCGTCTCAAAACAAAATAAACCAACCCATCCACCAAAACCCAAAACCCAAAACCCACGACAAACATAAACACCCAACCATACACGGCATACTCCATACAATACATCCACACACCTCGCAAATCCCTCGGCAGCCCCCAACCCCACCATAGTCAGCCACCATACTCACCCTACCTGCCACGGTATCACCAGCCTAGACCAACTCCGACTAGCCTCCACCTGAGCCCACCTTAAACACCTGCCCAAACCCCGCATGAAAAATATACGAAACCAACGCACTTAAACACTCACGGTTTACACCACTAATCACAACCACCCCCAACATCCGCCACTACTAAAGATCACCATCATTCTCCACCGTACCTAGCACCACAAGCAACCCAACCACGACCTGCCACCATGCCCCCTAGCTACCTTGCCTGTTCATGACACCCATAACAACACTCAACAACCTTTGCGTAAAACCAGCCCTACCGACACCCTAACCACCACCAACGGCCACCCAACACCACCCCTGACCCATGACGCAAAACAAACCACCCATAACCCAGCCAACCCAGTTCTAATACACGGTCCCAATAATAACCCCCTATTTTCCCTGTTTTACGAAACTCCGTCAACCATTTAAAAGTCCGGCCAAACTGCCACCAAAGCCACCACCTTCACTACCTATAACCACCCACTTGAGTCAACCCAACACCTGTAACCACCATACCGGAGCCCAGGTCAGTCAAGCCTTGGTTGTGCTTCAAAACCGAATAAATCATGTAAAGTAATCATAAGCAACCACCCCAACAACAGCCCCTTCGAAAATCCCCTTCCCGCCGGTCACTGGTGGTCAACTAAGGTCAACGGTGATCCTTGGTCATCCACGGTCACAACGATACTTACGGCCTGATCTATGGTGGTCTAGACAACAAGTTATAATATCGCAAAGTATATACATAAGACGGTCTTAAAGAATTACCTTGAGGCGATAATAAAATTAATTCATTTGCTTTTCTCTTCCTTAATTCTTCTCTTCTTTCTTTTATATCTCTTCCTTCTTCTTTTATGAATTATTTTCAGATTTATTATGGTATTTATAGTGTAAGATTAAAGAGTATGTGAGGTCAATTAGGAAACTTATTATAATTACCTTATTCTAATTATTATAGAAATTACCATTATAATTATATTATTATTATTATTATTATTATTATTATTATTATTATTATTATTATTATTTTATTATTATTATTATTATTATTATTATTATTATTATTATTATTATTATTATTATTATTATTATTATTATTATTATTATTATTATTATTATTATTATTATTATTATTATTATTATTATTATTATTATTATTGTTATTATTATTATTATTATTATTATCATATATTACTAGTCTTACCATAACTAGAATTTCCACCAATTATCTTATTATTTCCATAACATTATTATTATTATGATAATTATTAATATAATTATTATTTCCATATTATTTATTATTAATTCCCGATACAAAATCCCGACTACACTCATACAAACCTAATAAGTTTCGGTCCAATTAACAATGGCACACGGCTCAGCACTCAGTTATTAGCTAAGTCCGATTCCCGACTTGAATTATTAATTTATTATTTAATTAACGTCTTACTCGTAATTATTATTAGAAATGCGTTTAACTAATTATTAAATTTCATAAATTATTCTCATAAATTATTATCAAAATACGGGGTATTACATAGTAGGACTCATGAATCCCTTTGACATTTGGGGTACATTCGGTTCCCCGGGGTACTTTCATTTATCATTGGGTAAGTGGGGTAATAAACGTTATTACACGTGAAATTTGGTTGGACTCAACGGGATGTAAAGACTAGTCTTATGTTCCGGGGCTAGATATGGAATTTATGAAATACATCGACCGAGAATTCTATAGTAGAATCAATTAAAGAGTTAATTCACCAAATTTATGCAAGTATGGGTTGTATCGGTTTCCCGTGCCAATGTTTGTGTAAACATGGATCTCAGAATCGTTTATATATTTTAGGTGCGAGGTCATTATATAAATGAATAATTTTAAAACCTTGTTAAATATGTTTACAAGTAAAATGATAACTGTTAATTGTTTCCTTTAATTCCTTTTTGTAGTCAATTTGATTAATTTGCAATGGCAACTCCGATTACATCCGCTTCCACAAGTGGAACCGCTCCAGCAGTCACTAATGCTTCTTGGCTCCGATCCTTTATGGATCGATCTAAACTTGATAAGAATGGGACTAACTTTGCCGATTGGGATACGCAACTCCGCTTGGCCGCGGAAGGTAACGACAAGCTTCGTTACCTTACCGAAGCCGCTCCCGCTATACCTACCACCAGGTCCACCGCCGCGTTTAGGGAGGCCTATGAGGCTTACCTAAAAGAATCGGCCGCGATCAAGAATGTCTTGATCTTGTCTATGGAAGCCGATCTCCAAAGGAGTGTTACTAAGATAGGCATCGCCTATGATATCTACACCAAACTTGTGACCATGTTTTCACAAGCTCCTAAGATAATCCAATATGAGGCGGCCTCCGCATTCTTTGTAATACTACGGTTTTATATGTCAATGGGTACTCTATCGAGTAGGACTTACTCTGTCGAGTAAGTAGCTTTTTGCGCAAAATAGTAGTCTGCCTGTTGGGTACTCGATCGAGTAAGTTGGGGACTCGATCGAGTAAGGGTCACTCGATCGAGTAAGTTACTTACTCGATCGAGTAAGTGTGTTTTACGGGTTGTTTTAGCCGGGTTTTGTTAATAACGCGAGATTAATATAAAAGGCTTCCGTCATTGTTCTTAATCATTTTTACTTCTTAAAACCTTTCAAGAGAAGAGAAAAGAGTTACGTAGTTCGCATTCGTCACGTTATTAACAAATCCCAATTGCTAAGGTGGTCGGATCGTCGTGTTCTTTACGTCGTTGAGGTCATCGTGTCGAGGGTAAGATCCTTGTATAGTTTTTATGTTGTTTCTTTAAGTTTGGTTAAAACCCTAATTGGGTAGATTTGGGTGTTTGGGGTGTATTGTATGGATTGGGTGATAATTATGTGAATATGTGTTATAGGAGGAGGATTCGTAGAGGGACATTACTGTTTAGCTGCTGTGACGGTCTTGTGGCTGCTATTTCAGGTAGGGTTTCCCTATTCTGTATTGATTACATAAGTGTTGTTAGTAATTGTTGTTATTGTTGTTGTTGTATATCGTATTTGAATTGGATTCTGATTTGGTGATTGTTGGTAGTACAATGTGATTATCGCTGTATAACTATCTGTGATCTTCGGGGTGCGTCCCAGGCTGAGTGGAGTCACTTGCGGGAGTGGCTTCACGCCCTTGATTCGCCTTCTGTGGAACCCGCGACAGAAGGGATGTGCACATTAATGAACATGGGTATATCGCTCGGATGAGATGAGCGGGGCTTAGGTGGGAAAGGCTGCGGTTCCCCACTGGGGGCGAGGATTACTTGTTGCGATGGGTAATCTGGTAGGACTACACACTTTAGTGTGTAGTCAGGTGTGTGGTGATGTGATGGAGTTTGGGTTGATTGTATTGGTTGTGTTATTGTTTTATTGCAGCTGTTTGTTTTGTGTAATCAGTACTGACCCCGTTTAAATGTTTTAAAAACTGTGGTGATCCATTCGGGGGTGTTGAGCAGTTCTCTAGCAGGTATACTATGGATGCGCGCGGGATTAGCTTGAAACTGATAGCTTGAAACGTTTAGAAATTGTACGAAAAGAAAAGTAACTTAGACATCATAGGTGTAAGTATGCTAAAAGGATTCAAACTTAAATAATCAGAAGAGCTATGATGAATTTCATAGGGCAAGAATTGAAGTCAAATCAATAAGAATGTCAAAGGTAGAGTTTTTATAGGTAGCTAGCATCCAACTTAAGGGAGGAGCACGATGAAGCGAGGAAAAGAGGTATGAACAGTAACGCTTATAATCAAGGAAGAAGGGAAATTGGACAACAAGAAAATGTCAGGTACTCAAATCTCAAACCACAACATCATCCTAAACGGTTCCGAAAACTTCCTAACAACAAAACTCATAATCACAACACTTCCAAGGATTTCCTCAAAACACTCATGTTACTTCACCCTAAGCAATTCCATGAAACAAGGTACTTCGCTATAAGTGTGATCTCATCACTCCAAATCCTCAAACATCCACAAACAACTTCCACAAGATCAAGGTCAAGGTTTCCAATAAAGCTATACTCATATCCAACTAGTGTCAACCATGGGTTCCTCAGAAAAGTAAACCCTCAATCAAGAATCCCAATACCAAGCTCTAAACTCCAAGAAAAGGTTCCTCAAATATTCCACAAGGTTCTCATTTCAATACAAGATAGTAACATGCCAATCCAAAGTCTGAAAAATCAATAGGATCTCGAGTCCCTTTATCCTTTTACTTATCACGGATTCCCAAAAGCAGAACTACACTCATCTACAACATCATCCCATCATCTCAAGTACTCAATACAACCTCAAAGTTTCTAAAACCATAGGGTTACAAAGACTTCTCAATACTAAGTCTCTCTCAAATGAAGAACTCTCAGGGGCCAACTAATATCAAATCATATCACCAATCCATTATGGTCATCAACATCCCAAGGGGTATTCTTTCAAATCTGACATCCTAAAACTTACTTACCATCGAGTTCCCAAGAAACAAGGTCTTAGTTGTAATAACGCTTTACCACCTCAAAGTTCCTAAAACCATAAATTGAAACTATGTTCTTTAACCTAACAATTGGTGTCAACCATACCATTATCCTTTCTAGTTACTAAAACAAGTGCCAAGACTTCCCAACAATGTAGCTTACTCTCACTCTCATACCATACCTCAAGTAGTAATCAATATCACTCACTTAAACCAAATAATAATCCCACAATAAGCATTTCTCATATGGTAACATATACATTATCAAACTCTCATGTCCAAAGTGATTACGAAAGCCAGTCATAAACTCAACTTACTTAGTCAATCCTACATCCTCAAATCCACCATTCAATTTCATCCATTCTAAGTCAAGTACTAAACACTAGTATCCCAAACATAAACAACAAAGCCAAGTTCTATAACCTTAGTAACAAATGCAACTCACACTTGACACACAGAATCCACCAATCAAATATACTCACTTCATCAAGGATCTAGGTATAAGAATAACTTAGTATGTCTCATCACACTACCTAAGTCTTTCCAACATCAAATCCTCTCAAAACCAGGATTAAGGGTCAAACACAAACAATCTCCTCAAAAGTCAAATTTTCTAACCAAGGTCAACATTCCTCAAAAGAAGGAGTACTATGAAAAGGCGTTAAGAGAGGATAAGCAAGGAACAAAGGACAAGTTAGGGGTACAAGAGTCACTTTCAAAGTAAAACAGAAGAGAGTTTAGAAGCAGGATAGCACTAAGAGATAAAGAATAAGGCAAGATACACAAAGAACGAGAAACATCTTCAAGGATGTAGAAACATTCTTCAAAGTTGAACAAATCTTCAATCCTCGGCAATAGGAACCAAATCTTGATCATCACATTGGTAAGTTTACGGTCATTGATCCAAGGGCACAACAATTATAAAATGACAATCAACAAACATATTAGAACCTAACAAAGAGCAAACACACTACAGACTACCACCTTAGGTCCTTAAGTCTACCCATCTCTCATTCATTATTCAAGGTCAAGTTCAAATTAAATTTAGGGTACACGTGTGTGCGTCGGGAGCAACATATGCTCTGATACCAATTGTGACACCCCGCGATAAAGCGAAAAATATAACTAATAAATTAAAGCGGAATTTGTGATATTTTAAAAACTTTTAAATTACTAGTTAAAGATTAACACGCGGGTGCAAAAAAGAAATGAAACAAATACAACAATAGGCAAACTTAGGTTATTACAACCCAAGTCTAGAAAACGGGGAAAAGATATCCCACGAATAAACATATATTGGGTTTCTAAACTAGCAACTAAGGTCCAAGGGTTTAGTTCTCGCTAGCCCACACGTCTTCCCCACGTAAGCATCTTCACCATCTGTCATTCATGTAAATATGAATGCCACAGTCGGTGGGGAGTAACTCAAGGTTCTCCCAGCCACAATACGTCGAAACGAACATAACAAAGAACATAAACAAACAATCATATTAGATACGACATGAGTGAATCGAATAATAACTAAACATGGGATCATACGTGTTTAAACCAACAAGGATAAAAGAAACGATAGAATAAACAAGTAAGGCATAAGCAACAATAAATGAATGAAGAAGGAAGACAAGGAAATAGACACGACCACTTAGCCACGAGCACGTATTTCAAGGAGATATGACCAAAGTAACCATCCAAATAATGCAAAACATTTATCACTCTTAGACTATAATTTCCCCGGGTAGGACTACGATAATAATACGGTCCTAGTCTAAATCCGCAGATTCTCGGGTGTACATCCCGATTCGACGTGTGCCAGCACAGCACGCACCCAAGACTCGACTACTATGGAGACCGAGTACCCCAATCGCCAGAACAGCACGAAAGTGGCGGAAAGACTAAGATAAGACTCACTTGCCGAACAAAGACATGTGGCCAAAAGCCGTACTTGCGAAACAAAGACAAGTAGGCCAAAACCGTACTTCTTGCGAGCACAAAGACAAGTAGGTCTAACCCGTGCTTGCCAAAATAGCACAAGCAGGGCAAAAATGTATGTCAAGCACGTACGATGGTAATATGGCATTTCTACAAGAATGCGACTCTTACAAGTAATTATTTATAATAACCTTTTCATGCTTGTAACATATAAATAAACATTTCATTTCATAATTATACATGCCGGTTAAATAGAATAAACAAGTACAACAAACAAGTACATGGGACGAGATTAGTAATGTCACACTCATACTTATGGCTTGCATCTCACCATAAGTACGTATGGGAACATCGGTCCCGACGATCATATCGCAACTAGAGGGCCTATGGCTCACCCCTAGTGTCCGATAGGACCACGACTCACACCACCAAACAATACATGACATTATCAAGGTAATGACCCTTCACAAATAATTATTTAACAATATATATCTCATACTTGTCTTATGCAGATAAATATTTTATTTTATAATTTAACATGTCGATTAAATAAGACATAATGAATGATAATGAATAATTTACGTTATATGAAAATTACGGAATAAAATGTGACCAAGTCTAAGTGACTCATTTATGAGCCCAATAAGTAAATCATGTGAAATCCAATGAAGGGACTAGGATAAACCCAATAAATAAATCATGTGGAGTCCAATTGACTTAACAAGTCAAGCCCAACTGAATAAATGTGTTAAAGGGCGATATTAACGAGTTACGTTATATAAAATGCGGGACGGTCATTTAATCATATGTTATATAAACCAAACTAGCGCCAAAAATAATTTATAAACATAACTTAAGAGCTATTTGACACGAGATTATCGAGCATAACCACGATGGAATCAAACATGGCCCACAATATCCCATATGGGCCAGTCCAAATATGAAACACAAGCACCCGGCCAAAAGTGCCAACACCACAGTTTCCATAAGAGAAAAGGAAGAAACAAAGGAATGGGAAAAGAGGATGGGGAGCACGAGTATGCAACCCTGTCCCGTGACTACCCCCGACACAACCAGTGCGTGGCCACGCCGTCAGCCCACTGCCGGCCACCAGCCCAGCCATGCTACAACCACAGCCTGTCCCCCATTACCAACCAGCCCAACCGAGTTCGACCCGACTACAACTAACCGCACGAACAACTGTAAAATAAAGGAGTAACTCCGTCCAATACGCGATATAAAAACAGGACACCCACCGTCTACAATCTGAGTTTTTCAAGCAGAGAATATCGAGTATACATGTGACGATAGTAGCGTAAAGCCACCAACAAGGAATGGATTCGAAGGGACCATTCAGCCCGTTCTAAAACAGGGAACGAAAACGGTAGAACGGAGGGTAAAACAGGGTGAGAAGCCTAACAAATAAGTGATTTCAGACAAACAACCCAAAGACAAATTTGAGACGGAGTGGGTACGACTTAAACAAGGATGACACCATTAGATTTCTGCCATAAATCAGCCCAGAAAACCAGCAAGGAAAGCATACGGTTACTCGAAATGACAACAAGCAATACTCGGGTTTCGGAGGTGACAACACCGGGACAATTAAGCCATGGGAACAACTAATCACCGATTAAAATGACCACAAGCTTAAAACAATTAATTCCATACATGAGAGAACACATAAAGATTAAAACTTTAAGACGAATGAGTATAAAACCGAGTTGAAGGGGATGGAATATCGACTCATTGTCGAGTAACCTATCACCGTTACCTTAACTCTTCGAATTCCCGAGTAAAAACGTTCATAACACGAGCCTATCTTCAGTCTTCAACTAAAAAGGAGGAAAAACGAGTAACATGGGTCACAAAACCGAGTTTGTAATAAGATGCCCATTTCGAAAATTCAACAAAATAGGAGCTTTCTTACCTTAAAAGAACGAGGAAGCACTACTACATTTAGATTATATAGCAACACTTTGCTATTGTTGCATAATGTCATATAAATGTTGCAATAGAGTTTATGCAACACTTAATCAAGTGCTACATCAGGTCTTGTTGCATTAGGTCATTGCAACGCTTAATGCAACACTTTTTAATCTGAAGCAACACTTTTGAAAAGTGTTGCATTGGTCATGTTTGTGCAACGCTTTTTCAATTGCAAAGGCAACATTTTTTATCTTCTAATGCAACATTTCTTATGTAAAAAAAGCAACACTTCCTGAACTAATGCAATACTTTTCATGTTGATAAGCAACACTTATATCAAATTAATGCAACATTTTTATTTTGGAAACGCAACACTGGTTACGTCCCAAAACAACACTTATAATAAACAAATGCAACACTAATTTATTCAAAAACAACACTTAATAAAGTGCAACGACATAAGGACTTGTAAGGCACGCAACAATTGTAATTCTCTCTAATTGTGCATTCAATTGATTCAGTCTCAAAAATATATGTCAATTAAATTTCAAAAAAGGATCAAAAGTAGAACTTCGATCGCAAATGTTCAATTATTTAACTAAAACAAATATAACAAATGTTTAAATAGAACAAATAATAATTCTTAACGACTATTTGAAAGCTACTAATTATAAGTCTTCATTCTTGTATTGTGAGCATATATATGTTGCCAACCGGACAAAAAATCAACCCGTCATCATTGTTAATACCTCAAATGCAACCTGTAACATAAAAAATAGAACATTATTAGATTTGAGGATTCAAAGGCTCAATAGGCATAGATGATACGTCACACTTAATTATCACGAAATAATAAATAATGCATTAAAGAACAACTAATTAACTAGGACGTGCAGAAAATAGAGTACGTGATTGTACACAAGGTGTAGCCTATGTGAAACGTTTGAGTTTGATCTGCAAAGGAGTACCTTAGAGGAGAGAACAAACGATGGGTCGTCGAGGAGCGATGTTGCTACTGAGTACGTTGCGCGGTTGTGGTGCCTAGTGGAAATCAATCACCAAATCGAATTAGAGAAATAGATAGTTCGTTACCTCATAAGTTCAACCCATACTCAAATTTTATTACTTCTCCAATTTTCGTATGGCCTACTAAGAAAAAATCACACAACTCACCATCATGCTTAAGAGATATCAGAATATGAAGAGCAACAGTTTTGGCAAAATAGTGAGCAACTATACAGTTCCTTTAGCAATCATTTTGTCCATTGCATAGCTGCAACCACCAAATCCTATCATAAGGCTAAAAGATAGAATAATATCACAATAATAAACCAGTCAATCATTCTTTAGTCATCAGAAATAAATTGAATGGTGAAAGTAAACATACAATAGTATGATACTCCCTTTGTCTCAATCATTTTTTACATTTTTTATTCTTTGTGAGGGTATTTTAATAAAAGCTAAACAAATATTTAGGACAGAGTACTAAATGATGAACATATATTGTTACATCGCCACAAGCTTCATGAAGAATTTCAGCTCGTAACCATGAGAAATCTTCTCAAAATCAACGTCTGCGTTGTCAGCCTATCAATATAAAGACAGGCAAATAAACGAAGTAAGTTAATAATTATAGAAGCATGAACTGTCAACCTTTAACCTGCAACATAAATTCTCAACGGAATTGATTCTCACAAATAGGAGGAGGAGGAGCAGAAGTAGGACCTTAGGAAATGAAGGGCAGTCACAGTCCGCAAACAATTTAAGTCTATTGAACAAATTACATTTTTTCAAACAGGAAACGATTCTTACTTGCTCACAAGGAATAACGCCTTTTAGTGCTTCGACTAAGTGAGGCCAGAATATTGGCCTAGTCGTATTTAGGGCAATATATAAATTCTTCAAAGTTCAAAGAGGCAAAAACTTGAATTAATCAGATGATCAATTAGTGCATTACACCATTACAGTTTGTTTCAATAGTTGTAATATATAGAAAACGAAGCTTGTTGAAATGTCACGAACCTCTCTGGACCAAGTAACCGAAGTTGCATGAATTTGAGATGAATTGCTGATAGGCGATGTGTGGTATTTTCCCGACTTTATCTACATATACTGATACACAATTTACACAGTAATGGTGTGAGCTTAAGCAACACAAGAACCACACAAATTAGTGTCTAGGTTCTGCATTACACACAAAACTGAAAATCATAATTTACATACAATTAAAAAAACAATAATAACGAGTATTTCACAACATCAATCAAGGATAGTAGCTATATTAAAAATCAAGCCATATCTTGCTCACTATCAACTTCTCAGTTTGTAATAACCGAGTAATCTTTTAGTCGTGAGTATTGAGCTATGCTTGATCACCTGGTGTCAATGTCATCCATCATACTGAATTGCTAATTTTACGTACCGTGCCTGATTGTCACTTCTCTTGTCCTTGTTTAAGCCTACATGTCCCCGTGAGTATCATACTACTTTTACAATTTGGCTCGGAAATGCATTTTATTCAGAGAATCATATTGTTTCAACTGATTGTTGTACTATCCAGATGATGAAGATAAAGAAGATTGTATTAATAATATCCAAGCTCCCATGATAAAAATTGTAAATCTAAGACACAAAATTGTACAGTACATACATGATACATACTAGGAAAATATGTGTTGAAAGAAAAGCATATAATTTATTTAGTGAAGATCACATTAACAATCTCTGGAAACTTTTCTCTTATAGCAGCCTTTATTCCTGAACTAATGGTCTCAGGTCCATCATAGTTGATAGTGAGCAAGATATTTGACCACAAACATGTATGTCAGAAGAGAAATACTAAGTGACATCTAGCAAAGTAGCTACATTACAATCCAAATTCACCAACAAATACTAAACAATTTCTGAGAGACAACAAAATATTTATCCAGAAACATAAATTGCTAATAGATGCTAACATCAAAACACTAATTAATGGATTTCCCCAATTCAATTCTAAAACTAAAATTAATTGAGAAAATAAGTATGAGAGTAGAGAGTCGTACCATCGATGGGAGCACGAATTGCACTGGAAAGCGAACATGGACGAACAACGCGCACCGGGAGGGACACTGCTTCTCGAGGATAACGCGCTGGTGGTGGTTGGTGTAGGCAGAAAGTGGTTTTGGGGTGTCGTGGAGGTGGTGGCGGCAGATTTGGAGGACGAGTGAAGAGCTAAAGATGAATAGGAGATTTGGGGTTTGAGATCGGTGGAAGAAATTAAAGTTAGGTTTGATATAGAGTAATAGAAGTGAAGTTGGAGAAACTTAGGGAGTCTTATGACTATGACGGTAGGGGGTTGGTTTGATTTTAATCTATTTTGGGGAAGTAAATGGACATAGGTTTCTTAGATGTCTGATGTCTAACAAAGTTAAGGATTAATAGACATCAGTTTTCCATAAAACTGATGCTTATTGAATTATATGGACATCTGTTGTTTTTAAATGTCCGATGTCTATATTTTGTACATCGGTTTTTTTAAATCTCTGATGTCTTTTAAGTGATGTCCATAATGATTTTTATAGTAGTGCAATTAGAAGAATTAGTAACAAAAAGGTGAAGATAAAACAAATGATATAAGAAAAGTAATTAAAATACAGACGATAAACGGGTTAAAAGGGACCTGAATTTGTCGATGTGAAAAGGAGCGTGTTGAACATCGTCGAGACAACTACCTTTTGCGCCATCGTCGATGGCAAAGGACTCTAAATCAATCAGCGATAATAATAATTGATAGTAAAAATTAAACCAAGATCTTAAAAAAGGGGGGAAATAATTGATAGAAAACCCTAGATGCTAAAAAAGGGGAAAATAATTAAACCTATAGTGTGTTAAGTGTAATAGCGGAAGGAAGAGAAGAAGAACCAGTGAATAATGAAGGTCGGTCATGGCGTCGAGCACGAGAAGTCCCCTTCTTTCATATGTAGTGTTGGTAGTGGCGGAGTACATCACCAGTGAGAGAGGGATTAGGTTAGAGTAAAGAGTGAATGAGTGATAGAGAACGGAGATCTACGCGGATGATTTATTTTAAGTCAATTTTGGGGAAATTAATAGACATTGGATATTGTATATGTTCGATGTTATTTAAAATGGACATCAGTTTTTAAGTTGAACCGATGTATATTAAATTATATAGACATCGGTTTTTTTAGATCTCTGATGTCTATTATTTTGTACATCGGGTTTCTAAAACTCTGATGTTTATAAAGTGATGTCCATAACGCTTTTTTTAGTAGTGAATGTTGCTATTGTTGCTTAAAGTGTTGCGACAAAATGCAACATTTGTGTCAAAACGTTGCATTTATAACAATACAATGCAACACTTCTCTTAAAGTGATGCCCTATATCAATAAAAGCAACATTTTTGAATAAAGTGTTGCATGATTAAGTAAAATGCAACATAAAAAACAAAGTGTTGCAGATGAAATGTTGCATTACATCAATTTTTGTAGTAGTGAAGGGACGAGGAAGCTAATGGTACAAAAATAATGGAGTTTGGTTGAGAGACGAAGGCGGGATCGGAGTTTTTGGAGGTCGAAAAATGGTGGAGATGTATGTTGTGTTTGTTGTTGCTGCTGTACCTTGTTTCTCGCAGGAAGGGAAGAAGAAAAGAAATAAAAGAGGTGGTGTGGGGCAACACGGTACAACAACAATAATAATAGTGTATAATAACAATAATAATATAATATATAATATATAATAATAATAATAATATAATATATATATATATATGAAAGAGATATTTAAAGGTTAGAGTGTAAGAGGGTAGGTGAGCGTGTTGTCGATTTCTGGTTGGTCCGGATTAAAGCATGTACAAAGTGAAATGTGACGGTTTATAGTTAGACGGATGTTGAGACGGGAATTATTATCATTACTGTCTTTATTATTATCTGGCCAAAAAAATATGTATACATTTATTCTTGTATAAATTATGACTCAAAGATATAACTTAATAATACGTATTTTTATAAAAAACGAGCTTTTATATAATACGTTTATAAAAATCGTGTTTGACATAAAATTAATTAAATTGAATAATTCAAAAATATGAAATAAAGTAATCGAACAGTTTAATAAATTTAAAATGTCAAAATGGAAAATTCACGGGTGTTACAATATATATCGAGAATCATTATCGAGGTTTTATATTAAAGTCTTTTGAGCTTAAGAGTTGTGAATGGTAGTAAGCACACTACTCGCTTTGAGGATGTTAAGGAAGCGATGATTTTAATGGCTCGTGAGTGAAAGAGTTTTCTCATTCGAAAGATACTCTTGGTTTAGAGATTGTCTGTATGGGGTTTTGGTCAATGCTCGATCTTGTGGTGTATGATGAGCTAGAATTGAAGTGGTTGTTGGAAGTTATCTGGACTTGGAGTAATAGTAATGAGTTCATACTAGTTTATGAGAGAGCATATATGTTTTTGAATGATGGTTAATGATAGTAGATGAGTGTTTGATAGATGGGGACTAAAAGTTACTTGGTCATGAGACGAAAGGTTGTATATTGAGGAATATTGCTTAAAGGGTTGAGTATACTTAGTGAATGTAAAGCAATCATTGATATTATGGCTTATGAGATATGATGGAATTTATGAGCATCAACCACATGCTTAAAGGTGATGCATGTGTGAAAATGTTGTGGTCGTGCGACGACTAGGTCATACCGAGATAAGAGAGAAGCTATTCGGGAAGGAATTAGCTTAACGATCATTTTGGGTTGTGATGGTATGAGTTTGATGAGACTTTTGAGGTTGTAGAGTATGTGAAGATGATAACAACATTGAGGATTTTGAGATATTTCGGTTGGTTTAAGCTTGTTCATAAGGATCAGAGTGCGCAGCGGTTAGGATTCCGAGATGACCATTATTGATGATCACTTGTAATTCTTACCTTCTTTTGATCTTATCTTTGAATTTCAAGTTTCGAGGACGAAACTTATTTTTAGGGGGTTGGATTGTAACACCCCGTATTTTATAATAATATTTTATTATAAAAAGTATTTTATTAAATTCATTATTTTGGAGCTTAATAATTTATTTTGAATATATATGTTTATCGTGTCCGTTCTCTATTTTATTATCTCTTGTTTTGGCCTACTTTTGATTAGGTTAAAATGTCCGTGTACGATTTTACTATTTTAATTTAATAATTACTTTTCCTATTTAAGTTTTTCTAGCGTTTTAATAATATCTAGTAACCTTTATAATAATTTATTCTCCAAATATTTTTATGAGATTTATTTGGATGGACCTTTAGATCTATCTTTAGGGTCCCTTATTTTGAATGGGTAAAGATGAAGATGTCATTCCTTTGGCGTTTTTGAAAGAGGATTTGCATAGCACAATTTCTAGCACACGGGTTTGGTCATTCTTTAAAGTCAATTTTTGGGGACGTTGACACGTGTTGGAGATAAGGTTTTCCGGGTCGTGTCTTTCATGGAGGTTTTCATTTATTTGCATCATTAATTGCTAAAACGGTAACTAGGTGTTTTCCTTTAATTGTGTTTATGCCAATTGATGTAATTAATATGATTTAATGAATGTTTTGTATGATTAGTACATGTTTGATTGTTTATTATTATGTTAATTATGTTTTCTCATGTTTGTATATGTTTCAATGCATTAATTATATATCGTATGTTGTTTATATGTTTATTATGGGTGTCATGAGCGTAATTAGGGTTTCCGAATCAAACCCTAGTGGCGGCATGATAGGCGGCCAAGAGTTCTCTCCAAAGTTATAGCTAAAGCTAGTATAACCTTGATGATGATTCATGTGTTATAGCTAAAGTTAATACAACTTTGGGTAGTTACTCTAGTTATGGTTGAAGCTACTCTAACATTGAAGTACGAAATAAGGTTATAGCTGGAACTAACGTACCCTGAGATTTGTGGCTCAAGGTTATGGTTGGAACTAGTATAACTTTGAGTTTCGTGTCAAGGTTATAGTTGAGGTAAGTATAACTTCAAGTTATATATATTGAAGTTATAGTCGAGGTTACTACAACCTTGCATCCAGAGTTTATGTTATGGTTAGGGTTACTATAACATTGAGTGGCTAATGTTAAAGTTATAGCTGAAGTTACTATAACATTGGTTACTTATACTTCTTTCATATGTTGTATTGTGTTCAACATGTTATGTCCTTCTGGTTGCATATATCTTTGGTTACTCTTGTTCATATGATAAGTAGGGTAGTCAGTTATACTATCCTATGAGTTGAGTCGTGATGTTGTTCACGCATGTTGGTACAGTCAGTTATACTGTGCATTTTTTTGTTGGCTAGTTGTATAGATGACGTGCGGTATCAGTTATATACCAAACGAAATGAACTAACGCCACCCATTATGGGATTTATTTGGTCTATGTTCGGGGGTGGCCAGAGTCGTCAGTTATATGCTCTGGGTCCCGAGTGTCGTTCGGTGTCTGATTATTGCATCGAGGGTCTCGGCCAGTCTTAGGCACATAGGCGGTGGTGATACGCTATACATAGTACCGTGGTGTATCGATTATATACTTCACACCGACGGGGAGTCGATTATACCATCCGTCGATCGAGTATCGATTATATGCTCGACGAGTTAGAGTGTCAGTTATACGCTCGAGCCGGTGTTCGTTTTATACCCTATGCGTATTGTGTGGAAGTATTGGTTATATGCTCTAATCGGTATGACGTGTGGTGTTCACCCTATTCGCTATGCTTTGTTGCTAGCTTTATGCCTTATGTTGCTATTGTTGATTGGTAACGTTTGTGTCTCGTAATATGTGGTTTCATTTGAGATATTATTTTTCAAAGGACTGTCTTAGTATGCCTTCGTTTAATGATAAGTTTACCTTGGGTTTTCATGAGTATAGATGGTCTCACATGTTTACTGGTTTTACATTTCAATTGATAATGATTGTTAGTTATATTCAATTGTTATAAACATGACTGGGAGAGCATCTAGTTACTCCCGACTGATTGTCGACCCCCATTCTCAGGTTGAATGCTCGTCGCTGTTGGGATGATGTTGTTTGGGATGCATGGAGGGGAGAGCCGAATAATAAATTAGGAGTTTAGTTTTATGTTTTAAGAAACTTTGAATAATGTATTAGTTTGGTTTTGGTTTAGTAGCGAACCGGATTGGTCAGGTGTTTCCGCCACCTTGACCCTTTATCAGTATTATACTCTGATATTTACTTTATATAAGTTTTTTCCTTTGTTTTATAATCCGGGTTGTTACACTTCATGTGACATGTCTCCCAAGGATAGACACCGTCTTGATCGGAACTCCTTTCCGAATGGCACCGTCTTTAGGAAACTCCGGATTTACAAATAATAATAATAATAAAATGTACATTGTACTTCCTATTATACATTTGTAAAATAAAATCTAATAAAATAAAATAAAATAAAAGTGATACGAGATCACATTAAATTACAACCGAATCAATATTCTCTTACATTACGGGCAATATCGATTAGAACTAAGGCCATACTAAGATAAAATTACATAATTCAAAATTATATAAATAAAAAATGACATTCATCAATGAAATATGTAGCATTATAATATGTATCTAACATGCCAAGTTATGTGCCAAATCGCCCTATTTAAACTTATATCGTAAATATAATCCGGTTTCATGGTTATTCGCGATTTTTAAATTATTAAAATCATAAAATAATACTAAAATCTAATTTTAGTCCAAGTTAATTATCCTAACCTTTTAGGACTCAAAACTTAGTCATTACTCAATTTTTGACAATAATTCAACTTGATTTAACATTTATGCTCATAATAGACCTTAAAATCATAACTTTTTATGAAATAAATCAAAATTAAATTACAATAATTTCAAATTTTAAATTTAAAATTTTTGAACATTCTGGAATAATTCCGTGACACTCAAAATGTCAAAAATCAAGGTTAAAATTTTCGAATTTATTTCGAGAAAAATATAGTTGCGTTTTATCGGTTTTATCAAATAAAAACTCTAAAGCATATGAAAATTAATCTAATCAATGTTCCAACTTTAGATCTGATATGTGCGATAAATATGCAACCTAAAATAATTTTATCATGCCATTTAATTTGTTTTAGCTATTTTTGCTAAAATAGTCACTATTTATTTCATTTTTACACTAAAAATTCATAAATCATGAAATGAATCGTGTTCATCTCAAATTTTACACACAGTGAGTAAAAAGTGCATGTGATAACATATTAAAAATTCATGGCCTGTTTCGAAGTTTAACTATTTTTAACTATTTTACCTTCATTTATTTCATTTTTATCACATAAAAATCATAAATCATGCAAAATAAATCAAATTTATACAAAAGTTTACATACAATAAGTAAAATATGCATGTGAGGTCATATAAAAATTTCAAGGTCATAAACTAAGTCTAACTATTTTTAGCATTTTAAATACCATTTTATTCATTAAAATGTAATAAAATCACTAAAAATCATTAAAATGAGCAAAAATTACCATAAATCATCAAAATGTCCTAAATACATTTTAAGACCAGAATATACAACATGCAAAAATTTTTGTGACTTTATTTTATAAATCACAAAATATCTAGTTTTATATGTTTTACATTTAACTCGGAAAAACTATAAACCGATTATGCATGCAACAACCTAAGCTCTGATACCACTTAAAAGGTTTCTAAGACCCTCTAATTAAACTTATTTAATTATAGATCTAGTTTAAAGCATAACATAAGATAAAATATGGAAGAATTAAGTTCCTTACATTGTAGGTAAGGCAAGAAAATGGCACAAGTGAGGACTCCTTCCTCCACTTGTCCTTGAGCTACAATGTATATGGATGATCCTCCAAAAACTTTAAGTATTCATAGTGGAATACCTCTTCTTAGTTGTACCAAGACTATCCCTTAATTAATGCAAATTAAATTACTAACTAGGTAATATAATTAGTAACCTTATAATAAATCTAATAACAACAATATTACTACTATAGTAATGTAAAAGGATTTATAGATTTTTCTTAAACAATTTCTTTTGTTCTAAAACTACTTTAGAGAGAGAAGTGAGAATAATATGAATTGAGAGAGTTGTTAAGTAAGAAAAAGAAAAACAAAAATCCCTCTAAAAGGGGAGAGGGCCGGATGGGGGAGCCTCACAAGGCCAATGCATGGCCTTTACTTTTTTCTTTTTCTCTTACCAAAATGTATAGGGTGTTGTCTATAGAAGGTTAGGTCATCATCATGTCTTTTAAACAATTTAAAAACATCTTACAATAACCATAAACCACCTATTTTTTCGGTCCATATCACAATGTATACATCCATTTTATTTTTGTTAATTGCCATTTTGTAATGTTGTGTGGTATGTGACAATTCACATGTTATTAGTCTCACTAATTTACTTTTAACAAATTAAATTTATTCACAAAATGGACAAATCAATTTTTAACTGAATAAAAAGTAATTCACAATTACATATTATAAAATGGATCATGTTAATATAATCTACAACACTTTGTAATTAAGATTAACCATTCTCTCTTAATTGTTTCATAAATAAATTTTAGTAATATAACATTTTAATTACTAAATCGAATCTTATTTAATCGAATTACAATAAGATATATATTCTCACTCATAGACGTAAATTGTTCAATTATATGAAATCAATTAATGTGTATCGATATACAATTAATTAGATTATCTATTAAGGGAATCGTCCTTTAGGTGTGACCTTAAGGGATTAACTGATCGCCACCGCCAAACGACAGTAATGTCAAACTCTAGTCAACCAATCATTACCGATTAATGTTGATCAGTTGACTTATATAAATGAATCATCCCTTTACGTATTCTTATCATGAGTTTCAATAATGTGATCGCACCATTGTTGAGGACACATACTCCAACAGGAAGAATGGTCGCATGGCATCAAGGGTCACCTTGGAATAAACGGTAGCAAATGAGTCATCACACCATACAGTACTCTTGACTAGGCCTTAGTCCATGGGTTGAAAGATACTAGTATGATACATCCTAGGGTGTCTTGAAGGTATTCTAGCAAACAAAGTCTCAAGGAGAAAAATTACTACAAGGGCCTATATACACTTGTCAAGCTTCCCAACTAGACATTTTCACAAAAATTTTCCTAAAATGCAACTACATGCCATGATGCAACTAACATCTATACAACCTTATGCAAATGCTACTATCACTAGTATGCCATATAGTCTAAATGCAACTCCTAAGATCACATCGGTTTGTACCGCATCAAACAAAAAGAAGCCACATTGTCATTACCATAGAGAGGAAAAAGGAAATTTGGAAAGATCATACCATGCGGTCTTCATATTCCTCATGCCTCGGATGTGGCGTAGTCGGTCCAATGTAATAGGAGTGAATACAAACAAACAAATATATACATTTCCACACTACAAAGGAAAAACATGTTTTTGGATTTTTAAAATTTTTCAAATTTTTATCAATTTTTTTGAATTTTTGAGTTAGGAAGTGTTAGAATTCCCCATCCCGACACTTAGAATGGACATTGTCCCCAATGGACAAAACAATAGGGAATTGTGCAAATGCAATGAATGATACATGATTCTACACTAGATGCAAACTATATGTGAGATATGTACATGTGATAAATATATACAAGTGATGCAAACTAAACTATACTACATGATGCATGCTTTCTAATGTTCGGAGAGCTAATTTGAATTAACTCGGGTTGCTTATGAATGAACTTCCCTAAACCAAACCAAACACTATTTCTAGTGCAAAAGAGGGAAATGTTATTCACAAGCATGCGAATGCAATGCAGAAAGGTAAGTTGTCATTTTGGATTTTCACAAGTGGGAACAAAAATTATCACCTTGATGTTGCTAAGGTGGGAATACTCCTTAAATTTTACAAGCACACTAACAAGTTAGTTAAACAATTTAAATTTTTGACAATGAAATGAGATAGGAATAAAGAGCTTACATAAGGTTTGATGTGTGCCTCTTGCCCGCTCCATCTAGTCGGAAAAGCTCTTCAATTGTCATCATCTCCTCCATTTTCATCACTCCATTCCGCTCTTGACTTATCACTTTTGCCGAAATCTATGAATTCGTCTCCATCACTATTAACCTCCATAGTGTCCCCACCACTTGATCCCTCTTTTCCTCAATTGCCATTTCCATGTGCTACACCATTTGCATGAACCGAGTTAGGAAAGAGTATATCAATTTGAACCCATGAGGGAAGTGCCCCCTCTTCATCAATTCGCCCTTGGCGAGCCATTTGGTGGAAGCTTGGGTAAAGAGGATAGTAGATGTCTACCTTGTCATCATATTATTGGCGATGCAAAGCTTGGAGAAGTCCCATGGCAAAATCATCTCTTGGTAGGATGAATGGATTGGGATGATTATAGGGTTGGTACGGGAAAGCGTAAGGAGGTATGGTGATCTTTTCATGCTCATTCCTTTGAGGTTCATTTGATTGTTGTTGTTGTCTTTGGGTAGGATGTGGGACTCAATTTGTCTGACTTGTGCTTCCGGGTACTAGATAGGTTGGTACTCGGGAAAGAGAACTCCTTCTTGGTACAATTCTCGTCAAAACCTCCATTGGAAGGATTAGAGGGTCGCTTCTTTTAGTCAACCATTTGATTCTCCGCTTATAGCCCTCATAGGCTATCCAATGGTGATGTGCAAAGAGGAGCATTTATTTGATCTTGGTACCACCCAGAATGTGCATATAAGAGTTGTTGTTGTTGGAGTTCGGGTTGAAAAACTTTGCTAGTCTTGTCACTAGACCTCCATTGACGACGTGCTTTATCCCACTATCATCCCCATTTCTAAACCACGCCCATCTCTCAAGTAGCACTAATGGGGCACTGAACTTATAACCACTATTTTCTTGGATTTTCAAGTAAGACTCCATAAAAGTGAGATCAAGCCCATTCAAAACGATGGGGTCACGGTGAGCAATTAGGTTGCCTGCTATGAATCGATAACTGAACCGGATGATAGGGTTTTGAATATATGAAGCCGAGCAATCCTCGATTTTTGACAAATCTCGTCCCGTTAAGGCTCGCCAAAGGGGTTTTATAATATAATTCCGAGGCCTTGAAGTTATAGTAGGTGACACATCTAGTCCCTGCACATCCGCGAACTCCACTAGGGTCATCATTCGAGTCAAATTTTCGAGTCGGAACTTTATGCAAATTTTTTTGTTGAGGGTGGAGATTTTAAAAAAGTTTTGGAACTCAAGCACTAAGGGTCTATATGTGAGTTCATGCTTGTGGAACATTGTTGAAAGACCAAATAATTCAAATTGTGCTTCGGTTTGGTGGTAGATTACTAGGTTTCTCAATGTTTCATGACAAACAAACTTAGTGGGTAGAATGTTGATGTGTGAGGTTGATGAACTTCCAATGACTCTTGTTCTTCTTTCTTCTGTTGTCATGAATCTCTTTGGGTTTTCATTTTGATTGTGTGGAAGTAATCCTCTTAAATTAGATCTATTTGAATGTCTCAAACCCTAAGTCTTGGGTGAGCTAAGGTTTTAGAGAGGTTTGTTTGTTTAGAGGATGAAGCGGGTTTGTCTTGTGTTTTTGTGAGGGGGTTTTATGTTTTATTTTTGGAGAGAGGAGTGATGTGTCTTGATATGTGTGGTGGAAAGTGGGGTTGAAGTAAAAAAGAAGAGTAGCACAGGAGGGAGACGCGCGACCTGAGGTTGGAGTCGGGTAATTTATCCTTTCTTACGGAATTCACAAGAGCGGACTTGGACGCTCGGCTTGGAGTTGGGTCACCCGACTTGGGCTTAAGTCGCCCAGATTTCAATACAACGAAGGAGTTATCTTTTTAGAGGCCTTTAGGGACTGGGTCCTTAGGTGAAACCACACAGATTTTAATTCAGTGAAATTTGTTTTCTTGAAATGCAAAAGGAGACGCCCGACTTGGAGCTAGTCCACCCGAGCTGAGTCCTGAGTCGCACGACCTGCGCTTAGGACGCCCAGATTTTCGTCCAGTGCAAAATCCATAATCTAGCCTTGCTCCAGCTCCCACGACCCAAGCTGAGCTCGTGGGGATCCTCCATTTCACTCTTCTATAACTTCTTCTTCCTTAAATGAGTAACATAGGCTCTCTCCTAGCCTAGGGAAAAGCTTCCCCACACTTGACTGTTTATTCCTACACACTTCACACTTCATTAGTGACCCTCCCTCACTCACACTCATGTCAAAAATTTGTAGTTAAAGCAAGGAATTAAAATGCAATACAATCAAGTTAAAATACAAGTAAGTGGGTTAGTATATTTACAAGTGGTGGTTTAGGGAGGACTCCACCAAACTCTCCTCCATTTCAATGTCAGATCATGGTGGGAGAGCCTCAAGGCGAGTAACCTCAACCTCTCCTACAAAAGCTCCTTCATAGTAAGGCTTGATACGTTGACCATTAACTTTGAACCGATTCCCATCTTCCGATATTAGCTCAAAGTCTCTATAGTTTCCAACGTTTGTGATAACAAAAGGACCCGTCCATCGTGAGTTCAACTTTTTGGGGAAGAGTCGATATCGAGAGTTGAATAGAAGGACTTTGTCTCCCTTGTACAAGGCCTTTTGTTTGATTCTTCTATCATGAAGCAATTTGGTCTGTTCGTTGTAGATCCTTGCATTTTCATAAGACTGAAGCCGGAGTTTCTCCAATTCTTCAATTTGCAAGATCCTCTTCTCGCCACTTAGCTCGAGATCAAGATTGAGAGTCTTGATTGCCCCAAAAGCCTTGTACTCTAGTTCAAGTGGCAAGTGACAAGCCTTTCCATAGACCAATTTGTAAGGTGAAGTTCCTATGGGTGTCTTATAAGCCGTCCTATAAGCCCAAAGGTAGTCATCAAGCTTCATGCTCCAATCCTTACGAGTCTTATTGACAACCTTCTCAATAATTTGTTTGATTTCTCTATTTGAGACTTCAACTTGACCACTTGTTTGAGGATGATATCCCAAGCCGGTCCTATTTTGAACACCATATTTTGTCAAGAGAGATCTAAGTTTCTTTTCATGGAAATGTGATCCTCCGTCACTAATAATCGCTCTAGGAACTCCAAATCTTGGGAAGATTACTTTCTTCAAGAGCTTGATCACCGTCTTTGCATCATCGGTTGGGGTAGTAATTGCTTCCATCCACTTGGATACGTAATCAATGGCAACTAGAATGTATTTGTTGCCTTGAGATGATACAAAGGGACCTTGGAAAGCAATTCCCCAAACATCAAATATTTCAACTTCCAATATGCCTTGTTGTGGCATCTCATTTCTCCAAGATATGTTGCCGGTTCTTTGGCAAGGGTCACAATGGAGGATGAATTCTCTAGCATCTTCAATCATGGTAGGCCTATAGAAGCGCGATTGTAAGACTTTGGCAGTTGTTCTTCTTGCTCTATAATGTCCTCCATAGTGGGATGAGTGACAACCTTCCAAAACCCCTTGTACTTCCCATTGTGGGACACACTTACGATAAAGACCATCATTACATGCTTTGTAGAGGTTGGGATCATCCCAAAAGTATCTCTTCACTTCAAATAAGAACCTCTTTCGTTTGTTGTAGTTCAATTTATTGGAATAAGTGTCCTCCGACAATAATGCGATCACAACTGTCGATCATAATGATCACATCTTTAAATCTCATTTTAAGAATGCATGTGGGATGTAATATTTTACAGTCAACTAGTCCACACATATAGGTAATGATTGGCTGACTAGAGTTTGACATTACTGTCGTGCGACGGTGGTGATCAGTTGATCCCCTTAGGTCATACCTATAGGGAAATACTCTTAATTGATTATTTAATTAATCGTATGCCGATACGAGTTAATTAAAATTGCTTAAAATTGACGGATGATTTTGTGAGTAAAGTTAACCTATCTTATTGTAATTCGATTAAATTAGATACGGTCTAAGTAATCGAATTGTTTTATTACTTGATAAAATTATTGTTTACGAAACAATTGAAACAGAATGAATAATTTATTATAAATACAAGTTGTTGTAGTTTATAATTGTATGACCCATTTTGGTACAAGTAATTGTGAATTACCAATTACTTTTGTATGTGACATATTTAATTAATATGATGATTTTTAATATGTTAAAAATGCATTATAATGTAAAATGTCATGTAACATGTCACACGTGTCACAATTGACAAATGACAAAAATAAAATGGACTACCATTTTATGGGATACCCGGTTTTTGAAGGGAATAGTGGGGTTGTGTTTTTATATTTTAAATGACTAAAAACAAAATGATTACTCACCTAATTGTAGCCATGCAAACCTATTTTCTTGGGAAGAAAATGAGCATCATGCATTGGCTCCCCCTCTACCACCCTCCCGCCGGTTTTCCAGTATGAGGAACCAAATGGATTCCTCTAATTTTTCATTCACTACTTTACCTTATATTTTCTAGTGTAAGAAAATTAATTCTCTCTACAATTTGTGAAAATCTTAGAGAAATAAAACCTCACAAATACTCCCTATTGGACCGAAACATTCAAGAGCAATTACAAATTATTTTGTGTCAAATTTTAAGTAAGACTAATATTATTACTAGTTCATAATAGTATTGGTTATTAAGAGTATTCCTTGGGTATACGCTTTTGGTAGAGGTTCTAATTTGAACCTTGTTCATCCATTGTTGGAAAGCTCAAGAACTAACAAGAAGGAGATCTTGTTGGTGCCCAAATGGCCGAAAATAAGATGGTGAGAAACTGATTTTTCCATCTCCTTTTATTAAGTTTGCATGCATAAGATTTTGTATTTATTTTATGACTAAATAAATTACTTCATATATGAATATGTAAACTAATGAGATTATTGAATCATAACAAGTGGTATCAGAGCCTTAGGTTGTTTGCATGCAAATCGGTTTATGGTTTTTCCGAGTTATAAGATTAACATACAAAACTAATTAATTTGGATTTATGAAGATAAACCTAAAAATAACTTTTCATGTTAAAAGTTTCTGGTGCTAAGTGATTTTTAGTACATTTTGGTTTATTTATGGATTTTATTGTTCATTTTCTATATTATTGGCATTAAAATGTGATTTTTATGATAAAAATGTCATTTTTGGATAAAAAATAGCTAAATTTCTAATTTTCCAGTCGTTTTTGGATATGTTTTCACATATATTACATACTGATGGCCTGTAAATTTTCATGTTAAAATAAGTTGTTTTGCTCGAAATATGAATTTTATAAGTTCAAATCGTATTTAAATGGGTAAATAGGTTAATATGAGTTATATTTCGAATCTGCTCATGGAAATTTAGTATGTTGTCACATACAATTTTACAAGATGTGTGTAAAATATTTGGCTATAATGAAGTCTTTTTGCATGATTTATGAATTTTTGATGAAACATCACATAAATAGTGACTATAATTAGTAATATTGCTAAAACAAACTTCATGACTAAAGGAAAAACGTAACATGTTGCATTTTATCATATATTTCAGATCTAAAAGTGAAAAGTTGATGAAAATAAATTTTCTCATATTTTATGGTCATACTTGTTAAAACCAATAAACCGCAACATTGTTTTTCTCGATAATTTTTCAAAATTTATAACCTAGGTTTTGAACATTATGAGTGTCATGGTATTTTTCCAGAATGTTCATGAGTTTAAATTTCAAATTTTTAAATTATTTGAAATTTTTATAATTTAATTTGAAGTTTATAGCATAATTTTTGTATTTTTGGGTCCATTTATGAACAATATTAAGAAATCAAGTTGAGTTATTGTCAAAATATTAGTGAAGACTAAGTTTTGAGTCCTAAGATGGTTAGGGTAATTAACTTGTACATAAATATGAATTTATGTAATTATTGTGATTTTAATAAGTTATAATCACAAACATTTGCACTTATTCATTTTTAAAACCCTAATGATAAGCGATTTTGAGGCGATTTTGAAGACGACTTGCAGCCAGAATTAGGGCTTGATTTCTCTTCAATATGGCTCAAAATTTTGCAAAGAAATCAAGCAATAAGAAATCTACGAATGCTAAACGTGTTAATTCTAATAAAACAAAGAGCATTAGCCGTATTGAGAGAAGGAAACAGGGACCATCGGAGGAGGATGTGATACGTACTAAACCTATGCATGATGCTAATGGCGTCCCTGGACTGTCTTTTGATGATGAAGAGACACCCTCTGAAAATACTCAGTGGGTTACACAAAGAGGTAAGAAACCTGGTTCAACACCGCAGCCTGATAAACAGCCTGAAACAGAGGTTCCCTCTGTTTTGGAGCAACCAACAGAAGTGACGTCACAGATCCTTCTGTTTTCCAAAGAAGATGTTCAGGAGGAAGTAGAATATTGGAGTCAAGCAGTGATATGCTTCGTGTTAGGAGCCAATCCTCCATGGGAGGTGTTGGAAGGATTTATTCACCGAATTTGGAATAAGTATGACATTGATAAGATTTCTTTTTTACCAAATGGTATATTCCTGGTTCGGTTTAAGGAAATGAAGAAAAAGGATGCAGTTTTGCAGGCTGGATACCATATGTTTGACAATAAACCATTAGTGGTCAAGCCATGGCAAAGTGATGTTGATCTTTTAAAAGAAGAGGTAAAGGTGGTACCAGCATGGATGAGATTGTATGGTTTACCATTGAAGTTTTGGGGTAAATACTTGCCAAAGATAGCTGGTTTAGTGGGCCCGTTTGTCAAGACTGATCAAGCCACAGAGGAGAAAACTAGATTGGGATATGCTAGAGTCATGATTGAATTGAATGTAGGGCATAAATTTCCAACTAGTGTGCAATTTATGGATGAACATGGCACTTTATTGAAGATCAAGGTGGAGTATGAGTGGAAACCGAGTATTTGTTTGAAATACAAAGGTATGGGGCATGAAACTAATGAGTGTAGGAGATCTCAAAATAAACAACAGCCAAAACCAAGTGGTAAAATGGTTTGAAGACAGGTCCCTAAGGTCAATACTGTATTATCAGTCAAGGAATATCCAGAGCTCCCAAGTATAACTCCGCCTAAGACTCAGACTGAGGAAAATGAGGACAGTGAATTGGAAGACATAATTGATCTAGATGCTATTGAGAAAGAACAGAATCAGGTGACACAAACTGGTGACCCTCCTCATATACCTGTTTCTCATGAATAGTATTGGATTTTGGAATGTGAGAGGACTTAATAGTGTAAATAAATAGAAGTTAGTTAGATGTTTTATGAATAATCACTCAGTAGGCCTTTTTGGCTTACTTGAGACTAAAATAAATGGAACTAATGTGAGTAATATTTCCCTCAATATGTTTGATGGTTGGTGTGTTACTACCAATTGTCATACACATAAGGGAGGTAGGGTGTGGTTGCTCTGGAAACCTCATCTGTTTGATGTTTGGGTGCTGCATTATGATCCTCAATTCATTCATGCTAAAGTTCAAATTAAAGCTACTGCGAAATGTTTCTTCTTAACTATGGTATACACTTTTAATGAAGGAACTGACAGAATTGGGTTATGGAACTGTTTGAATAACTATGCTGCTGGTTGCACTGAACCTTGGGCTATTGTAGGAGATTTTAACACAGTGCTGAATCCTGATGAACGGTTAGGTGGTCAGACTAAGCCTGAAGATATGGAAGCTTTTGTGGATTGTATGAATAACTGTGATATGGTTGATATCCAGGCTACTGGGGCCTTCATCACTTGGACGAACAAACAGGATGATACACATTGGAAGTATAGTAGGTTAGATCGTTTTCTTATTAATTCACACTGGACTACTATGTTTCCTGAAATGGTTGCGCATTTTCATCCTGAAGGATTTTTAGATCACACCCCATGTGTTGTTTATAACAATAAGTTAAATGTCAAGAAAAATAGGAGCTTCAAATATTTTTCTATGTGGAGTGGGGCTGCAGAATTTTTGCCTAAAGTTCAGGAGGTTTGGGACAGAAATATCCTAGGCACCAAGATGTTCTGTATTGTGAAAAAGCTCAAGTAATTGAAAGCAGTCCTTAAAGAATTGAACAAAACCTGCTATGCTGATATTAAAGTTCAAACTGTGGAGGCTGAGAAAGAACTTAATGCTATTCAGTTGCAGTTGAGTGGGGATCCCACTAGCTCTGATCTGGTTAGCCAAGAGATAGTTGTTATGGCAAAACTTAGGAGACTTCTTAAAGATAGAGATAGCTTCCTTCAACAGAAAGCCAAGGCTCAATGGCTAGAGGAGGGGGACACAAATTCAGCTTACTTCCATGGTATTATCAGGAAAAAATGCATGAGGAACACTGTCTTCCAAATTGAGGATCAGCATGGAAATGTTTGTTCAGATAGTAGTAGCATTCAGAATGCCTTCCTGGAATATTATCAAGGTTTACTTGGAACTAAAAAGTCCACTGAGGGTGTGAGGGATGTTGTCTTGGCCTATGGTAATGTATGTAATGATGATCATGTTGAGATATTGACCAAGCCAGTGACTTTTGAGGAGGTAAAACAGGTGGTGTTCTCTATTCCCATTGACAAAGCCCCAGGACCTGATGGGTTTTCAAGTGGTTTCTTTCGAGATGCTTGGGGTGTGATTGGTCAGGATGTCTTTGAGGCAGTCAAGGATTTCTTTGTAACTGGTCAATTACTTAGCCAGATAAATGCAACCAATGTGTGCCTGATTCCTAAATTTGAGAGACCAAACTCTGTAAAACAATTTAGGCCCATTGCATGCTGTAATATGATATACAAGATCATTTCTAAACTCCTTTGCAACAGATTAGCTCTAGTCTTGCCGGATATTATCCATGAATGTTAGGGAGCCTTTGTTCAAGGGAGGTCTATCATTGAAAATGTCCTGATTTGTCAAGATATTGTGCATCAGTATTCCAGGAAGAATGTGTCACCTAGATGCCTATTCAAAATTGACTTGCAAAAAGCCTATGATACAGTTGAATGGGAATTTGTGGAGCAAATGTTGACTGGTCTGAAGTTTCCAAGACACTTTATTAGTCTGATTATGGCCTGCATTCCGTCCACTTCTTTTACTTTGGTCTTGAATGGGAATAATTTTGGATATTTCAGAGGTATGAGAGGTCTGCGTCAAGGAGATCTTGTGTCTCCTCTCATTTTTACGATCTGATGGAATACTTGACAAGACTCATTAAGTTTGCTACAGCAAGATGGCCATTTCATTATCATCCTCTATGTAACGGACTCAAGCACACTCATCTTATGTTTGCGGATGATTGGTTGATGTTTTGTAAAGGGGATGCTCCTTCTATTCTCCTACTTTTGAGAGCTTTCACCTCCTTATCTAAAGCTTCAGGTTTAAGCATGAATAAGAGTAAGTCAGAAATCTTCTTTAATGGGATGCAGGAAGACTTACAGCATGACATCCTTGCTGTGTCTGGTTTCCAGGAAGGCAAAATGCCTTTTAAATACCTAGGAGTTCCCATACAGCCAGGAAAGATGAACAAAAGAGACTGTAACTGTCTGATAGAAAAGATGGTGGCTAAAATTTGTAGTCTTGGTGCAAAGAAGTTATCATATGCAGGAAGAGTTGTTCTAATAAACTCAGTGCTCAACACTCTTTACAATTATTGGGCTGCCATGTTCATTATTCCAAAGAGTGTTATTAAGAGAGTAGAAGCTATCTGCAGGAATTTTTTATGGAGTAGCTCTTCTGAATACCACAGAGTTCCACTGGTGGGATGGGATAGAGTTACCTTGCCTAAGGATGAAGGAGGCCTAGGTATTAAAAAAGCAGAGATGTGGAATACTGCCTCAGTGGGAAAATTGGTGAATTGGTTATATACCAAACCTGACAGGCTTTGGATCAAATGGGTTGCAAATGTGTATTTAAAGGGATTAGAATGGCATGATTATACCCCTGGTAACGATGCCCCCTGGACCTGGAAGAGCATTTGTAAGGTTAAGGAAAGGATTAATACTGGTTTTAATGATAATTGTTGGAGTTCTTCTACCAAAGGATACTCTATTCGAAGTGGATATGACTGGTTGATGGGTCAGCACCCCAAAACTGCCTGGTCTAATCTTGTATGGAATAACTGGAACATCCCTAAAGACTCTGTTGTTGCTTGGATGATAATGCAAGATGGACTAAACATTAGAACCAAGCTCTATGCTATTGGTTTGCGCCCTGATGATGCCTGCATTTTATGTGGGGATCAGCCTGAGACAATTGCTCACCTCTTTTCAGAGTGCAAGTTCACCAGTAAGGTTAAGGATAGTATTGTAGCATGGATTGGTAAGCCATTTCCTGATCTTACTGCATTACTATCTGCAAACAGGAACAAATTGCAATGGAAGGCTTCTGCGTGTGTTCAAACTGCATTCTGGTATACCATCTGGTTTCAGAGAAACAATGCGAGACATCAGCTGTGTGTTCAGAGACCTGACATTATAGCACATCAACTGAAGCAGCTAATTCAGAGGAGAATTCGTAGCAAAATGTGTAATCTAGATAGCAATGGTGCCATTGATTGGCAGGCAAGCAAAGGATTTATGTGTTAGAATGCCTTAGGGGGGATTCGAACCTAGTCCTTGTAATTATGATTGTCTTTTTTTGATATATTTAATATACTCACATTTCACCTATAAAAAAAAAAGTTATAATCACACAAGTCCATAAAAACCGATTAATATACGATATTGGCTCTTTAAAGGCGATTTAGCATAAATTTAAGCATGTTCATACATATTATAATGCTGCATTTTATTTATGAATGTCATTTTAATTTTATGTAATTTTTGAATTATGTAATTTTACTTAGTATGGCCTTAGTTTTAATTGGTATTACCCGAAATGTATGGGAATATCGATTCGGTTGTAATTATTGTGATCTCGTATCACCGTTTTGTAATATAATAGATTTATTTTATTTTATTACAAATGTATAATAGGAAATTATGTAATTCACTTTGTAAATTAATTATTCCGGAGTTCCTTGAAGACGGTGCCATTCGAGAAGACGGTCCATCAAAGAAAGTGTTGCCTTGAAGTGCGTGCCAAGACCGAAGTTCAAGGGACTAAAGGAATTGGTTTCCGAATTTGTAATAGTATATTAGATTTACTATTTTAGGAAGGCCATACTAGGACTTTAATTTTTATGCTTTGCATTTTATTTATATGTTGCATACATCGCTAAATCGCCATAACTAAACATGCATTTTAAATCGAGTTTATCGACCGTGTCAATTACAATTATCGTAGTTCATCGCTTTAGTTCACTTAAAACGTGATAGATAATAAATTGACATGACCTCTCGCTAAAAATAAACAATTGAGACTTAGCCTTACCAAAAAGTAGAAACCATGAAAACCTATTTCGTGAGGGAGTGCGCTCGGCCAAACCGGGGTACAAACCTTGTTACATAGGGGAAGTGGGTGATAAATGTCTATTCACCGAATTCATGTTGATGAGGGTTGTATCGCCAAAGCGTGCCCAAGTTAATGTGGATTTGGATCATGGACACATTTATTCGAAATTTGGGTTGAACTCAACAAAAGTATTCTCGACCATAGCCGGATGTGTTTTGGACTAAAGATAAATATTAATATAATTTTATCGACCAAGAGTTCTAATAGTAGAATCGATTAAAGAGTTAATTCACCGAGTTATATTAATGAGGGTTGTATCGCCAAAGCGTGCCCAAGTTGATATGAATTTGGGTCTTGGAATCATTTATTATAGTTGGGTAGAGGTGACTATATAAATGCTCATATCTTGTTAAAATTATTTACAAGTATGATTAAAAAGACAAATGTTAATATTTCCTTTTCCTCCATACTTGTAGTTCATTACAATGAATCCATCGAACGCTACTACACCGATAACTATTGAGTCTTGCCACAATGTTTTTGACGACGTTTGCTTCAACAATGATTTCGACACCACTAGAGAACTTCATTTTGGGATAGGTTCGGATGGAAACATAAACTTCATCACTTCTTCTAGACCACCTACTACTACAAGATCTCTTGTGAGCCAGTCTCAGGAAGACCACCTCCTAAAATCTATAGGATCTTTATCTTTTTGAGAGAAAGATGCCAAAACTAGTGGGAGCTCAAGCATTCAAGCTCTTGCTTCTAAGGGCAAAAGGTTCAAGAAGAAGGGAAAGAAAGGGAAAAACTTCAAGCAAGTTAAAGATGAGTGTCATTATTGCTATGTCATGGGACATTGGCTTAGGAATTGTCCCATATATTTGGGAAATATAAGAGAAGGAATCATCGTTCCAAAAGGTAAAATTCCTAAGGAAGTTTATGTTATTGATGTAAATTATACTTCCACTACGACATGGGTACTGGATACCGGTTGTGGTTCTCACCTTTGTAATCATTTACAGGGGTTAAGAGACGTGAAGAGGCTTAGCAAAGGAGATGTGGATCTACGCCTTAGAAATGGAGCTCGAGTAGCGGCCGAATCCAAAGGAACTTATGTATTGGCTTTGCCTAATGGATTTGAGTTGAATTTACATAATTGTTTTTATGTGCCTACACTTTCTAAAAACATTATTTTAATCGCCATGTTAGACATGGACGGTTTTTGTTTTGTCATTTTAAACAATCGTTGTATTATTTCTAAGAACGACTTGGTTATAGGCCAAGCTCCTTCCATTAATGACATTTACATTTTAGAAACCTCGAATCCAACTAATGACATCTACAACATTCAATCAAAGAAACTCAAATCAAGTGATCCAAATGAATCGTTCATTTGGCATTGTCGATTAGGTCACATAAACGAGAATCGCATCAAAAGATTAATTTCGACTAATGTGATTACACCATTTGATTATCAATCATATGGAACATGCGAATATTGCCTTCTTGGCAAGATGACTCGTAATCCTTTTAGCGGTAAAGGAACATGAGCTAGTGAACTATTGGGACTCATACATACCGATGTGTGTGGACCAATGAGTATCACCTCTCGAGGAAATTATGACTACTTCATAACCTTCACCGACGACTTGAGTAGATATGGGTATAACTATTTAATGAAGCATAAGAGTGAAGCTTTTGAGAAATTCAAGGAATTTCAAAATGAGGTAGAGAACCAATTGAACAAAAGGATAAAAGCACTATGATCCGATCGTGGTGGAGAATATCTTAGCCATGAATTTGATTCACACTTGAAAGGTTGTGGCATAATATCACAACTATCGCCACCCGGAACACCACAACTCAATGGTGTTGCCGAAAGGAGAAATCGAACCCTACTTGATATGGTTCGATCAATGATGAGTCAAACCGAGCTACCAAACTCGTTTTGGGGATTTGCGATCCAAACCGCAATGAAATCTTTGAACATTAGTCCTACCAAAGCAACCGAAAAGACTCCATATGAGATATGGAGAGGAAGAGTTCTAGTTCTATCCTATTTGAAAATTTGGGGTTGTGATGCTTATGTCAAAGTTAAAAATGACAACAAGCTAGCCCCACGATCTGAAAAATGCATCTTTGTAGGATATTCTACCACCTCAAGAGGTTATTACTTCTATAAACCTCAAGAGAACAAAGTGTTTGTGTCTTGCGAGGATGTCTTCTTAGAAAGAGAATTTATTTCTAAGAGACAGAGTGGGAGAAATTTTGAACTTGATGAAGTTCAAGAGCCACAAACCGAGGTAGAGACGCAAGAAGATGTTACTTCGTCGTCTAGCGCGGTTGTCCCTCCTCCACTTAGAAGAACGGGCCGAGTTACTCGCCATCCCGATCGATATGTGGGACTTATCGAAGAAGATGGAACACTCGATGTGTTTCTTTTAGAAAGTGACGAGCCCGCCACCTATAAAGCCGCCATCTCTAGTCCCAATTCCTCCTTATGGCTTGAAGCCATGAAGTCCGAGATGGATTCTATGCATGAAAACCAAGTTTGAAACTTGGTGGATTTGCCTAAAGGGGCAAGACCTCTTCAATGCAAATGGATTTTCAAGGTCAAGAATGGCATAGAAGGACATGATGATGTCTACAAAGCTAGGCTAGTGGCAAAAGGATTTACCCAAGTCCAAGGTCTTCATTATGATGAAACCTTCGCCCCCGTAGCCATGCTAAGATCCATACAGATTTTGTTAGAGATTGCCGCATTTCATGATTATGAAATATGGCAAATGGATGTCAAAACCGCTTTTCTAAATGGGCATTTAGAAGAGGAGGTGTACATGATACAACCCGAAGGTTTTGTTGATTCTAAAATTCCTAACAAAGTATGCAAACTTAAGATATCCATTTATGGACTTAAGCAAGCATCAAGAAGTTAGAATCATCGATTCGATCATGTGATAAAAGAGAATGGTTTCACTCGAAGTGTTGAGGAACCATGTTTATACATGAAATTTAGTGGGAGCAATGTTGTGTTCCTAATCTTGTATGTCGATGACATACTACTCATTGGAAATGACATTCCGATGTTGTCTTCAGTTAAGAAGTGGTTAGGTAACCACTTCTAAATGAAGGATTTAGGAGAGGCACAACGCATATTAGGTATCCGGATCCATAGAGATAGATCCAAGAGGATATTGGCACTAAGTCAAGAATCTTATGTTGATAAGATTCTTCGACGTTTCAGCATGAACAAATCTAAAAGGGGATTGGTACCTATGGTAAGTGGGACAATGTTGAGCAAGTCTCAATCGCCCACCGAACCCCATGATGTTGAACGCATGAAGTTGATCCCTTATGCTTCCGCTGTGGATAAATCATGTGCGCCATGATATGCACATGTCCTGATGTCTCGTATGCCTTGAGAATAACGAATAGATATCAAGGAAATTCAGGTGAGAGTCACTGGATAGCCATCAAGGACATCCTTAAGTACTTGAGAAGAACTAAGGATTCTGTCTTAGTGTTTGGAGGAGACACCGAGCTCCGTGTTAATGGTTACATGGACTCATGTTTTCAAACAGATAGAGATAACATGAAATCACAAGCTAGTTTTGTTTTCATGCTCAATGGTGGTGTTGTTAGCTGGAGAAGCTTCAAGGAAGCTGTGATTGCGGATTCAACAACAGAGGCTGAGTACATTGCAGCATCAGAAGCTGCCAAGGAAGCTGTATGGATCAGGCAATTCACGGAAGGTCTAAGAGTAGTACCTACCGCCAATGATCCCATCACTCTCTATTGTGATAATAGTGGGACGATCTTCCAAGCCAAAGAGCCAAAGTCTAGTAATAGATCTAGACATGTACTTAGAAAATATCATGTAATTAGAGATTTCATTGAAAGAAAGGAAATTGCGATATGTAAGGTTGGGACGGATGATAACATACCTGATCCGCTCACCAAGCCTTTATCGCAGGCTAAGGATGATGGACATGTTGCGTCCATGGGACTTAAACGCATGCCAATTTTATGTTAGATTTTGATATGAAATAAAAGAGTGGTTTTATTTGCTCATATGCATAATCACATTTGTCTTTTATTTTTCCATTACTTTATCACATTAAAATGTGTTGTAGAGACAAGATTGAACCCCATTAAAGTGAACTAAATTGACATAGTAATCGCCCATAGTCACTTGCATGAGGTGACGTCTCGAAGTGACTAGAATATGATGCAATTGATGGCAAGTTCAAGTGCCTTAGAGTCATATGAGAATGACTAGTCGATCATATAGGCAGACTGTTAGGAACACTTTGTCGGGCTAATGACTGCTTATAGAGTTCTGGCAAATTTATATAGCCTGGTCGTGGCGAGAGCTACTATAGTAATCTAGAGTCGATTCTTTTGACTAAAGACTGTTCGCCTAAGGTGGCACAGTTTCAGATTAACTTTGATTTATGTTACTACAACCTTCGTAAATGTGGTCAAATGGGCATATTTTGGGTTATGATGGTTGTGGCTAGTCGAAGGGGATAGTGCGATAGGAATTGTCCACCCCTTATCAGGGTTAAAGCAATATCTCAGGGCCACTCGAGGATTAATGAACTGGAAATGCGTGGCCACACTCGGAAGGTATCTATGGTAGATAACTCCGGTCAATCAGTTATTCTCCAGAACGAGAAAACCACTCTCGATATGATCACTTGCAAGTACGAACTGAAAGACACCTTGCATTGAGTGGGAGATAGTAATAGGATAAGAGAATTGGTGACGCACACTTGTCGAGGACAATTGGGAGATTGTTGGAATAAGTGTCCTCCGACAATAATGCGATCACAGCTGTCGATCATAATGATCACATGTTTAAATCTCATTTTAAGAATGCATGTGGGATGTAATATTTTACAGTTAACTGGTCCACACATATCGGTAATGATTGGCCGACTAGAGTTTGACATTACTGTCGTGCGACGGTGGTGATCAGTTGATCCCCTTAGGTCATACCTATAGGGAAATACTCTTAATTGATTATTTAATTAATCGTATGTCGATACGAGTTAATTAAAATTGCTTAAAATTGACGGATGATTTTGTGAGTAAAGTTAACGCATCTTATTGTAATTCAATTAAATTAGATACGGTCTAAGTAATCGAATTATTTTATTACTTGGATAAAATTATTGTTTACGAAACAATTGAAACAGAATGAATAATTTATTATAAATACAAGTTGTTGTAGTTTATAATTGTATGACCCATTTTGGTACAAGTAATTGTGAATTACCAATTATTTTTGTATGTGGCATATTTAATTAATAAGCTGATTTTTAATATGTTAAAAATGCATTATAATGTAACATGTCTCATGTGTTACAATTGACAAATGACAAAAATAAAATGGACTACCATTTTATGGGATAACCGGTTTTTGAAGGGAACAGTGGAGTTGTGTTTTTATATTTTAAATGACTAAAAACAAAATGATTACTCACCTAATTGTAGCCATGCAAACCTATTTTCTTGGGAAGAAAATGAGCATCATGCATTGGCTCCCCTTTACCACCCTCCCACCGGTTTTCCACTATGAGGAACCAAATGGATTCCTCTAATTTTTCATTCACTACTTTACCTTATATTTTCTAGTGTAAGAAAATTAATTCTCTCTACAATTTGTGAAAATCTTAGAGAAATAAAACCTCACAAATACTCCCTCTTGGACCAAAACATTCAAGAGCAATTACAAATTATTTTGTGTCAAATTTTAAGTAAGACTAATATTATTACTAGTTCATAATAGTATTGGTTATTAAGAGTATTTCTTGGGTATATGCTTTTGGGAGAGGTTCTAATTTGAACCTTGGTCATCCATTTTTGGAATGCTCAAGAACTAACAAGAAGGAGATCTTGTTGGTGCCCAAATGGCCGAAAATAAGATGGTGAGAAACCGATTTTTCCATCTCCTTTTATTAGGTTTGCATGCATAAGATTTTGTATTTATTTTATGACTAAATAAATTATTTCATATATGAATATGTAAACTAATGAGATTATTGAATCATAACACAATTTCGGAGGAAGAACTCTTCCCAAAATGTAGTTTGCAAAATCGGCAAACCATGGTGTGGTATGCCTCTAATGTTGTGTGTGGATGGCCATTAGAATATCATCGGGAAAGGAATCATTGATGGGTGTATCTTCATCTTTGTTGTCAAATCGAATCCTCGACAAATGATCCGCTACTACATTTTTGGATCCTTTCTTTTCCTTTATCTCTAAGTCAAACTCTTGCAGTAACAATATCCATCTCAACAAGCATGGCTTTGATTCTTTCTTCACCAAGAGATGGCTAAGAGCACGGTGGTCCGAAAAATACAATAACCTTTGATCCATGTAGGTAGGAGCGGAATTTTTCCAAAGCATACATTATAGCAAGAAGTTCCTCTTCCGTGGTATCATAGTTGACTTGTGATGCATCAAGGGTCTTGCTTATATAATATATGGCATGTAAAGCTTTCCCCACTCATTGGCCAACAACCGCGCCAACGGCATAGTTGGTTGCATCACACATTATCTTAAAAGGTAACTCCCAATTTGGGGGTTGAATGATTGGTGCCGAAATTAGAGCCTCTTTGATCCTATCAAAAGCTTCAACACAGTCATTAGTAAATTGGATCGGGGCATCCTTAAGCAAAAGTTGAGTGAGGGGTTTTGCAATTTTGGAAAAACTTTTATGAATCGTCGGTAAAACCCCGCATGACCGAGAAAACTTCGCACTCCTTTTACAATCAAGGGTGGTGGTAGTTTCTCTATCACTTCAACTTCGGCTTTGTCAACCTCGATGCCCCTTTTCGTGATCAAATGGCCTAAGACAATTCCTTCATTGACCATGAAGTCACAGTTTTCCCAATTTAACACAAGACTCACATCCTCACACTTTTGCAAGACAAGAGATAGATTATGCAAACAAGAATCGAAGTCTTTTCCATAGACACTAAAATTATCCATAAAAACCTCCATAATGGTTTCTAAGTAATCGGAAAAGACATTCATCATGCAACGTTGAAAGTTAGCGGGAGCATTGCATAGCCCAAAGAGCATTCTCCTATATGCAAATGTTCCATATGAGCAAGTGAAGGTGGTCTTATGTTGGTCATCCGGGTGTATTGGGATTTGGAAGAATCCCGACTACCCGTCAAGGTAGCAAAAGAATTTGTTAGAGGCAAGCCTCTCAAGCATTTGGTCAATAAATGGAAGGGGGAAATGGTCCTTTCTTGTTGCGGAATTCAACTTGCGATAATCAATACACATTCGCCAACCGGTGATCTTCCTTGTGGGTATTAGCTCATTCATGTTATTTTTCACCACCGTGGTACCTCCTTTCTTGGGTACCACTTGGACGGGGCTAACCCACAAGGAATCCGATATAAGGTAGATGATTCCCGCATCAAGCAATTTCATAACCTCCGCTTTTACAATTTCTTGCATGTGGGGGTTTAGTCACCTTTGTCCTTGGATGGTAGGTCTATGGTCTTCCTCTAGATGAATCCTATGCATGCAAAAGTCGGGGCTTATTCCCTTAAGGTCATATAGACTATAACCTATAGCCTTTTCATGTTCTTTCAACACATCAAGCAATCTTTCCAATTGACTATCATCAAGTTTTTCATTGACAGTCACGGGTTTGGTTTTAGACTCATCAAGGTAAGCATACTTCAAATTAGGGGGAAGGGGTTTTAGAGTTGGAGTTTGTACCTCACTTTCTACCTTTGATGGTTCATTAGGAACATCTTCCACCTCCATTACACATTCCACCCTCATTACATGTTCTACCTTGGTTGATTTTCTTCCTTGGTGGGTTGTGATGCTACCTTGAGAATGTTATTTATCCGCATGGATTGCTCATAGGTGAGCTCTTTGTTGGCTAGAGTGTCTTCAAGGAGGTCTAATTCCAATGCCCAGTGTTTACCGTTGGCCTCACTTGCTACCAAGGCCTCTAATGCTTCCAAAGGGTCTTTGATGAGAGTAGAACTCGCATGGTCCTCTACACAACAATCTATAAGATCTATCTTGCAAAGTAAACTAAGAGAAAAGGTGAGAAATACCTTGAGGAAAATGGTTTTCCTCAAGCCAAAGAAAGACACAACTAAAAACAATTAATGATAACAATTCAATTAAACACCGTCCCCGGCAACGGCGCCATTTTTGGTGCGGTTCGAAACTTCGTCGTCTAAGTCAACCAAGCAAAACAATATTTATAACTAAACAAACTACTCTTAGTAGAGTGGTAAGTAAAGGTCGGATCCCAAAGGCCGGGTATTGAATTAAGTTATCAGTTGCAAGTAGCTATGTCATAGGGTGTCACGAATTGATTTGGGTTGAGATGAGTGTCTAAACTATTAAGCAAGCAAAAAGATAAAAAGAAATGTAAACAATTAATGAAAACACTAGGCTGTCATCGGTTCATAGGGGATTCATGGTGGTGATCATACAAACATGTTTACATAGTTGCAAGCAAAGTATTGTTGTAGTGGAATTGAGTTAGTTTATGTCTTCAGATTCATAGGAAGATTTGGATCCCGGAGCCGAGTCAGTCAAGACTGTACAACACCTACATGTCGACTTACTTTCTTCCTATTCACTTTTATGCATGGTCTAACAAGACTCAAGTTAGTTTATATCTTACAAATCTTGTTGAATAGATAAGAGATGAATAAATGCAAGGTTTCATAGTCAAGCATTTTATCAAGCATAACATGTGCATAAGTTAACACTTCAACAAGCAAGCAATCTTATGATAACATATTATATTAAGTATGAATCTACCCCCATGTTATAGTTCCCCTAATCTCACATTAACCCTAACTAGGTAACTACTCACTCATGATTATGGTAAACATGCTAATAAAGGTGTCAATCATATTAGCAAAGTTAAACATGATGAATGAGTAAGCAATAATTAATTAAGCAAGGAGTAAAGGAATTGTACCAAACTTATGATGAACAAATGGAAAGAAAGAATGATAGAAGAAAACTTAATTGATGAATGAAGAGTTGTCAATTCTTCAATAAACCCCAAATAATCTTCCAGTTCTAATACTAGATCGAAGATTTCTTCAATAACAATTAAGGAAGGATTAATATGTAATTAAACTAATTAATTTCTAATATATTCTAATGACTTGGTAATCATCCCCTAATACAATGGAGTATTTATACTAAGTACACGTATTAGGGTAAGAAAGGGCTTAAATGACGGTTAAGCCCCTAAGATGAAGATTAACGCCTTGCCGGTCCCATGACGAGTCCCACAACCTGCCCATGATAGACGCTTATGCTGCTTGAGAATCCGCTCGACCTGGGCTTTGAGTCGCCCGGATTGAGCCACGGGTCGCCCGACTTGAGGTCGGGACGCTCGGATTATAACACAGCATGGTTTTTCTTCTTCTTGACTGCCTCAAGATATGTGGGGATCGTTGAGGAGTTGTAGGGGTCTTCGCCAATGTCCATTTTACTTGGTTTATTAGCTTAGGCCTTTAGTATTAGCATCCTCTTTGTTGCTTGGTCGTTGAGTGTGATCAATTTAGCTCCGCTTTTGCTTCCATATACGCAAGGCTTAGCATCCTCCCCTACAAAGGGCACTAAAACCTCATAGAATGTGCAAAGTAGGGAACATAAGATAGTAACAACCCTAATGAGTACTAGAAAGCATGGAAACGAGGCTAGTTAGGGGGCTAAATGTGCACAAATATGAGTCACATCACCATCCGCTCAAAGCCTGATGACTAATGGTCGACACCTATAACCAGAGAAGTCCTTCAACACAACAAAAATGCATAGCAAATACAAACAAGGAGGAGTATTCAAATCAAAAACTCGCCCTTAGAACCGTCAACCTCTACTCCATGCCAGCGTCGGTCACCTCAGCAGCCGCAGGCTTTGGCAGACGCAGTTGTAGCTCCTCACCACCCGGCCCCTGAAAGCTGGTATATGTCGGGAAAACTGGGGGTTGGGTCCTTATGAGCATGTCGACACACTGCAGCAGAAATCCGCATCGAATGTAACAAACCATTCCGCCAAAGCACAAAAAGAGGCAATGAAAATGAAGAACGAAGGAAAGCGTACTTCAATCGGTTACCACATAAGCCTCGACAAGCAGAAGGTGTTGTGGTATGCCTCCTATAACAACAGCTCATTGTCGATACCCAGTATCTGTTGAGTCTCCAACAAACACCCGATGATTATCGAACTACAACATGCTTAGGAATCGCAGCGTTTGATCGACAGTTTGTGTACAACTATACGTCGGAAAATGCAAAACGATTTCAAAAATAAAACATTTCAAAACTTTTTAAAAGTACTCGGAGTGTTTAATACATGACGACGGGTCGCAATGACACTAAGTAGAGTCAAAATCGACACCGGACCAAAACCGACTCAAAATTCAAATCTCGACTCTAACAACGAGTCAAACCGAGTTAGCTTGTTGGAGACTCGACAGATATTGGGTATCTATAGAGCCCCCACTTTGAATGAGTATTGGACAGGGCGAAAGTCAAAGTATAGCCCCTAGGTCAATCGAAGATTACAACCTGGAGACCGAAGCGACGTCGAGGCAGCTCGAAAGGGTTCCGGCCGAGGACCTGCCATCGGGAAGGGCGACGCCAAGGCGACTCGGGGATACGAGTCAAGGACTTATCATCGGGAATATATTAGAGTCTGTCTACTGTCCGTGCGGGTCATTTAAAGTCCGTTAGACTATGTACCAAGGCTCGCCAGCCATAAGAAGGAGTCATGCCTGAGGCATCTTCGGGATATGTCCTTGAGTTGTTTCTTGTTCGCGGGCAAAGGCTTGCCAGCCGTATTGCGGATATGAAGGGGCTCGCCAACCGCGTTGCGGATAAGAAGGGGCTCACCAGCCGGGTTGCGGATATGAAGGGGCTTGCCAGCCGCGTTGCGGATATGATGGGGCTCGCCAGCCGCTGCTGAATGTGATGCGTCTTGAGGTTCGCCAACCACGTTGCGGATATGATGGGGCTCGCCCGCCGCGCTGCGGATATGATGGGGCTCGCCAGCCGCTGTTAAATGTGATGCGTTTTGAGGCTCGCCAGCCATGCTGAATGTGCGTTGTGAGGCTCGCCAACCATGTTGAATGTGATTGACTGTGGGAAATAGCCGCGTCGGGCGGGTCTGTTTCGGCAGGTCGTTTGAGTTTAGCGGGCTCCGTCAGGAAGCCTTCGATATCCTACTGGGGAATCTCGGTGTTTGTATTGGATGTTTGTGGTGCCGGAAAGGGATAGGTTCGTGAGCCTGGGTCCCGTGGTTGGCGATCATTTTTAATCTCGAAGGGTGGTAACGGATTTTATTGTCGTTTGTAGAAAATGGCAGATGTACATTCTGCCATTCGATGTGTGTTTGGGGATAACGGTTTCGATTACGCCTTCCCATGATTTGAGATTTGTGAAGGGTAGTGAATTTCAGTATCCTGTTTGAAGGTTTGACGGTTTTTAATGCCATCGCTGAAAATTTGAAATTTGTGGAAACAGCGAGTTTTGAATTTCACTATTTTATTTTTGTTCGAGAAATGACGGTTTATAATTCCATCATTGAAGTTTTGTGAAAATAGCGAATCTGAATTTCACTATTTATTTTTGTATTTGAAAAATGACGGTTTTTATTGCCGTCGTTGAAAATTTTGCGAAAATAGCGAATTTGAATTTCACTATTTTGTTTTTGAAAGATGACGGTTTTTTTAATTATGTCCTTGAAATTTTTGTGAAAATAGCAAATTTGATTTTCACTATTTTGTTCTTGTATTTGAAAGATGACTGCTTTTAATTCCGCAGTTGAAATTTGTGAAACAAGCGAATTTGAATTTCACTATTTTGTTCTTGTATTTGAAAGATGACGGTTTTTAATTCCGCCGTTGAAATTTTGTGAAAATAGCGAATTTGAATTTCACTATTTTGTTTCTATATTTGAAGAATGACGGTTTTTAATACCGTCGTTGAAATTTTGTGGTTTGTGTGGGAATTGGGCCAAAGCCCAAAATTCCGCTGAATAAAGCAGGGAATGCCTGATTGAAGCTCGAGCTGTTTTGCGAGGGAAGGAGGCTTCCCTGTTTTCTGGAAAAAGACGTGAGAAGAGAACGCTCCCCATTGCAGTCGTCTTCCTCAACACAACATCATAAAAACCCGATAAAATCGCCATTTTCGATCTTATTCCTTGCTTGTTTTCGCGCCATTGTTATCATGTCATCTCAAGGTATGTAAATCCTCCTGAATCCATTTGAATTTGTTTGTCTTTTCGTTGATTGAATTAGGGCGAAATCCTAACCCTTCGAAAATCGATTTGGACGTTTTTGTTTAGCCCATTTTAGAGTGAAATTGATGATTGCATTAGGTTAGAAACCTGTTTAGGAGTATAGGGGTGCTTTTAGTTTGCATTTTGGTTCCCGTTCCCGCTCCCTAGGCTCGAAAAACGTGAGTGAGACGGAAAATCGTCTCATTTCACAATGCCATGTTTGTTTGCTTGAGTTGTGTGCCCCACTAAGTTTCATTGTAGTCGGGGAAGACCACTTTTGCTATATTGAACCTTCGTTGGGCGTTGTTGGCAAAATTTGAATTTTTGCCTTTTTGAGACGGTCTTATGTCTGACGAAATAAGCGTCTGTTTGAGCCCAAATTGAGCCAGTTTGTCTTCGAATGGAGCTTAACGGTAGTTTAGGTCACTTTGAGACGTGATTAAATCACGTTGTTTTGTTGTGGTCGTATTTTAAATTTTTGACCTGTTTGTGCCTGAATTTGCGTAAAATTGCCTTTTTGAGCTTTGAAAAATACCCTGTTATGTCGGGAATTTTTGTTGTTGTTTTGCGGGCCTTGTGTGGGCCTTGAGGTGTTGGGTGGTTTTTGAAATTTTGGTCGTTGTTTTAACTCGTCTTTTGCTTGAAAAGAAGGGCGAGTCATTTTCTGTGCGATTTTTGTGAAGTGTTTTTATTGGATGGATTTGGGCAGGTTTTCCCTTGTTGTGTTTTGCGTTTGCAGGTGGTTTGTTTTTTTGTTTTTTGGATTTGCCCGTTTTGTGCCGTCGTAATGCTAAAATTTCGGCTAACATATTTTGTTTTATCCTGATTGCAGGGGAGCGTTCTGGGCGCACTGGGTCCATTGCTGAGGCTCTTGAGGCCTTTTTTGGGGCTGGGTCGGTTAGTATACTGGCGAGTGCGCCCCAGGTGGTGGTAGAGGACGCTTATGAGGAGGAGCCTATTGAGGAGGCTATTAGAGCCGAGAGAGCAGTGGGGGCTCGTGAGGAGGACGTTGTTGGGGCCGTTGGTGCTGAGGGAGCCACAGGGGCTCAGGAGGAGCCTGCAGTTGAGGCTGTTAGTGCTGGGAGGGCTCAGATAGGGTCTGAGGCCGGTACCTCTGAGAGGAGGGTTTGCACCACTAGGAGGATGGGTCCTCGACCCAGTAGATGGGAGCTTCAGAATGTCGTTAGGGTCATTGAGAGGCCTCCTCCCCGTTGCGTGGAGTCTCGTGGGGAAAAGACACGAAGAGTGGAGACGGACGCTGATGACGCCTTTGTCGCGAACTGGGATGCTAGACGGGTTAAGGCTCCGCGGGGGTTGAACCTGCGGGCGGAACCTGCTTCGGCTGAGGGCTTTGACGGTAGCCAGCTGTTGTTGTGGCTAGACACTTACATCTCTTACCGTGCACACGAGGGCTTGGTGAGTTTACTGCTTTGTCGAGCTTTTGCTGTTTTTGCTATTTCAGACCTGAATAGGTATTCTGATGTTGTTTATTTCCCAATTTTAGGAGATTGCTACCAGGTGGACTTTCTCATGCTTCTCGACTTGTTTGGGTATTTACGACGTTCTCCGGGCCGGTACGAGGGCGCATATAGAGAGGTCGGCTATGGTGCCGTTGGTGGCTGCTTGGCGTGAGATTCGCCGGGCTTCGATTCGGTCGAACCTGTGTCTGATTCGTGCCATGTTGGACTGTTATGGGGACACGATGTCGTCGTTCCACATGGAGTTCGGTGTCACCCTGGAGGACTTTGCTATTATGTCGGGCCTTCTCTGTGGCGAGACGCTGGTTGCGTTCCCGGAGATGCCGGAGAGAGTGTCTTCTGCCAGCCTTATGAGTTTGATCGACAAGGTTTTGCCTGCGCCGACTGACATCATTCCTTTCCTGATAGCGAACTCCTATGTGAGGGACCACTTCATGGGGAGAGTGGCGGGCTTTGTTCCGGCCCCATTGGCAAGTCCGGAGGCAGAGGCTGAGGCTGACGTACAGGAGGCGTGGTTGTGGTTGTGGTACTTCTTGGGTACCATGTACTTTGAGACATGGGTGAGCGTTTATCGACCAAGGTACTTCCTCTGCTTGCTGACCTGGATACCATGGGTCAGTTTGACTGGGTGACGCCGCCTTTGGCGAGTTTTACCCGTTACCTGCACGCTGCAGTTCGTCCAGAGGTGATGGGGGATGGGAGTTCTCCCGCTTTGTTTGGTCCTGGCCTCATCTTGGAGGTACGAGCGTTTTTGTGGTATTTTGATTTTCATTTTGATTTTTGATTGAGTTTTGATTGGTTTTTGAGTTTTCGCAATTTTTGAAAAAATTGGCTGATTTATGATGACTGTGTTTTGTTACAGGCTTGGTTGTATGCTTACTTCGTCCCCCTGCGTCCGAAGACGACGGGTGACGTGACTTCGGCTTACCTTGCTGTGAGGGGTTGGACGGTGGCCCGAATGAAGTCGACCAAGTTGACTTACGAGGACTGCAGGCGTCGGGTGAACGCCCTCCGAGTTGATGACGTAAGTCATTGCTTCTTACCTCTTTTGTTTTGTAGAAACGGATAGCGATAGGAGGACTAGGTAGCCTAGAAAGGCCCCAGTTAGTTGATTAGCTTTGCCTTGAGTGCAGTTTGTCGGGTGGCCTTGGGAGCACTATACAGGCGTACTGGCTGCTGTCAGGGAGCGTCTACGACCCCGTTGTTCCTAGCGTTTGAACCTCGAGACGGCGATCGACTCACTTTGGTACCTGGGCGAGCGTCAGTGTTTTAGTGAGACCTTTGTGGTGCCGGTCGATCCGCCTAGGGTGTTGTTCCAGGAGTCGGCACCTGACAAGGTTCAGGAGCACCTCCACGGTCATGGGGGTGATGAGCGTGGACATGTTCCACCTGCGTATGCCCAGCTGATCTGTAGACAACGGCAGCGGTCTTTTTGAAAGCCACGCTCGACGGCGTATGAATGCTTTCGACCGGATCGTTTTAGATCGGTCTGTTTCGTCTCGGCAAGTGTCTCGAAACGATGCAAGAGATGTTCGGAGTCGCCACCAAGCATTGTACGATGCTTGGAACCCGTTTGAATCCACTTTATACCTCGGTCAAATGAAGCACAAAGCAGGGTTTGACATAGGTACTAAAGATAAGGAATCGTCCCACTTTTGCTTCCAATCTCTAGAATGACTCTCGTACGCCTTGGTTAAGGTCGTCCACTATCCAAAGTTTCTGAGTAAGAGGTGAAGGTACCTATTGGGAAGCCCTTTAATCAGACACCCAATCCCGCCCGCGGTAGCGGCTTCTACTGATCGATCTTGGTTGGTTAAATGCAAAAACTGATAAAACGGGTAAATGCATGAATGCGCATCCTCTAGTTTGAACCTAACATGTGAGCTTTCTATGTCGGTTTGTTTAATCCAAGTATCAAGTATAAGATGTCGAGTTGGATTTAATGTTGATTTGCATGCAAGACGGAAATTAAACATCCATTTAACGAATTAGGTTTATGGTGTATAACGCGATCCATTTGTCTTAGTAAGGCATTTTGCAAATATGATGTTGAATGGGCAGATTCGTCATTTGATCCGTCCAGTATTTGGGTTAACCGACGTCGGGATCGTCCTGGACAAATACTGGAAGGGAACAGACCCTGTATCAGACATGCAGAAGAGGCGCAAGCCTTTTGGCGATGCAAGTGGATCTGCCCTGGTTTGAAAATAGAAAAATGAGAGGCCTGTTTAGGCGTGGGTCATCAAACGATGGAAGACGTGTTCTGACCATTGAAAGGGTTTGTAAAACGTATTGAAAATTGGGTGTTTGAACCCGTCTTGATTTGAAAACATAGTTTAGGCCGCTTTTGTGTTGATTTGAAGAACGAAACTTGAATAATCATCATTGTTTTGACAATATTCGATGTCGGGTTCGGTTTTGCAAGCTTGACATGTATAGTTTTGAAAATAGTTATGAACTAATTGTTTTAAGTTCATTTATTTGTAAATAGTCAATATTCATCATCGTACTCAGGTTAAAATGCGACATGGTATGTAGAACCAAGGATGACTTTGTGTTGATGACTAATACATTTGTTTTGAAAATGTAAAGAAATGAGAAAGGCTTTAAAATACCCTTTAAAATATAAATAAATGAAATAAAAGGCTTTAAAATACCCTTTATAATGTAATTAACTAGATATTATCAACGAAACACGGATTAAACCGTCATGGTATTAGGAACCAAGGGTGAAAAATGTTTTATGGTTAAAAACTTGTCATAAAAAAAGGTTTGAAAATATTTGAAATGGTAAAACCCAATTGCAAATATGAAATAAAATGAAAAGGGATGAAGAGACCAAACACGGTTTGGATTTAGGTTGGGCAGGCCGCTTTAGGCGCGAGCCTGTTTGCTACGTAAGTAGCCTCTGCCTCAACCAAAAATCCGGTTTTGGCTCATTCTTCCCATGTTTTGGACCATGTTATGCATGATTTAGCATGTTATAGTCATGAAACATATGAAAACATGATAAAAGAATATTTTTACACCCTCATACTTACATGGTAGGCTTGTGGCGAGAAACCGACGAAAGTGTATCAACTTGTTTGGCCGGAAAACTCGGTTTAAAAACCATATTAGTAAGTAAAAGAGTGTTTTGTTAAGTTTAGTGATGGTGTAGTGGTCGAGATGGTCGGTCAAGTGATTTATTTCACGATGAAGGTACCAAACAATGTGTAAGGCTTGTGTTTACAATCGGTAGGTCATAAACACGTGTCGGATTGTGACTTGAGAAATCGAGTCTAGAATTTTAAGGGAGAAAAGAGGGGGAGGACGCTCGCGTAACTCTCAATTGGTGGCATTTGAGGGGTATTTATAGGAAAATGAGTGGTTGTGTGTGTTTTGAGTGACGTGGCCGCATGGGCTGCTCAAAGAGGCGCGAGCCATGTCGCACGTCTTCGAGGTGTCTTTTCGCTAGCACACAAGTGCAATCGTGATTTGTTCTACCCTAGGATTTGGAAAAACTTGATTTGTACTTGACCATGTATGATTCTAGGAAATCTTAACATGGAAGCATTTGAATGGTTTGTTTTTTGTGTTTGACTCGGTTTGACTCGTTGTTGGAGTCGGAATTTGAATTTTGAGTCGGTTTTTGGTCCGGTGTCGGTTTTGACTCTAGTTAGTGTCATTGCGACCGCGTCGTCATGCATTAAACACTCCAGGTACTTTTGAAAAGTTTTGAGAAGTTTTATTTTCGAAATCGTTTTGAGTTTTCCGATGTATAGTTGTACACAAACTGTCGATCAAACGCTGCGATTCCTAAGCATGTTGTAGTCCGATAATAATCGGGTGTTTGTTGGAGACTCAACAGATACTGGGTATCTATAGAGCCTCCACTTTGACAGAGGCTTGGACAGGGCAAATGTCAAAGTAGAGCCCCTAGGTCAATCGAAGATTACAACCTTCAGACTGAAGCGACGTCGAGGCGGCTCGAAAGGATTCAGGCCAAGGATCTGCTGTCGGGAAAGGCGACGCCAAGGTGACGCGAGGGTACAAGCCATGGACCTTTCGTCGGGAACAGTTTAGAGTCTGTCGAACCGGAGAGGGATAGGTTCGTGAGCCTAGCCGCCAGGGTTGGCAGCGATTTTTGAATCTCGAGGAAAGATAGCAGTTTTTATTCCGTTATTTTGAAATTTGAAGAAATAGTGAATTTTGAATTTCACTATTATTTTTTGAAGTGACGGTTTTTATTTCCGTCGTTGAAATTTGAAGAAATAGTGAATTTTGAATTTCACTATTATTGTTTTTGAAATGACGGTTTTTATTACCGTCGTTTGAAAATTTGAAGAAATAGTGAATTTCGAATTTCACTATTATTGTTTTTTTTGAAATGGCGGTTTTAATTACCATCGTTTGAAATTTGAAGAAATTGTGAATTTTTAATTTCACTATTATTGTTTTTGAAATGACGGTTTTAATTGCCGTCGTTGAAATTTGATAATTTGTGTGGGAAATGTGGCCAAAGCCCAAAGTTTCGCTGAATGAATCAAGGAGCGCCTCACTGAGGCGCGAGCATAGCTGCAAAGGAAGGGAGCTTCCGTTTTTCTGTAAAAAGACGCGAGAATGGGAAGCTCCCCATTCTCATGATCTTCTTCGTCATAAACACAAAAAACCCGGGGAAAGGTGCTATTTTCGACTTCGCTTCTTGCTTGTTTTCATGCCTTTATCATCATGTCATCTCAAGGTATATAAATCCTCTTGAATCCATTTGAATTTGTTTGTCTTATTGTTGATTGAATTAGGGCGAAACCCTATATTTTCGAAAATTGAATTGGGCGTTTTTTATTAGCCCATTTTCGAGTGATATTGATGATTGCATTAGGATAGAAATCTGTTTAGAAGTATAGGGGTGCTTTTAGTTTGCATTTTGGTCCCCGTTCCCGCTCCCTATGCTTAAAAAACGTGAATGAGACAAAGAAATCGTCTCATTTCACAATGTGAAGTTTGTTTGGTTGAGTTGTGTGCCCCACTAGGTTGTATTGTAGTCGGGGAAGACCGTGTTCGCCATTTTGAACCTTTGTCGGGGTATTATAGGCAAAATTGGAATTTTGCCTTTTGCGACAGTCTTGTGTCTGACAAAATAAGCGTCTGTTTGAGCTCAAGTTGAGTCGGTTTGCTTTAAAATGGACCTCGTTGGTAGTTTAGGTCGCTTTGAGACGTGATAAAATCACGTTGCCTTGTTGTGGTCGTATTTTGAAATTTTGACCTGTGTGCGCTCGAATTGGCGTAAAGCCGCTTTTTTTTTGTCGTGGAAAATACCCCATTTTGTCGGGAATATATTTTTGGTTGTTAGCGGACCTTATGTCGTGTCAAGGTGCCGTTTTTGTTGTTTTTGTTTTGACTCGCCTTTTGCTTGAAAAGAATGGTGAGTCATTTTTTTTGTGCGGTTTTTATGAATTGTTTTGTTTTATTGGGTTTGGGCGGGATTGCCCTTGTTTTGCAGGTTTTTTTTGGATTTGTCCATTTTGTGCCGTAGTAATGCCCAAATTTCGGTTGACGTTTTTTGATTGCAGGGGAGTGTTCGGGACTTGTTGGGTCCATTGTTGAGACTTTGGAGGACCTGTTTGAGACTGGGCCGGTTAGTACTCCGGCTAGTGCAACTGAGGTAGTAGTAGAGGACGCTTCCGAGGAGGAGGGGCCCGCCGAGGAGGTTGTTAGGGCTGAGGGAGCCGTTGAGGTTCATGAGGGGCCCGTTGTTGGGGTTCTTAGCGCCGAGGGAGCCACTGGGGCTCGGGAGGAGCCTGTTGTCGAGGCAGATCGTGTTGAGAGAGCTCAGACAGGGTCTAAGGCTGGTACCTCCGGGAGGAGGGTTGTTAGGAGGAAGGGTCCTCAGCCGACCAGACGGGAGTTACAGAACGTCGATAGGGTTGTTGAGAGGCCTTCTCCCCGCCGTGTGGTGTCTCGTGGGCAGAAGAGACGGAGAGTGGAGACGGTTAAGAATGACGCTCACGTCGCGGGTTGGGAGGCGAGACGGGTTACAGCTCCACTGGGGCTAAACCTGCGGGCGACGCCTGCTTGGGCCGAGGGTTTTGACGGTAGCCAGTTCTTGCTTCGGCTAGACACCCACCTCTCCTACCGTGCACACGAGGGCCGGGTAAGTTTACCATTTGGTCGAGTTTTTGTCGTTTTTGACATTTCAGACCTCAATAGGTGTTCTGACGTTGCTTGTTTTTTATTTCACGAGATTGGTACCATGAGGACTTTCTCAGGCTTCTCCACTTGTCTGGGTTTCTACGATGTTCTCTGAGCCGGTACGAGGACGTTGATAGAGAGGTCGGCTTTGGGGCCGTTGGTGGCTGCTTGGCGGGATATTCACAGGGCTTCGATTAGGTTGAACCTGTGTCTTATCCGGGCCATGTTGGAGCATTACTGGGACACGACGTGGTCGTTTCACATGAAGTTTGGGGAGGTCGGTGTGACTTTAGAGGATTTTGCCATGATATCGGGCCTCCCCCGTGGCGAGATGCCTGTTGAGTTCTCGGAGACACCGGAGAGAGTGTCTTCCCCCGCGGTTACGAGTTTGATCGGTAGTGCTTTGCCTGAGCCTTCTGACATCACTCCGTACTTGATAGCGAGTCATATGTGATGGATCACTTCAGGAGGAGTACGGTGGGCTACGCTCCGGCGCCGTTGGCGAGTCCGGAGGCGGAGGTTAGAACTGACGCGCTGGAGGCGCGATTGTGGTTGTGGTACTTTTTGGGTACCACGTACTTTGGTGACAAGGGTGAGCGCTTGTCGACCAAGGTTCTTCCTCTTATTGCTAACCTCGACACTTTGGGTCAGTTTGACTGGGTTACGCCGGCTTTGGCGAGTTTTACCCGGTACTTGCACGCTGCGGTGTGTCCGGAGGCGATAAGAGATGGTAGTTCTCCTGCTTTGGTTGGTCCCGGCCTCACCTTGGAGGTACGAGTGTTTTTGTAGTTTGATTTTGATTTGTGGTTTGATTTTGGCAATTTTTGGAAAATTGGCTGATTTGTGTTTACTGTGTTTGGTTACAGGCTTGGTTGTACGCTTACTTTGTCCCTCTGCACCCGGGGACTACCGGTGGCGTTCCTTCGACCTACCCTGTTGTGAGGGCCTGGACGGTGGCCCGGAAGAAGTCGACTAAGTCGATTTACGAGGACTGCAGGCGTCGCGTGAATGCCCTTCGAGTTGTTGACGTAAGTTGTTATCCCTTACTCCTTTTGTTTTGTAGAAACAGATAGAGATAAGATGGCTAAGTAGCTTAGAATGCCCCCAGTTAGTTGATTAGCTTTGCTCGGAGTGCAGTTTGTTGGGTGGCCTTGGGAGCACTAGACAGACGTGTCGGCCGCTGTCAGGGAGCGCCTGCAACCTCGCAGCTCCCAGCGTTTGTACCTCGAGATGGCGATCGAACCGGTTTGGTACTTGGGCGAGTGTTTAGCTCGTCAGTGCCTCACCGAGACTTTCGTGGTACCGGTTGACCCGCCTAGGGGTTGTTCCAGGAGTCGACACTCGACGAGGTTGAGGAGCATCTTCACGGTCAGGGAGGTGAGAAGCTGTTATTGCGGGAGGCCGACTACGACACCTTTTGGTTTTCGAGGCTTGCCTGGTACGCGATCAAGGTATATTTTCCTCTGTTCTCTGTTTTTATTGCCTCTTTTGGATATAAGGGTTTGTGAGCTTCGATGTGGACCCAAATTGTAGGGGGTCGATGTGTTGATGAGGACCCAGCCCCCAGTTTTCCCGACACAGGCCAACTTTCAGGGGCCGGGTGGTGAGGAGCTATAGCTGCACCTGCCAGAGCCTTCGGTCGCTGAGGTGACCGATGCTGGCATGGAGTGAAGGTTGACTGTTCTGAGAGTGAGTTCCCGATTTGAAAGCTCCACCTCATTTATGTTTTGCTATGCATTGTATTGAAGGACCTTTTTGGTTGTAGGTGTCGACCGCTTGTCATCAGGCTTTGTGTCGGATGACAAAGTGGTGGAGGGCACTTGCTGGTGACCTGGTTGCGAGGGAGTCTAGGCTCGCACAGGTACTTTTTGTAGGTTGTTTTTGTGTATTTTGCGTTGCATTTCACGTTTTTTAGATCTACATGATCTGTATTGTGTTTTGCAGGGTGACGGCGGAGCTCGCTGGGGTCCGGGCTGAGTTGGACACAACCAGGTCGACGATTGAGGCCCAGGGGTTGGGGATCATGAGTCGAGACCAGGAGTTAAGGCATCGTGAGGACGGGTTGCGGAGTCGAGATGCGGAGATTACTTCCCTCAGAGCTCAGTTGGCTGCGGCGGAGGAGCTTCGCGTCGTGATGGAGCACGAGACGCTGGAGAGTTCTCCGGAGAGGGAGCCTGAGCAGACGGTGGAGTCTGCCTTGCCCGCGACTCCTCGTGAGACCAGGACTGGCCCGACGGGAGTTGCTGAGTAGTTGTAGTTTTTTGTCCGTGTTTTGGACACTTGCTTGTACATATTAACATTTTGCGTGAGGCAGTTTGTATGTATGTGTATTTGGATTGTGGTTTATTTGTGACTTTTGGCTGTTTTGTGTTGTGTTTCGGAGAAGCGATGTCGACTGTTAGTTCCCCTTTGCTTCGCACTAGTTCCTGCATCATTAGTGTAGAAAACAGGCAACAGGTAGCACATACGCATAAACGTAAACACGTAAAAAGCATTTCATTGAAAATAAAACTAACCACAATGACTCGATGTTAAATTTGAAATTTGAAATAATATTTTGAAAATTCCGTGGCAAGTCGTCACGTTTGGATTTTTCAAAAGAAATTGAATTGAAAATTGAGCAACTAACTCGTGTTTTGAATTAAATTGCATTGAAATTTGTTGAAAATTTATTTCTAACTCAAAAAAATTAAAACTCAAACCGTCGGGAATGAATTAAAAAAATAGATTTTTGCGAGTGTATTTGATTTTTGTGAGATCAAGACTTGGATTTGCGTGAGCTTGAGATTTTGAAGAAAACTGACGTCTTGTTATCAATTTTCGATATTTGTGGAAAAATGTGAAAAATCGAAAAATTTTCGGCATTTAGACTGACATGGAAAAGTTCCATCGCGGATCGGGGCGACTAGCCCTTCCCCCTTAAAAAAAGAAAATAAAAACTCGTATGTAAAAAGCTGCGTCATAGAAACCGTGTCGGATTTCGTAAAACGCGAAAACCAGGAATTGTGAGTGTGAGAAAACACAAAACATTCCGGATAGGCCCGAAGAAGCGCGATCCCTGCGGCGGAAGGTTTGAGGCGTCCGAAAGAAACACAACTTGAAATGGGACAATTCATGGTGGGAATCCTGAGGAACACCCCAAAGAGGCGCGAGCCACCTGACGATAGAAACCAACTTCCCCCTTTTTTTGGAAAAAGGCGCTGATTGTTTTGTATAAATAGGAACGTTTGCGCTTCATTGTTTCATCATCCGAAACACGAAAATATCTCTACAAAAACCTTTCTTCTTTTTCCACAAAATTTTCATGGATGCTTTTGAGAATAGGTTGCGGCATTGGTGTCAGGATTTGTCACCTCCCGAAAAGTATCAACTCGTTGTCATGGGAGTTGGTCAATTGTTGGTGCTTCGTCAAGTCAAGGTGCAATCCTCATTTCTTGAAGCATGCTCTCGGTTTTGGGATTCGAAACACCATGATTTCGTTTTCCCGAAAGGCAAAATTTGTCCTCTTGCCGAAGGAGTAGGTGCCATTGGTGGGTGGCCGGGTTGTATTCCGGTGCTTCCTCCGACTCGGTTGTGTTATAAGGAGAAGTTCCGTTCGATGTTAGGCTTGTCGAGAAGTCCAGTCAACTTTCTCCTAGCTCCTCATGGTGTGGATATGTTGGCTCTTATCAACATTTTTTCGAACCGGTTGGATTTAAATATATCGGAGGTGCCTATGAGAAGGGCTCTTGCCTTTTGCCTAGTTCATGCATACCTCTTTGTTGATGCTTTGAAGAAGGAGGGGCCAAAATGCTGTGGTAGCATGACCCTTGTGCATGTGGTTGAGCAAATGGAGCATGGTAGAGATCCATCATGGTTGGTGCTTGGTGAAATCCTCCAAGTTTTGGAGAAGAAGGGCTCTTGTGGAGAAGCTCCCTCCTTCGGATCTCCAAGGATCCTTCAAGTGTGGCTTTTGGAGAGGCTAAGGTATGTAGAGCCTCTGGCCGATTCTCCTTTTTATTCCTTCCGTCACCTTACTATGAGGAAGAAGTTGTACTCGGATAGTTTTGCATCCACCGAGGCCTATTAGACGTCAAGATTGGTGGAGGAGGGTGGTCCTCATATCCGGTGGGTGGTGCCATGGTGGCACTTGAGGTCCTTCACGGGGTTGCTCGCTCCGGTTGTTAGTTCTTGCTCTTTGATGGTGGTGGGTTTGAAGGTTGCTTCCTTTATTTATCCCGAAAGGCTTATGAGGCAAATGGGGCATCAACAAAAGGTGCCCGCTCAAGATACTCTCGTCCAAGAGAGTGTTTTTCGATACTCTGAGCTTGTGGAGGTCTTCGAAAGGTGGTGGGCCACTCGCTCGCTTTGGGAGTTACCAAACCCTGTTGCCACGACATGGGTGATTCCCGCTTATGTCCAGTGGTCAAGAGCTCAAACCTTGGAGGAGAGGTCCAAGTCTCGTAAGGATGAGGTTGTTGACTTGAAGTATAGGGAGGTTGGCAAGGCCAACCGTGCCTTCTTTGAGGACTTTGTTGATGGAGCTAGCCCGAATGTGATGAGGCCACCGAAGAGGAGAAGCTCGGGTCCGAAAGATGCAGTGGGCCGTGTATGGGCGCGCTTTGGACCGAATATGGGGTCATGCAAGAGACCGGAGGCCGTCTCCGTTGTAGATCCGTTCCGAAGAGGAAGTTTATGCTAGGCGAGCCAACAAAAAGAACAAGGGGAAGATGTACCCCGAGGGAAAAGGCAAAGGTAGAATGGAAGAATGAAGATCTCCATTACCCCTTTTATTATTATGTTGTATTAGTGTTTGTGAGTTATTATTATGTTGTACTAGCTATGTACTGTGTGTTTTGTGCTAGATTTACTAGGTGAGGTGCCTTAGTTGACACCTTAGTTTTGACAAGTTGTAGACTTGCCGAGCTTTATTTGTTGTTGAATTTGTAATCCTTCTCATTATTAATTAAATAAGAGGATTGCTTGGGTTAAAAAAAGTCGTGAACGCTTGTTTATTCCATCCATTTTGTAAAGGCAATTCGGCTTGAATTATCCTATACATTGCACTTGAGAAATGGGATTTTGTGGAAAGGTAGAAAGGCTTCTTTTTTTGTATTTTTGCGGGAAAGGAAATGTTTTTTCCGTTCTTTTTTTTTTGAAAGTTGATGTGGGTGATATTTTGTATGTGGGGCAATCATAAGGGAATGTTTTTTTCTTTTATTATGGGGACGGTTGTATCCTTCTTGTGTAAGAAAGGACTGCCTACGTATCCACCGTGATCGTAGTTCGAAATGTTTTGTAAATTTATTTGGGTTTTGTGGGTGTATCCCTCTTGTATAAGAAAGGACTGCCTACGTATCCACCTGAAGAAGTGAAATCAAACAATGCTCGTAGTTCAGGGGTTTTGTTTGAGTGCAAATGGATGTTGCCTTTGACAGATCAGATGACATTTGAAACGGGCAATGTGCGGCAACTTAGACTCGATAAAACATGCAATTTCAAATCAGAACGCGTTAAGGAACTTGACTGGAAAGGGTTAAGTTGGTCGCTAGATGTAAAACTAGGGTGAGGTTGTTGGTTGCTACGGTTCAAGGGTAGTATTTTTTTATGTTGGTCTAGGTTTATCGGGTTTGTAAAATCCTCCCCTTCTAGGTCACTCAGTCTCACTGCACCCCTGAAAGTATTTTCTTGACCAGGTATAGCCCGGCCCAATTGGGTTTGAATTTCCCCCTCGAATCTACGGGTAATGGTGCTCGAACAGACTTGAGGATCAAGTCGCCTTCTTTGATGTTCCTGGGTTTAACCTTTTTGTTGAATGCCCGTTGTATACGTCGTTGGTATAGCTGGACGTTGTGCAAGGCGTTGAGCCGCTGTTCGTCTAGAAGCGTAAGTTTTTCGAACCTTCGACGGGTCCATTCCGCCTCAGGACCTCGACTTTCCAGTAGGATGCGTAGAAATGGGACCTCAAACTCTACCGGCTGAACCGCCTCCATAACGTATGCTAGGTAGAAGGGAGTGGCGCCTGTCGGTGTTCGAATGGAGATTCGGTATCCCCAGAGTGCGAATGGGAGTTTGCTCGGCCAATCGCGGTAATTATCTTGCATTTTCTTGATGATGGTGACAAGAGTTTTATTTGCTGCCTCCACTGCTCCGTTGGTTTGGGGACGGTAGGGGGATGATCGATGTCGTTTGATCTTGTATTTGTCCAGCAAGGCTTGTGTTTCGGCCCGGAAGTGAGAGCCTTGATTGCTGATTATTTTATGCGGTACCCCATATCTGCTGATGTTGTTGTCCTGAATGAACTTGGCCACTTGTTTGGCGGTCAAGAGTGCATAGGACTGTGCTTCTACCCATTTGGTGTAATAGTCAATGGCGACGAGGACAAAGCAATGTCCATTGGTGCCTATCGGGTTGACTTTCCCGATGATGTCGATGCCCCAGGTCGAGAAAGGCCAGGGTGATTTCATGGTGTATAAAAGGGATGGTGGTATGTGTTGTATGTTGGCGAAGATTTGGCAATTGTGGTAATGTTTGACGTAGTTACGGCAATCGGCTTCCATGGTGGTCCAATAGTAGCCTAACCGCATAATTTTTTGGGTCAGCATCATTGCGCTCATGTGAGGGCCACATCTCCGTCGTGGACCTCTCTTATGACTTTTTTCGCTTTGTGATGGTCAATGCAAAGAAGGAGAACCCCTTGGGGTGTTGTTTTGTATAATTTTTCTTGGTTTATCACGAATTATGATGCAAGTAAACGGATGGCTCTTTGTCTTCTTGGAGCAGAGTAAGGAGCGAATTCATTTTTGGTTTTGTATTTGAGGATGGCTTGGTACCTAGGTTCGACATGGTTTTCCTCGTCGTTATTGATGGCGCAAATGTGAACTGGTCGCTTGTTCTCTTGATACATAGGGGCATCGATGTCTTTTCGTCATGTTTTGCCAGGGCATCAACAAAATGATTTTCCTCTCGTGGCAAGTGGAAGTAGTCGACTTGGTCAAAGAACTCGACCTCTTGATTGATTTTTGCTCGGTAGGGAGCTAAGCTGTCCCTTCGGATTTTCCATGGTCCGGACACCTAATTGATGATGAGCGAGGAATCGCCGTGGACCCTCAGCCTCTTGATGCCAAGTGTTAGGCTGCTTATAGGACGATGAGGCATGCCTCATATTCGGCGGCATTGTTGGTGACGGCGAAATCCAGTTTGATCGAGATTGGAAGGTGTTCTCCCTCTGGTGATATTAGAAGGACTCCTACCCCGAAGCCTCTCAGATTAGATGCACCATCGAAGTATAGGTCCCATGCGTTGGAGTCGGCACAAAAGATGTCTTCGTTAGGAAGTGACCATGTGTCGGTCATTGGATCCTCGTTGACGGGATTTTCTGCTAGGAAATCGGCGACTGCCCTTCCCTTGATAACCTTGAGGGGTACGAACTTGAGATCAAATTCGGATAGTATGAGTGTCCAAATAGACAGCCTTCCATTTAGTACGGGTTTTTTGAAGATGTATTTGACCGGGTCCATCTTGGAGTAGATGTGAACCGTGTAGCTGAGCATGTAGTACCGCAGCTTCTTTGTTGACCATACTAGGGCAAGGCATGTCTTTTCTAGTTGGGTGTACCTTGTCTCATACTCGATGAACTTTTTGCTGATGTAGTAGATGGCTCGTTCTTCGCCGTCGACGGTTTGTGCTAGCATTGCTCCCATGGCTGTGTCGGTGACAGTCAGGTACAGGGATAAAGGAATTCCTTATTGAGATGGCATGAGGACAGGAGGTTTGGATAGTATTTCTTTTATCCTGTCGAAGGCATTTTGACAGTCGTCGTCCCAATCGGTGTGATCAGAGGCGCGAAGCTTCTTGAAGATTGGTTCACAAATCATGGTGAGCTTGGCTATGAAGCGGCTGATGTAGTGAACCTGACCGAGAAATCCCCGAATCTTCTTCGTTCTTAGGCTGAGGCATTTGTTGAAGGGCTTTGATTTTGGTTGGATCAATATCAATGCCTCTTTTGCTGACGACGTGCCCCAAGAGCTTTCCGGAGGTGACCCCGATTGCACACTTATGAGGATTTAGTCTCATGTTACATTTCTGCATATGAGCGAAGAATTTTCGGAGGGCGCTGATATGGCCGTCCCGTTATTTTTATTCGACGATCATGTCATCGACATATACCTCTACCTCCTTGTGCATTATATCATGTAGGAGAGTGGTAGCGGTTCTCTGATAGGTTGCTCTGGCGTTGATGAGGCCGAAGGGCATGACAGTGTAGCAATATGTACCCCACTGTGTAGTGAATGCAGTCTTGTGCATGTGTTCCTCAGCCATTTTGATCTATTTGTACCCAGCATACCCGTCCATGAATGATAGGAGAGCATGCTCAGCGGTATTGTCCACCAGGATGTCAACATGTGGCAAAGGGAAGTCGTCCTTTGGACTTGCTTTGTTCAGATCCCTGAAGTCGACGCAAACCCGAATTCTTCTGTCTTTCTTAGGTACAGGCACGATGTTAGCCACCCAGTCAGAGTACTCAGACACTTTGATGAACCCGGCTTTGAACTGTTTATCTACTTCCTCTTTGATTTTCAAGGCCCATTCAGGGCGCATTTGGCGCAACTTTTGCTTTACGGGCTTAGCTCCGGGCTTAATAGGTATCTTGGGCTCTGCAATCTCTATGTCGATCCCAGGCATATCTCTTTAAGACCAGGCGAATACGTCCTTGTATTCGTGTAGGAGGTCAATGAACTGTTGTCTTTCCAAGGGGTCAAGGGTTGTCCCTATCCTAAGTTCTTGAGGTGTGTCGTTGGTTCCTACGTTAATAGGTTCGGTCTCCTCAATGATGAGGGTCCTGGTTTTCCGTTTGTCAAGTTCTTTGGCTAGGTGAGGTGGGTAGTCACTCAAGTCAAATTCCTCATAGTCGTTCAGAATTGCATCGCAGTTAAATTGAGACGAGACATAAGCAAACTTAGCGTTCATTAAGTCGACTTGAGCGAAAAGCTCGGAGAGGACAGACATCTCATGGGCAGTCAGAGGCGACACAGTAGAGGTGATGGCCTCTGGAACAAGCTCTAGGTTGTCACTCTCCATGGGAGTGGGGACGACCCTAGTTGACTCATCCTCTGAAGCAGCCACAAGTTTGTGGTAAAACAGAGGGAAGGGGACTCTGACTGGTACATCAGGAGTGTTAAGAGCTAAGACAGACTCTGACACCGACTCAGTCTCAGATTCCTCTTCACTTCCCTCTTTGAACATTGGGCCTTCTCCAGTTGTAATCTTGAGAATGCGGCTTCGACGATCGGTCTGTTTGACAGTTTTCCTCCAGCCTTATGTAGCTTTCTCTGGGTCAGTGTCAGAGATTAAGGCAGGGAGGTCAAATTGGTTGTCTTTTAGAGTAATGTTGATGATGTCCTCATAGTCGAGACGCTTGATGTTGTCTTCTCCGAAGAGGAGAGTGACAACTTGTCCTTCGAGGCATGGGGCCGACTCAGATTTGGTTGATGTAGCTTCAGTGTTGTCGGGGATGAAGTAGGAGTCTTGAAAGACTTCTAAACCTGGGTGTTTGACCTTAGCCACAAAGTCATAGATCGGCTCAGGAAAGCCGTGGTGGATTGCAGACTCTCCCTCGGGGAAAAAGTATCCATTAAGGGTCAAATGATAGGGACGGAGAATGCTTCCGTGCTTCTTGCACTTCCGTATTAGGAGGTTCATCTCCTAGATGTCTTCACCGGTAGGTTCATAGCCTAGCCCGAAGGGTATGTTGGTGATCGAGCCCTCTTGAGAGGTTTAGTTTTCGATACTTGTCGTTAGGAGCACCTAGACCAAAACAATATTTATAACTCCACAAACAACTCTACTATTAGTAAAGAGGCAAGTAAAGGTCGGATCCCAAGGGACGGGTATTGAGGTGAGATTTTCAATTGCAAGTAGCGGTGTCTAGGGGTGTCACAATTTGGGGTTGGAATAGAGGATCACTAAACTAAATAGCAATGAAAGTAAACAATCAAGATGATTAAAAAGGGGTGTAAACAATTGATAAAAGGCACTAGGGTGTCATGGGGTCATAGGGGATTCATGGGAATTGATCATACAAACATATTCTCAAATTTTAAGCAAGCAATTATTATTGTGATGGATCGAGTTGGTTTATATCTTACAATCCTAGGAAAGTTTGGGTCCCGGAGCCAAATCGATTAGATTGTACAACACCTACAAGTCGACTTAATCTTCCCTACTCAACTATATGCATGGTCTAATGAGACTCGAGTTGGTTTATGTCTTACAAGTCTCATTGAAAAGATAAGTGATGGGTAAAAAAATGCAAGGATTCATAGGCTCGCATTTCATCAAACATAACATGTGCATAAGTTGAAATCACAACAAGCAAGCAAATAAACTATGAAAACATATTAAATTAAGCATGAATCATCCCCCATGTTGGTTTCCCCTAATTACCCATTAACCCTAGTTAAGGAAACTACTCACTCATTATCATGTTGAACATGCTAGGAAGGTTGTCAATCATACCAACAAAATAAAACATGATGAATAAATGAAGATGATTAACAATAATTAAAAATGGATTAAGAGAATTATACCTACTAATGATTCCAATAATAAAGCAAAGAATAATAGAAGTACTTGATGATTGATTGGAAGGTTGTCAATCTCCCAATAATAACCCAAATAATCTTCAATTACCCAAAATAAAAGATGAACAAAAGAGAGATTAAGGAAATGAGATTTGTATTAAGACTTGATTAAAAGTTGATTACAAGATTAAAGAGAGATTCGAATGATATAAACTACACTAAAGATTGATAAGAAGAACATGATTATCTAATTAGACTAATGGGGTATTTATAGTGAGGATTAGGTACACAAATTAGGGTTTACTAAGGGCTTAAATGATGATTAAGTCCTCGAGGAATTGCTCCTCTTAGAAAAATATGCGAGTCTTCTTTTTGCTAGTCTTTCCGAGATATGCGCATCCTTCATAGAACAAGAAGAAAACGGAATAGCTGTAACACAATCCGAGCGTCCAAGGCACGGGACGAACGGATTGTCTGGCTTTTGGACGAGCGGATTCATTGACTGGATGGGCGGATTGTGGTCTTGTTGGACGAGCGTCCCTCTGAAGAAGACGCTCGGATTCCTTGTTTTGGACGGGCGTCCAGAGGGCAATCCGCTCGAATTCTTGGCCAGCTTCTTCCTTCCTTTCTTCCTTCTTCTTCCTTCTTCTTCCTTTGCCCAACTACTATAATATGTACAAAGGCCTTCTAGTCTTGTCTTCTCTTTGATGCTTAGTCATTGAATTCAATCAATTTAGCTCTATTTTGCCATGAAAATGCAAGGTTTGCACTCATTTCCTACCGAGGGAACAAAACCTCAAAGAATATGCAAAACAAAGGACTAAAGACAATAAATGACCTAAATATGCAGTAAAAAGCATGGGAACAAGGCTAATTCGGGGACTAAATATGCTCAAATAATGGTCACATCAAATATCCCCAAACCGAACCTTTGCTCGTTCCGAGTAAAGAGGTGACAAAGACTAGGACCGTTATTTAAACTAACCTAACAACATAGCCGATATGAGACAATTAGCGGGTCTCACTCCGCCCCTTCAACTCACAATAAGACAACCATGAGGTAGGATGCCTTCTTGCAAGGCAAGGTACATCTTGCCAAAATGGCGACACATCCAAGCATTAAAGCACATAAAATCAAGTAATGGATGCATCTACCAAAGAATAGCCACTTTCTTCATCTAAGTGGCGGAAATTATCTACAAGGGAAGCAATTCAAGGGTACACACTCCTTCATAGATGCAATTTCTTCAAACTACTAAGCCTAGAAGGATACCAATAAATCACCTCCAAGTTGTGTCAAGCTAGGGTACCTTTGTCCTCAATCGTTAAATGCTTTTGTCAAGAGTAGACTCCCTTTGGTGTTAGAAACACTGGAGGATCGCGGAATTCCCCCTCTTGCCTAGACAAGAAGAAGGGTCTTCCTCTCTTTATCATGCACAAAAATGGATAAGATGGATAAAGGGATCGATAGTATTTGAGTTTTATTTGGGAGTTTGCTTTTGTTTTTGTTTTTCCCCCCAATTTCTTGTGGCATATAACATTTGAGAACACTTTCTTTTGCCATTTCTTTTGATTTTTGGCAATTCAACACTTGACAACTTTCAACTTTTTGCATTTTCTTTTTGAACATTTTCAAAGTCACCCCATATGTAGTGAGGGTGCCTTATATTTGAAGCATAGGAGTTTTCATTTTTGTTACTCCTCTTTTCTTTTGATGCATTTTGCAAACTTTCTTTTACTTTTCATTACATTTCTTGAACTCAAACCAATTTCTTTTTGTGCCCATTCCCTTTGAAGACAAAATGTATGGTAGAACATGGATGAATGATGGTTGCATGGTTTCAAGGGTCACCTTGGAATAATAGGTAGCCAAGGAGTTATCACACCACAAGGTACTCTTGACTAGGCCTTAATCCATGGGACAAAGGATACTAGCATGACACATCCTAGGGTGTTTTACAAGTATTCTACAAGCAAAGTCTTAAGAAGAAAAAGCATCTACTCGGGCCTATATACACTTGTCAAGCTTCCCAAGTAGACGGTTTCGCAAAATTTTTCTAACATGCAACTACGTGCCATGATGCAACTAACATTTATACATCCTAATGCATATGCTTCTACTAACTAATATGCCAAATAATCTAAATGCAATTCCTAGATTCACATTGTTTATACCGCATCAATCAAAATAAAGCCACATAGTCATTAACATAAAAAGGAAAAAGGAGATTGGAAAGATCATACCATGCGGTCTTCAATATCCTCATGTCTCGGATGTGGCGTAGTCGATCAATGTGAACAAGGATAGACAAACATAATATATACAAACAATATATACAAGACTACACTACAAAGGAAATGAACTTGTTTTTGGATTTTCAATTTTTTTCAATTTTTTCGAAATTTTTGATTTTTTTGGATTTTTGAATAAAATTTAAGTTAGAATTTCCCATCCCCACACTAATATGGGCATTGTCCTCAATGGCCAATATGATAGGAAATTATGCAAGTATGATGCATGATTTCTCGACTAAATGCAAGCTATACTAAGCTACACTACATGATGCATGGGTTTTTGTTTATGATGGAGAGCGTAATTTAGATTACCTCCCGTTGCGTATGCATGTATTTCCCCAAACCAAAATAGACATTATTTCTAATGTCTTAAATTTCGGGGTAGTTCATGCACACGAAATGCAATGCATGAAACTATATTTTGTCATTTTGGATTTTCCATGTGGAAACAATAAAAAGAACACCTCAATAGGGCCAAGGTGTTAGTCCTCGTGTTGCTAGGACTCTCCAAACTATGATCAAGATAAAATAAAGAAAACAAAAAGAAGTAGACAAACCTCAAGAGGGTAGGAGCCTCCAAAGTTTGCTAATCCTCCATCATATTGTCATTGTCATCATTTTCCTCCATGGAAGTGAATCATCTCCACTCCCATCTTCACTTCCTTGATCTTGCTCACTTTCCTCATCATGTTTATTAGCCTCTTCTTCTTCATCAACCTCTTCATCAACACCCTCATCATCAACAATCTCATCATCGACATTCTCATCTTCACTCGGTCTTTCACCCCTAGATGTGCTTGAAAAGAAAACTTCCCTATCCGCCAAACTAGGCAAAGGACATGATGGATCAAGTAGTCCTTGCCTAGCTATTATGAAGGAGGGGTGGATATTGGGCCAATTATGCATCTACTCGATCATTATAAGCTTGTTTGTGCATTTCTCTCATGAGTAGGGTCATGTAATCATTTCCCACTTCAACATCTTTGGGTTTGAACTATTGATATTTGAATGGGTAGGGTGGTGTGACAATGGAGGAGGAGGGCTCTTCAATATCGCCCCTTTGTTGACGGATGATGTACTCGGCGTCCTTGGAGAGTGGAAGGAGGTAGTTTGTTCGGTGGGCACTCAATCGGCATATCTTGGAAGGCAAAGTGAAGAATCTAGCATTATTGGTTAGCCACCCATAGTTGGTGTCAAGACCCACTTATACTTGTTAATCATGGCATCCATATCAATGAGATGACCCCCTTTGATCGCCACATAGGTGTTATCTTTGTTGAAGTTTGGATCAAAGTGCTTGGCCAAGAGAGTAACTAGACCTCCATTTACAATATGAGCGGTGCCTTCCTTACCACAATCGACATTAAGCCATCTTTCCATCAAAAGCCTTAGAGCATTGTAGGGCTTAGTGAATTCCCTTCCTACATTTAAGGCCGACTCAAGTAGAACACAATCGAGCTTGGTAAAGTGATTAGTGCCTTTTCTTGCTATTATAGTATTAGCGATGACCTTGTGCCACACTCTAATGCCCGGATGGTGGACTAATAGAGCGCGACAAGCATGAAAGCTCACAAATTTCTTCCCAGAAATTGCCTCCCAAAGAGGAGCAGGGTCATAATTCTCGGGCATCTTGTGATAATATGGTGTATCACTAAGGCCTAATATCTTACCCAAAACATCAAAGGTGATGCGCCTATTCACATTCGCAAGACGAAACTCGATGTATTCTCTAGTTTCTACCTTAGTAACTTTTAATGAACTTAAGAATTCCAAGGTAAGGGAGGGGTATGTCAATTCTCTTATGGTGAACAATTTACCTAATCCCATGGCTTCAAAGAAGGCTTTTGTTTGTTCAAGGACACCCAATTTGTTCAAGGCATCTTCATAAATGAATTTGGTGGGCAAAATGGCTTTCTTAGCATACTTGGCAAATGTATCCCTATGGGAGTTGGAAATGAAAATTACCTCCGGATAGTTGGATAATTGAGCGATTTCCGGAGTTGCTGGTGTTGTTGCTTCCAAGGGAGGATCTTGTTGTTGATGAACTTCCAAGTTTGCATTAGAAACAACCATAGCCATTGAAGCTTTCCTTTCTTGAAGGCTTTGTTGCCTTTTCGAAAGTGTCTTTGCTTTGAGTGCCTTTGTTGCTCCTTTTGTTCTTGCCATTGTTGATTACACCAAGAAAAGATTGAAAATCTTCAATTTCAAATTATACCCAAATCGATTTAAGATGAAAGGAGTTTACTTTGTATTTCAAAAATCGACTCAAAGGTTGAAGATTTTGGTGCTTGAATCAATTATTGTTGCAAGAGGATTGATTAATTGTTGTTGTAAGGAAGTTGGAATTTGATTTTGTGGAATTTGGTTGAGGAAATTTTGTTTTTGGTGATGGAGAGGATGAGGGTTTTGGGGTTTATGGGTAGTGTTTGAATGAATGAATGAATGAAATAAATGTGGGAAGGGGTTTTAAAACACCCGAAAAATTCAAAACAGCAGGGGAAGACGAGCGGATTCCCGTCGGGACGCTCGGATTCTGCCCAAATGGGCTAGAGGAAAACTCGCCTTAAGACGAGCGTCTTTCAGAGAAGACGAGCGGATTCTCCAATTTAGGACGAGCGGCTTTCCTCAAAGACGAGCGGATTCTCTTACAGGAACTTTGCTTAATGTGCACTGGCAGAAAGACGAGCGTCTTTCTACAAAGACGAGTGGCCAGTTTCAGACGAGTGTCTTCTCAGCTGGGACGCTCGGATTCTCTTACAGACCAGATTTTTAATTTTTACAGCTCATTTAGACGGACGGATTCCTTCACAAACGCTCGGATTCTTGTAAGACGAGCGGATTACCCTTAAGCCGCTCGGATTCCTCCTGGTCTACCCGGATTCAGATCCATCCGTTCACTTGCATATCCCGTGTCATTTTCATTCTTCAAATCCCGTGTTCTTCATTGTAGGGGCACTACAAAGGCATGAATACCTAGGCAATTGCTATCCCCAGAATAAGTTAAAGCACTACACATCAATAAAATCATTAGTCCCTCCCTCACTTCTCTCAAAAATGATGAATATCTTGATCAAGGCACAAAAATCCAAAAATGACAAAAATGCAATGTAAGAATTAAAATGCAAGTTAGGGAGTTAGAAATATTTACAAATGGTGGTTTGGAGAGGACTCCACCAAACTCTCATCCTTAGTGAGATGTCAGGGGGGCATGTTCAAAATGTTGTTGATGTTACTCAACACCTTGAAGAAGTAGTCAAAAGCTTGTTCATTATCATGATAAAGATCCTCAATAGATCTTTGCACTTGTTGTACTTCATGTTGGTCTTGATCGATATCATTACCAATGTAGGGATTGAAAATCCCTTCAAACTCATCGTCCCAAAGACCGCAAACTTCGTCTACTTGGTCATTAAAAATCTCTTGAGTTGATAGAGACAACTCTCCTCCTTTCTTGATTTGGCCAATGAGGCCATCCTCTTCACTTGTCATGGGTGAGTTTTTCAAGCTCTCTTTGTTGTTGTTCTCTTGCTCTTTTGATGGAGCATTATCAACTTTCTTCTTCCATTGAAATTCCGACTTCTTCCTATCATCCTTCCGGCTATAATGATCAACCATAAAACATGGTTCATGCAAATAGAGAGCTCTCATGGTTCTGTCAAGATTGAAAGTTATGCTCTCATCTCCCACCTCTAGAGTGAGCTCTCCATGCTTCACATCTATCACCTCACCCGCGGTGTGCAAGAAAGGTCTTCCTAGAATGATTGGAATATTGGAGTCTTCTTCCATGTCAACAATGACAAAGTCCACCGGGATGAAAAATTTCCCAACTCTTACGGGAACATCTTCCCATATCCCTAATGGTGTTTTCGTCGATCTATCGGCCATTTGGAGTGTGATGTTGGTACATTTAAGTTCTCCCATCCCTAACCTTTTACTCACTGAATACGGCATAATAACACTCACACTAGCCCCTAGATCACATTGGGCTTTGTTGATCGTTGTGTCGCCAATGGTACACGGTATTGAGAAGCTTCTCGGATCTTTAAGTTTTGGAGGTGAACTCCCTTGAAAGATTGCACTACTCACCTTAGTGAAGGCGATATTCTCAAGCTTCCGGATCGACTTCTTTTTCGTAAGGATGTCCTTCATGTACTTTGTATAGGCCGGCACGTGATTGATTAATTCCGTAAAAGGAATCGAGACTTCAAAATTCTTCACAATTTCCATAAATTTTCCAAGTTGGTCATCAAATATGGGCTTAGCTTGATGACTTGGAAAAGGAAGTCTAATCACAATGGGTTCCTTCTCCGTGGCCTTGTCTTCACTTTTCTTTGAAACTTCTTTTTTTTTTATGGTTCTCCATCCTTGGAGTTTTGCACAAGTTCTTCTTTGTCACTAGCTTCCACAACTTCATCCTCAACTTGCTTCTTTGGTTCTTCATACCTCGTACCACTCCTCAAGTGAATGGCACTAACCGTTTCATGTCTTGAGAGATTCCTTTGAAGTGGTAATTGCCCCTTTTGTCTTTGAGAACTTGAAGATGCTAGTTGAGTCAATTGGGTTTCCAACATTTTGGTGTGGGCTAGGATGTTGTTGATGGTTATTTCCTTTGCTTGACTATCCTTTTGCATTTGAGTGAAAAACTCTTGTTGATTCTTTTGCATTTGAAGGACCGCTTTTTGAACATCAAAACCTTGGTCATTTTGTTGATTGTATGGAGTTTGGTTTTGGTAACCTTGGTTTTGGTTGTAAAAGGGTCTTTGATTTTGGTTTCTCATGGGAAGTGGGGTGTATGTTGGTTGAGGGTTTTGAACATTTTGGCTTTGGTATGAGAGATTTGGGTGGAATTTAGTGTTTTCATTTTAATAATTGGAATAAGGGGTACCACTCTTGTATGCTTGAAAAGCATTCACTTGTTCATTTGATCCCCTACATTCACTTTGGTCATGTCCCAAAGTTCCACAATTCTCACATATCCCACTTGGGATTGATGAAGATGCCGTCATGGTATTAACATGATGCTTTGGTGATTTTGAGGATTCTTCAAGTCTAGCCATAGCTTTTTCGAACTTCAAATTGATGGTATCAATGTGAGCACTAAGTTGAGAACCCAATTGAGTAATAGAGTCCACTTCATGCTTTCCTTCTCTAGTAGCCTTGCGAGGTCTAGTATATTGTGAATTATGGACCGCCATTTCCTCAATCTTGTTCCAAGTTTGATTATCGTCAACTTCGGTGAACATACCATTTGATCCCATGTTGAGAATGTTTCTTGAGTCTTCATAAAGACCATTCCAAAATTGTTGTACCAAAAACAACTCGCCAAGTCCATGATGAGGACATGAGCGACAAATTCCTTTGAACCACTCCGAAGCTTCATACAAAGATTCTTCATCTCTTTGCTTAAAGCCCGTAATTTGAGCTCTTAGCATGTTAGTCTTTTCCGGTGGGTAGAACTTTTTGTAGAAAGCTAGAGCCAATTTCTTCCAAGATTCAATTCCGAGAGTAGCCTTATCAAGGCCTTTCAACCATTGTTTTGCGGTGCCAATTAGAGAAAAAGGAAATATGACCCATCGAATTTGGTCTTGAGTTACACCGGTTTGAGAAATCGCATCACAATAGTCACAAAAAGTCTCCATGTGAGAGTAAGGGTCTTCACTACGCATCCCCCCAAATTGGCTTCTTTCGACTAATTGGATAAATGCGGATTTGGCAATGAAATTTCCGGTTAAGTTTTGTGGTGTGGGAGTACCATTTGGTAGGTTCTCCTCGGTTGGTATGGAATGTGATGAAAATTTAGGCATTGTGGGTTGATTTTGTGTTGGGTTCTCCTCACTATCTCTTGCAAAAGGATTGACGAACTCAATAGTGTTTTGTTGAATATCTACAACCTCACCAATACCTCTCAAAGTACCTCTAGCAAGTCTTCTATTGTTTGTCAAAGTTCTTTCAATTTCGTGATCAAAGGGTAACAAGTTGCCTTGTGATCTTCTAGACATGCAAAATATCAAACAACTCGAAAATAATTAGAACAAACCTTGAGGAGTTTTACTTCCCTAAGGCAAAGAAAAACACAACTAATATCAATCTAAGAAAATCTAAATCAAGTTAACACCGTCCCCGGCAACGGCGCCATTTTTGGTCGAGCCCTCTTGAGAGGTTTAGTTTTCGGTACTTGTCGTTAGGAGCACCTAGACCAAAACAATATTTATAACTCCACAAACAACTCTACTATTAGTAAAGAGGCAAGTAAAGGTCGGATCCCAAGGGACGGGTGTTGAAGTGAGATCTTCAATTGCAAGTAGCGGTGTCTAGGGGTGTCACAATTTAGGGTTGGAATAGAAGATCACTAAACTAAATAGCAATGAAAGTAAACAAGCAAGATGATTAAAAAGGGGTGTAAACAATTGATAAAAGGCACTAGGGTGTCATGGGGTCATAGGGGATTCATGGGAATTGATCATACAAACATATTCTCAAATTATAAGCAAAGCAATTATTGTTGTGATGGATCGAGTTGGTTTATATCTTACAATCCTAGGAAAGTTTGGGTCCCGGAGCCGAATCGTTTAGATTGTACAACACCTACAAGTCGACTTAATCTTCCCTACTCAACTATATGCATGGTCTAATGAGACTCGAGTTGGTTTATGTCTTACAAGTCTCATTAAAAAGATAAGTGATGGGTAAAAAAATGCAAGGATTCATAGGCTCGCATTTCATCAAACATAACATGTGCATAAGTTGAGATCACAACAAGCAATCAAATCAACTATGAAAGCATATTAAATTAAGCATGAATCATCCCCCAAGTTGGTTTCACCTAATTGCCCATTAACCCTAGTTAAGGAAACTACTCACTCATTATCATGTTGAACATGCTAGGAATGTTGTCAATCATACCAACAAAGTAAAACATGATGAATAAATGAAGATGATTAACAATAATTAAAAAGGGATTAAGAGAATTATACCTACTAATGATTCCAATAATAAAGCAAAGAATAATAGAAGTACTTGATGATTGATTGGAAGGTTGTCAATCTCCCAATAATAACCCAAATAATCTTCCATTACCCAAAATAAAAGATGAACAAAAGAGAGATTAAGGAAATGAGATTTGTATTAAGACTTTATTAAAAGTTGATTACAAGATTAAAGAGAGATTCGAATGATATAAACTACACTAAAGATTGATAAGAAGAACATCATTATCTAATTAGACTAATGGGGTATTTATGGTGGGGATTAGGTACACAAATTAAGGTTTACTAAGGGCTTAAATGACGATTAAGTCCTTGAGGAATTGCTCCTCTCAGAAAAATATGCGAGTCTCCTTTTTGCTAGTCTTTCCGAGATATGCGCATCCTTCATAGAACAAGAAGAAAACGGAATAGCTGTAACACAATCCGAGCGTCCAAGGCACGTGACGAGCGGATTGTCTGGCTTTTGGACGAGCGGATTCATTGACTGGACGGGCGGATTGTGGTCTTGTTGGACGAGCGTCCCTCTGAAGAAGACGCTCGGATTCCTTGTTTTGGACGGGCGTCAAGAGGGCAATCCGCTCGGATTCTTGGTCAGCTTCTTCCTTTCTTATTTTCTTCCTTCTTCTTCCTTCTTCTTCAAACAATCCTCGGGGATTTTGTCGGGGATGCAAGGATCTTTTCTCATCATTGCCCAACTACTATAATATGTACAAAGGCCTTCTAGTCTTGTCTTCTCTTTGATGCTTGGTCATTGAATTCAATCAATTTAGCTCTATTTTGCCATGAAAATGCAAGGTTTGTACTCCTTTCCTACCAAGGGTACAAAACCTCAAAGAATATGCAAAACAAAGGACTAAAGACAATAAATGACCTAAATATGCACTAAAAAGCATGGGAACAAGGCTAATTCGGGGACTAAATATGCTCAAATAATGGTCACATCAGTTGGGGACCTTAGCCTGTTTCAAGGGAGGTAAGGTGCTCTTCACCGGATTAAGGGGTGAACCCGGGAAGTAACCCTGGCGCATGAGAATGCGGTTGACTGTGAGGTTGGCAAATGGGTCACAATCAAAGGGTGTTGATTTATCGGTTAGGGCATTCACAGCTCGGAATCCCCACATCTCACTGTCGTCCTCCTCAATGGCTTGGGAGGCTATTCCCTTTTTTATGACGGCTTTGATCGGGGAAGCGGGAATTGTGATCGTCTTCCCGTTGAAAGGGACCCTGATTTTCTGATGAAGGGTTGAGGTAACTGCTTTGACGGCGTGAATCCAGGGGCATCCCAGAAGCATGTTGAAGGAAGCGTCGATGTCGACCACCTAAAAACTGTTTTGCATTTCCAAAGGTCCGGTTGTAACGGTTAGGGTGATAAGCCCCACAACCTTACGACCAGTGCCGTCATAAGCGCGTACTCCTTGATTTGTTGGGACCAAATTAGCTTTTTTGATACCCAGTTTATGAGCCGTTTTTAGGGGAATGACATTAACCGCGGATCCGTCATCCACAAGAACCATAGGCACATTCTTTTTGAAGCACTGCACGGTGATTTATAGGGCTAGGTTATGGTTGGCTTTGAAGGGAGGGATATCCTCATCAGAGAAGATGACCGGGTTATTCAGGTCGGGGACATCCCTTGTCATGTGTGCTACCACTTCTTCAGGGGAGGAGGTAGAGGGAACAGTTAGTTTTCCCAAGGCTTGGAGAAGAGCTTGTCGATTCTCGAAGGATGTAGCAATCAGTTGCCAAATTGAAATTTCGGCATTTGTTTTTTGCAGCTGTTTGAGGATCGAATTCTCGGGAGTCCTGGGTTGGGTGTCCACGTCTAGGACAAATTGGTCATTCGTTGTTGGAATGACTTTTGAATTGTTTGGGTTTTGATAGGGGCGTCCGGATCGGGCAAGATGACCGATCTCTTTTGCCTGTTTCCCTTTTCCCGGGACCACATAAACGTCCTCAGCGTCATCTCTCCAGATACCATTGACTTCGGGATCTCGAGAGTACCTTGGAGGGGTCTTCCTTGTTGGGTAGTTTTTGTGAGGGTACTTTTTGTGGGGTTGATTATTGTGGGGCTAATTGTTGTGGGGTGCGTGATAGAATGGTTGCGGGACCAATCCTTCTTGGTGAGGGTAGTTTTGGGTGTTTGGAGGACCCTCCCTCGGGCGCAGTGTTGGTGTTGGTGGGTTGAAAATTAACCGGCGGTAGGCATCGTCAAGTCAAGTAATCCTTTCCGAGAGACTGGCTATAGCCTCCTCAACTTGTTGGAACATGTCAAGCATGGTTGCGATGCTGACCACGAATACCCCGTCTGAGGCATCCTTATCCAGGGCATTCACCTCATCATCAATTGGTAAGATGAGGTGTGAGTAATCCAAGGTAGGCTCGTCATCGGAGATAGCATGGATTCCCAAAGGGTTCGTCTTGTTATTTGGTTTAGTTGGTGGAGGTAAAGGTAATTCCCCTTTCACAATCATGTACTGAATGACGTGTTTGAGCTTGAAACATGTTTCCGTGTCATGACCTTTCCCTTGGTGGTATTGGTAGTAGGTATTAGGGTTCCAGAAACGGCACTTCTTAGCATCAGACGGATCCGGAGTGGGTCCGATTGGTTGTAATTTCCCTTGTTTGATAAGCCTTTTTAGGGCGCTTGCATAAGTTGACCCTATGTTGGTGAACCCTCTTTGAGGGCGCTCAGCTCTTTTTGCGGTTGGCTCGAGGAGGTTAAACTCGTCAATTTTGTTTGTTTGACCATAGAGGCGACATCCGGTTGAAGTAGATCCCTGGTAGCCTCTACCGGTGGTTTTGGCTAGGACACCCTTTCGGAGGTCGTCTTCAATGCGGGTTCCAAGGATTTGTAGATCTTAGAATGTCTTGATGTTTTGGTATCTCAGCAAGTTGACATATACCGGGCGGATATTGTTGAAAAATTTCTCCACCAAAGTTGACTCGCTTGGCTTCCTGACCAATTGAGTGCTTACTCTCCTCCAACGGGTTAGGAATTCCGTGAATCCCTCTTTATCATTTTGAGTTAGGACCTCAAGAGTACGGGTGTTGGCTTGAATCTCGACATTTTCGGCATATTGCTTAGCAAATTCAACTGCGACCTCATCCCAGGTAGTGAGGTTCTTCGGGTCAAGGGAGTAGTACCATTGGTGAGGGATTGGTTCCAGGGATGATGGAAAGATCCGGGTGAAGAGTTCTTGTTTGACCCCTTTTATGGCCATGTAGTCCTTGAAGGCTCAGATGTGATTGAGTGGGTCCTCCACTCCTTTGAATTTGGGCACATCACTCAAGGTAAAGTTGTCAGGTAGTTGATCCCCAACGGGTTCAAATCTTCGATTGTTCTCGAGGTGGATATTGTTACCCCGGGCTAGGAGTTGTTCTTCCAAGAGTTTGAGCCTTTTCTCAGTTTCAGTCAAAGGCGGAGTGTTGTGTTCTCCAGTTTCCTTGTTTTCTAGGATGTCGATACGGGTCTCTACACGGTCTAGGGTTACCTTAAGAGCAGTTAGTAGGCTGGCTAGCTGGACAGTTGTAACATCTCTGTTGTCATTGTTGTTGGACGAAGTTGAAGATGGGGCCATGGTTCTGAGGCAGAAAAACGGCTCACATTACAACTCAATCCGACACGGTTCAAAGACTGAACGCATAAAACACAAAGGACGGAACAAAGATCAGACTCAGCAAGAAGAGGATGACCGTGCGTGGTACCTCGGTGCTGACTCGATTTATAACGTGACGGTGTTGACCGAACTTTTTGACTCGCGTCCAATGTAGTGGCGTGACGCCGTTGGACGAGTCTCGTGGTGAGACGACTCATAAGTAAAGACTCATAAGTACGTTTGCTCTAACTCGATAGACACGAGGCGGAATTGGAATGGTGGACTGAAGATTTCGAAAATAGAGATTTTCAAAAAGATTCGTTTATCGCTTTATGGACGGCTTCTGAAGAATAAGGTTCTCCAAAATTCGGTCAGTTGAAAGGTTGTCTTAAGTTTGTTTGCAAAAGACGGTTTGAATTTATGTCGGCTCGGAAACCAATGTACTGTTTCCAGAGACGGTTTTTGAAATTCAAAATTGTATGTGTTGAAAATCGAGTTTTTAAATGTTTGAAAAGGTCTCAGGGACGGTGTATGGTCCCCGGGATCTCGAAAGTGTCTCGAGAAAGGGGTGTGTTCCTTTCTGAGGTTTGAAAGAGCCATTGTCGGCGTGAGATGGGTTAAAATCCGTGTCCTGATGCGGCAATTATAACGGCGTAAAACGGTGTTTTGAAATGGTTTTAGAAAACCGAGTTTGAAAATCGTCATTACGACGGCCTGGAAAGGCGTGTTGAAATGGTTGTAAAAAACCGGGTTTGAAAATCGTCATTACGACGGCCTAGAAAGGCGTGTTGAAATGGTTATAAAAAACCGGGTTTGAAAATCGTCATTACAACGGCCTAGAAAGGCGTGTTGAAAAGCAACGGTCAGCGAAAGACCGAGGTTTGAATGGCCATTATAACGGCGCAAAAAGGTGTTTTTGAAAGTTTGAAAATGACACGGAAGGACTTATGATCACGTAACACATAAGCACTCACAGTTTCATTATATTATGCATAATGCTGACATGGGTTTTGGCTTAAATGGGTGGGTTACACACCAAGCAATCAAACCCCGATTTTCGAGAGGGATACCAATCCAAACAAAATGTGTAAGGAGTGTGCCCTAGCCTCGTGCTCAAAGGTGATGAAAGCTCTTTGACGAAACAGAAATGTGTAACATCAATGGTATGCTTGACTCAATCAGGATTCGAGACGCGGGCATGAGAAAACTCACACCGACGGGACGAGCCAATTGGTCTAAAAGGGTTAGGTTGTGGGCCCGGACAAGGAACCCGACCGTGATCGTAATATCAATTAATGCATTTCTACCAAGACCTCGTTCGAGTCTCACCATCTAGGGATCACAAAGATACAAGTGTCCTAATTTTCCCCAGCGGAGTCGCCAATCAGTGGACATGGCTCACCTGCATATGCCCAGCCGATCTGTGGACAACGGCAGCGGTCATTTTGAAAGCCACGCTTAGCGGCGTAAGGATGCTTTCGACCGGATCGTTTTAGATTGGTCGGTTTCATCTCGGCAAGAGTCTCGAAACGATGCAAGAGATATTCGGAGTCGCCACCAAGCATTTGTGGGATGCTTGGAACCCGTTCGAATCCACTTTATACCTCGGTCAAACTAAGCACAAAGCAGGGTTTGACATAGGTACTAAATATAAGGAATCGTCCCTCTTTAGAATCCTATCTCTAGAATGACTCTCGTACGCCCTGGATAAGGTCGTCCACTATCCAAAGTTTATGGGTAAGAGGTGAAGGTACGTATTGGAAAGCCCTTTAATCAGACACCCAATCCCGCCCACAGTAGCGGCCTCTACTGATCGATCTTGGTTGGTTAAAATCAAAAATTGATAAAACGGGTAAATGCATGAATATCCACTAGTTTGAACCTAACATGTGTGCTTTCTATGTCGGTTTGTTAAATCCAAGTATCAAGTATAAGATGTCGAGTTGGATTTAATGCTGATTTGCATGCAATACGGAAATTAAACATCCATTTACCGAATTAGGTTTATGGTGCATAATGCGATCCATTTGTCTTAGTAAGGCATTTTGCAAATATGATGTTGAGTGGGCAGATTCGTCATCTGATCCATCCTGAATTCGGGTTAACCAAAGTCGGGATCGTCCTGGACAAATACTGAAAGGGAACAGACCTTGTATCAGACAGCCAGAAGAGGCGCGACCCTGTTGGCGATGCAAGTGGGTCTGCCCTGGTTTGAAAATAGAAAAATGAGAGGCCTGTTTAGGCGCGGGTCAGCAAACGATGGAAGACGTGTTCTGACCATTGAAAGGGTTTGTAAAACGTATTGAAAATTGGGTGTTTGAACCCATCTTGATTTGAAAAGACCGTTTAGGCCGCTTTTGTGTTGATTTGAAGAACGAGAATTGAATAATCGTCATTGTTTTGACAATATTCGATGTCGGGTTCTGTTTTCAAGCTTGACATGAATAGTTTTGAAAATAATTATGAACTAGTTGTTTTAAGTTCATTTATTTGTAATTAGTCAATATTCATCATCGTACTCGGGTTAAAATCCGACATGGTATGTAGAACCAAGGATGACTTTGTGTTGATGACTAATACATTTGTTGAAAATGTAAAGAAATGAGAAAGGCTTTAAAATACCCTTCAAAATGTTAATAAATGAAATAAAAGGCTTTAAAATACCCTTTATAATGTAATTAACCAAATATTATCACCGAAACACGGATTAAACCGTCATGGTATTAGGAACCAAGGGTGAAAATGTTTTATGGTTAAAAACCTTTCATAAAAAAAGGTTTGAAAATATTTGAAATGGTAAAAACCGATTGGAAATATGAAATAAAAATAGAAGGGATAAAGAGACAAAACACGGTTTGGATTTAGGTTTGGCAGGCCACTTGAGGCGCGAGCTTGTTTGCTACGTAAGTAGCCTCTGCCTCAACCAAAAATCCGGTTTTGGCTGTTTCTTCCCATGTTTTGGACCATGTTATTCATGATTTAGCATGTTATAGTCATCAAACATATGAAAACATGATAAAAGAAGATTTTTACACCCTCATACTTACATGCTAGGCTTGTGGCGAGAAACCGACGAAAGTGTATCACCTTGTTTGGCCGAAAAACTCGTTTTAAAAACCGTTTTAGTAAGTAAAAGAGTGTTTTGTTAAGTTTAGTGATGATGTAGTGGTCGAGATGGTCGGTCAAGTGATTTAATGCACGATGACGGTACCAAACAATGTGTAAGGCTTGTGTCTATGATCGGTAGGTCGTAAACACGTGTCGGATTGTGACTTGAGAAGTCGAATCTAGAATTTTAAGGGGAAAAGAGGGGGCGGACTCTCGCGTAACTCTCAAATGGTGGCATTTGAGGGGTATTTATAAGAAAATGAGTGGTTGTATGTGTTTTGAGCGACGTGGCCGCATGAGCTGCTCAAAGAAGCACGAGCCATGTCGCACGTCATCGAGGTGTCTTGTCTCTATCACACAAGTGCAATCATGATTTGTTCTATCCTAGGATTTGGAAGAACTTGATTTGTACTTGACCATGTATGATTCCGGGAAATCTTAACATGGAAGCATTTGAATGGTTTGTTTTTTGTGAGATGACACTAACCGTTTCATGTCTTGGGGGATTACTTTGAGGTGGTAATTGCCCCTTTTGTCTTTGAGAGCTTGAAGATAATAGTTGGGTCATTTGAGTTTCCAACATTTTTGTGTGGGCTAGGATGTTGTTGATGGTGATGTCTTTTGCTTGGCTATCTTTTTGCATTTGAGTGAAAAATTCTTCTTGATTCTTTTGCATTTGGAGGACCGCTCTTTGAACATCAAAACCTTGGTCATTTTGTCGATTTTATGGGGTTTGATTTTGATAACCTTCGTTTTGGTTGTAAAAGGGTCTTTGATTTTGGTTTCTCATGGGAGGTGGGGTGTATGTTGGTTGAGGGTTTTGAACATTTTGGCTTTTTTATGAGAGATTTGGGTGGAATTTGGTGTTTTCATTGTAATAGTTGGAATAAGGGGTACCATTTTTGTATGCTTGAAAAGAATTCACTTGCTCACTTGTTCCCCTACATTCACTTTGGTCATGTCCCAAAGTTCCACAATTCTCACATTTCCCACTTGGGATTGATGAAGATGCCACCATGGCATTAACATGTTGCTTTGGTGATTTTGAGGCTTCTTCAAGTTTAGCCATAGCCTTTTCAAACTTCAAGTTGATGGTATCAATATGAGCACTAAGTTGAGCACCCAATTGAGTAATAGAGTCCACTTCATGCTATCCTCCTCTAGTAGCCTTGAGAGGTCTACTATATTGTGAATTATGGACCGCCATTTCCTCAATCTTGTTCCAAGTTTGATTATCGTCCACTTCGGTGAACATACCATTTGATCCCATGTTGAGAATGTTTCGGGAATCTTTATAAATTCCATTCCAAAATTGTTGTACCAAGAACCACTCGCTAAGTCCATGATGAGGACATGAGCGACAATTTCCTTTGAATCGCTCCCAAGCTTCATACAAAGATTCTTCGTCCCTTTGCTTAAAACCCGTAATTTGACCTCTTAGCATGTTAATCTTTTCCGGAGGATAAAATTTTTTGTAGAAAGCTAGAGCCAACTTCTTCCAAGAGTCAATTCCTAGAGTAGCCTTATCAAGGCTCTTCAACCATTGTTTCGCGGTACCAATTAGAGAAAAAGGAAATAAGACCCATCGAATTTGGTCTTGAGTCACTCCGGTTTGTGAAATCGCATCACAATAGTCACAAAAAATCTCCATGTGAGAATGACGGTCTTCACAAGGGATCTCTCCAAATTGGCTTCTTTCGACTAACTGGATAAATGCGAATTTTGCAATGAAATTTCCGGTTAACTGTTGTGGTGTGGGAGTTCCATTGGGTAGGTTCTCCTCGGTTGGTAAGGAATGTGATGAAAACTTAGGCATTATGGGTTGATTTTGTGTTGGGTTCTCCTCACCTTCTCTTGCAAAAGGGTTGATGAACTAAATAGTATTTGGTTGAATATCTACAACCTCACCAATACCTCTCAAAGTGTTTCTAGCAAGTCCTCTATTAGTTGTCAAAGTCCTTTCAATTTCGTGATCAATGGGTAACAAGTTACCTTGTGATCTTCTAGACATGCAAAATATCAAACAACTCGAAAACAATTAGAACAAACCTTGAGGAGTTTTACTTCCCAAAAGAAAGAAAGACACAACTAATAACAATCAAAGAAAATCAAATCAAGTTAACACTGTCCCCGGCAACGGCGCCATTTTTGGTCGGTCCGCTTTGAGCTTAGATTTCGGTTACTTGTCGTTAGGAGCACCTAGACCAAAACAATATTTATAACTGCACAAACAACTCTACTATTAGTAAAAAGGCAAGTAAAGGTCGGATCCCAAGGGACGGGTATTGATGTAGGATTTTCGATTGCAAGTAGTGGTGTCTAGGGGTGTCACAATTTGGGTTGAGATAAGAATATCACTAAACTAAAAAACAATAAAAGTAAACAAGCAAGATGATTAAAATGAGATATAAACAATTCATTAAAAGCACTAGGGTGTCATGGGTTCATAGGGGATTCATGAGAATTGATCATACAAACATATTCTCAAATTATAAGCAAGCAATTATTGTTGTGATAGGATCGAATTTGTATATATCTTACAATCCTAGGAAGATTTGAGTCCCGGAGCCGAATCGATTAGATTGTACAACACCTACAAGTTGACTTAATCCTCCCTACTCAACTATATGCATGGTCTAATGAGACTCGAGTTGGTTTATGTCTTACAAGTCTCATTGAAAAGGTAAGTGATAGGTAAAAAATGCAAGGATTCATAAGCTCGCATTTCATCAAACATAACTTGTGCATAAGTTGAGATCACAACAAGCAAGCAAATAAATTATGTGAACATATGTCAATCTCCCAATAAACCCAAATAATCTTCAATTACCCAAAATAAAAGATGAACAATAGAGAAATTAAGGAAATGAGATTTGTATTAAGACTTGATTAAAAGTTGATTACAAGATTAAAGGGAGATTAGAATAATATAAACTACACTAAAGATTGATAAGAAGAACATGATAATCTAAGTAGACTAATGGGGTATTTATAGTGGAAATTAGGTGCACAAATTAGGATTACTAAGGGCTTAAATGACGATTAAATCCTTGAGGAATCGCTCCTATCAAGAAAAGATGCGGGTCTCCTTTTAGCTAGTCTTTCAAAAATATGCGCATCTCGAATGGAGAAAGAAGAGGACGTGTTGCACTGGAGGACAATCCGAGCGTCCGAAAGGTCGGGACGAGCGGATTGTGTAGGCGGTGGACGAGCGGCCTGGCAGCTTGGGCGCTCGGATTGAGGAGCTTCTGGACGAGCGTCCCGATAGGTGAGACGCTCGGACCCTAGTCCAGCGTGCCATTTCTTCTTTTCTTCTTTTCTTCTTCCAACAATCCTCCGGGATTTTGTCGGAGATGCAAGGATCTTCTTCATCGTTGCCCATCTACTACATTATGTACAAAGGCCTTCTAGTCTTGTCTTCTCTTTGATGCTTGGTCATTAGATTCGATCAATTTAGCTCTATTTTGCCATGAAAATGCAAGGTTTGCACTCCTCTCCTACCAAGGAAACAAAACCTCAAAGAATATGCAAAACAAAGGATTAAAGATAGTAAATGACCCAAATATGCACTAAAAAGCATAGGAACGAGGCTAATTCGAAGATTAAATATGCTCAAATATTGATCACATCAGACTATGATCAAGAATCAAAGATTAACATTACGAAACAAGCATGTAATATAAACAACAAATTGAAATTAAAAACTCTCTCATCCAACATATACAAAGTGCTAATCAAACATGGCTTTCCCGCCCATAGATTAATTAAACTACTCAAATATTATAAAATGTAAACTATTGACAAATAAAGATGTAAATAAAAGCATAATTATAATTATAAGATTAAAATGAGAAAATAAAATAACTCAAAATAAAATAGAGAATTAGAAATTACCAAGGAAACAAGAACAAGGAAGCGGAGAAATTGAAGAACGGAACTTGAATATAAACCAAACCGAAAATGTAAATAATTGAAAGAATTACGTACGTACATAATAAAATATAGTTGATTATTATTCTAATAAACTAATGTTAAGTTTCCATCAAAAATGACGGCAGAAGTTGGATGCAAAATACGAAGGAAATGTTGCGTTTATATAGAAACGAAACAGGGGAACTGAAGGGTCACGCTTTGGCCCGTTGAATATACATTCCCGGTGGATAAGGGATACGTCCCGATAGGGGATGTGGCTAGCTTACTTGGGACGTTGAAAATACTTGTCTTGGCTGAACATAGGTGTCCCCGACGGGCGGCGTTGCAAACCCGATCGAGGAAGAAGGTTGTTGCTCTGTTTTCACTACTTCTTCCTTTCACGCATAACCAGGCCGTGGGGCACCACCACGTGCTCCACCAGGTCACGGCTTGCACCAGGTCAGGCCACCGTGCTCCACCATTGACCATTGGCACGATCCCATCAACAAACGAGCTTCAAAACTCCGTCTAAACTTCAGCCCAAAGACCGTTGCATTTAGCATGTTACTCGACTGTGGCAGGCTGCTTATGGCTTTGGTCTCTTCAGTAAACACACGCATCATGGCTGCTTATGTGATAAGACCGATTTAGTACGGTATATGAGTGTTAATTTAGATGACTGTTGGTGAAATAAGTGAACATTAGGTGGTATAATTGTATTATTCTCATTCTAGTATGTTAATTGAGTTTTGGAGCTTAATAATTTGGGCTGACCGCCAAAGAAATAGCAAGTGGGTAAAATGCTAAAGTCTAATGTCCAACTTGGACTTTGCAATTGATTAATGGACAAAGAAAATCAAGGAGACTACTAAGGAACATGTCACATGACCATGTCTCTTTATGGCCCAACAATAATAAAGAGTGGAATATGTAAAAACAAGAAGAGAAGACGAGAACGAGCATTGACAACAGTATGTCATGCGGGTCTCAGATTCTAGGCGGGGTCGCCCGTGCTGCAGCCATAATAAGGAGGAGTATTTTCGTGCTTGAAGTCCATTGTTTCCTAATTTCACTTTTATCTCTTATTATTATCACTAGTTATTACGGTATTAGGTGAACGACAGATATCTATCATTCATACTATTATTCATTCAACTTGTAATTTGGGGAAAAACTCTCTTGAACTCTAATTACTTTTGCTTAAAAATTATGAGGAACTAATCCTCCCTTTTTTGGATCGATGAACTAAAGCTTTCTTTAGATTAATTGTGAGATTGTTCTTTCTTTCTTTATTTCTCAAGTATTGTTCATGTCTCTTGCTCATATCTTATGATTATTGTTTCTTTTTGCTAATTTGATCAATTAGTAATTGTTTACTTTAATCTATTGCATGTTTAGAAATTGAATCCGTAATTGTTCAATTAATCTAGACTAAAGTAGCAAACTTTACCCTAATAATTTGTATGCGTTTCATCGTTATTAGGACGAAGCAGAGACTAGACATATAATTCGAATCGTTAACCGCGTGTGTTAAAGATCGTTATCTTTATTGCTTCCCTGAATTGTTAATGCTGTTGTTGGATTAAATCTAGACGCTTGGCTTAGATTATTCAATAATTAGGGTCTTCTAATATCGCGTTTCGAGTGAGTTGACTAAACTTAAGAGGAAGGGGAAACTTGTATTTCCACAATAGAGTACTTGAGAGTAATTGAATTAAAGACAATCGAAGACCAATTAGTTTGTTTATAGTGGATGTTTGTTGACCCAAGATCTTTAATCATCTGAATTATTTTGTCTTATTAGTCATTAGCTTATTCAATCAACAAACCCCCCTATTATTGTTACTTGTACTCTTTACTTTCTACACATTAATTACATCGCCTTCCCTGTGGTTTCGACACCCGACTTACCTCTACTATATAGTTAAGGTAATAGGACTTATTACTTATTTTTGGGAGCACACGACTTCGGCTCACCATTATGACTTGGGTTGCTAGCTCTCGTTTAGGGGCCGTAGCTGGGCTCATTTTGGGGCGAGATTCTGTCAATTCTTGGGCACGAAGACCGTCACAAATTTAGTATGTAAGTTGTCTTTTTATGAGCAAGTACATAGGCGTGAATCCTTCTTTGGTGTGGGCAGGCCAAGGCTAGCCCGCGGTGGGCAGTAGCTAGGCCCGTTATGGGCTGGATTTCGTCTCCAAAGCAGCGCTTAACATTAGCTTGAACCCATCTTTACACTAGAATGTATAAGACGGACTTTACATAAACTTAGTAATTCCGTCGCAAATAATTCATGTGAGCTTGTATTCATTTGTAATTTGCTCCTCTTGATTCGGGAATTGTAAATGAGCTTGACATGCCAAAATAACGTTTCATTACTCGTGTCTAGCTCCGCCTTACTCGGGATTCTTCTTAATGTAAGAAAATGACATAAAACCGCTCCAATTCTTACATAAGACAATAAAACACAATAATACTATCCAAGGCGATATTAGCTCAAATAATTGCTCCAAGGAGCAGAAATTAAATATAAAACCGAGCTAAAATGAGGGAAAAATATATATAAACAATGAACGTATTTGGTGCATCCTATTTGATCTTGTGTACCTATATGGATGGATGTTTCGAAGTTTTGGCAAGACCCAACTTGCCTTGCAAGAGGGCATTCTATCTCATGAATGTCTTGTTGTGAGTTGAAGGGGTGGAACAATGCCCGCTAATTGCCTTTGTATCGGATATGATATTAGGATAATTTAAATAAAGATCCTAGTCTTAGTTACCTCTTTACTCGAAGACGAGTAAAAGTTCAGTTTGGGGATATTTGATGCGGTTATAATTACGTTTTTTTCACCCAATAATGGACCTTATTTTGCATGCTATTTCAGCTAATTATATTCATACTAATAGTCTTTAGCTTCTGGCCTATTTGTTATTCTATGTCATTTCATGCATTTGGTAGGAAAGAAGCCAAATGAGGCGGAATTCCCGTGTTTTATGAGCAATTGGGAGCTAATTGACAGTTCAAGAGACTAAGCTTGAAGAGGATGACAAACATAAGGCCATTAAGAGCTTAAATACAAGTTTTATAGAGGCTACTCAACATCTCCCACGAGATGCGAGACAGAACTAAGCGAAATGAAGTAACATGCCCACATCTCGGCCTAGATGTGATGTCTCTCCCGGACCGTGCCTGCGATAGGCCATCTCGCCCGAGACGATCTGACAAAGAGTTATTTTAGGTTATTGTATAAGAGATCATAAAGGTAATGTCGTTGTATTAGGAGAAAAAAAGTGTGGATCTACTATCATTCTTGTTGCAGAAACTCTCGCATTAAAAGAAGGCATTTTTGTAAAACCTCCTTCTTACCAGGCCAAGGTAATTAGGAGATGTTAACATCTCGGTTTCCCGAAGTAGTGAAATCGGAATTACAATTAAGAAACTTCATTAAATAAATAACAAGTTTAGTGATTACATAAATGTAAGGAAATGAATAGAGTGAACTATACAAATTACAATTCGACTACCATCTATGTCATCTATGCTATGCTACTCGACTCTGAGTCCAATGGGCGGCACAAATCCCGATCACGTCAACAAGCAAAACCTGTACTCAACCTGCTCCCCATACGATCATAAATATTATATGGATCGGCATAGGCCACCCCGAAAATAGGTGACAATTACACAGACACACAAACGTCAGTTTCAATAAATGAATACAGTGTGACTCAACTCAAAGTGTGTGAGTATACAACATGACTATACCATGAATGAGAGGTTATCAAACAACAACCACTTCGGTACCGGGACACGCCCTGCCGTACCCACAACCTCCACAGTACCCGGACACGCCCAGACATACCGATAACCACACTGGTACTGGGACACGCCCAGACATACCAACAACCACAAATAGATACCGGGACACGCCCAGACTTACCGGGTCCGGAAGCCAACCTGATCCCCTGCAAGACGTCGTGTCTCAAGCACACTAGTCCCTCCATACTCAAGTCATTAATGTGCATATTCCTCTTGGACTGGGAAGCTCCAAGAGGTGACTCAAGTGTGAAACGGTCTCCCAACCGTCTTACGTCTTCTCAATAACCAAGTAGCACCACCAATGATCTCCGTCACAACACAACAATGACCCTACATGGAAAATGCAACACAACACCAGTTATATGACTCATCATGAACTCAATCCCAACATATCATGGATAAAACTTCCTCAAATACAAACATGTTATCCCAATCGACTCATACATAAAATTGATGATGCAAGACACACAAATATGCACACAAAATATTAAAACCGAGTAGGATAAACCTACCTTTTAGCATTCTTCACAAGCAACTCGAATTCCACATGATTCCGTCTTTTAAGACTATCTTAATCCTATACAAATCATGTAATACTATCAAAAATACATCCTACTCTATTATAAACTACAAAACCCCTTATTACTACCCACTAATTAGCCATATTACCTATACTAATTACAACTTAATTACCCAACACAAAACCCCCAAAAGTTAGGGTTTAAACTAATTAAAGAAGGGTAGATCTTAACTTACAAATGTCAAGGGAGGACGGAAAAGGATGAACAATCCATGAAAGTAAGCTTGAATCCCATGTAAGAGTGTTTGTGAGGGTTCTAGAGAGAAGGGAGAGCATTTGGAGTAAGAAGGAAGAAGATAGAATGAATGAGGATAAGGGGATAAGATTTCTTTATCCCGTCTTCTGATTCAGCGCCACTTGTAGATACCCAGTATCTGTCGAGTCTCCAATAAACACCCGATGATTATTGGACTACAACATGCTTAGGAATCGCAGCGTTTAATCGACAGTTTTGTATAACTATACGTCGGAAAACTCAAAACGATTTCGAAAACAAAACATTTCAAAACTTTTCAAAAGTACCTAGAGTGTTTTACGCATGACGACGGGGTCGCAAAGACACTAACTGGAGTCAAAACTGACAACGGACCAAACACCGACTCAAAAATTCAAATCCCGACTCCAACAAAGAGTCAAACCGAGTTAAACACATAAAACAAATATCACAAAGCTTCCATGTTAAGTATTCCCGGAATACTTGAATGGCCAAGTACAAATCATGCCATCAAAAACCTAGGATAGAACAAATCATGATTTCAATTGCGTGATAGTGACAAGACAGCTCGAAGACCCGCGAATGGCTCGCGCCTCTTCGAGTAGCCCATGCGGCCACATCGCTCAAAGCGTACACAACCACCCATTTCTCTATAAATACCCCTAAAATGCCACCATTTGATGGTACGCGAGTGTCCACCCCCTCATTTCTTCCTTAAAATTCTCGACTCGACTTCTTAAGTCACGAACCGACACGTATTTTCAACCTACCGATTGAAAATACAAGCCATACACATTGTTTGGTACCGTCATCGTGCATTAAATTAGTTGACCGACCATCTCGACCAACTACACCATCACTAAACTAAACAAAACACTCTTTACATTGCTAAAACGGTTTTCAACCGAGTTTTCGGACCTAACAAGTTGTTACACTTTCGTCGATTTCTCGTCTCAAACCTAGCATGTAAGTATGAGGCTGTAATAATCCTATTCTTTCATGTCTTTTATCTGTTTTATGACCTTAACATGCTAAGACTTGCATAATATGGTCCAAAAATACGGATCGAATGAGCCAAAACCGAGTTTTGACCTTAGTCATCACTAGGTACCTCACGCCTCAATGAGGTGTCCAGGTCAGAACTCAAACGTGTTTGAGTTCATTCTTTCCATTTTTCATTTCATTTTACAACCGGTTTTTACCATTTTAAACAATTTTTATGATAAACTTTTTAACCAAAAAATATTTTTACCCTTGGTTCCTTATACCATGACGGTTTAATCCATCTTTCGGTGATAATATTTGGTTAATTACATTTTAAAAGGAATTGCAAAACCTTTTATTTCATTTCTTTACATTTCAAAACCACTATATTAGTCATACATACAAAGTCATCCTTTGTTCCATATACCATGTCTGTTTAAACCCGAGTACGATGATAAACATTGACTAATTAAAAAAAATGAACTTAATACAATTAGTTCATAATCATTTTTCAAAACTATTCATGTCAAGCTTGCAAAACCGAACCCGACATTGAATATTGTCAATGCAATGATGATTATTCAAGTCTCGTTCTCCATATTAACACAAAAGCGGTCTAAACGACCCTTTCAAACAAAGACGGGTTTAAACACCCCTTACAAACCGTTTACAAAACATTTTCAACAGGCAGAAGACACCCTCTTGGATCGTCTGCTTCCCCGCGCCTAAATAGGCCAATTGTTTTCCCGTTTTCAAACCACGACAGGCTGCTTGCATCGCTTGACGGCTCGCGCCTCAATAGGCTGCCTGATGCAGACCCTGCTTCCTTTCCAGCACTCGTCTAGGACGATCCCGACTTCGGTTAACCCGAATACAGGACAAATCAGATGACAAACCTGCCCTTTTATATCGTATTTGCAAAATGCCTTTCTAAGACAAATAAATCACGTTATGCTCCGTAAACCTAACTCGGTAAATGGATGTTAATTTCCGTCTTGCATGCAAATCAACACTAAATCCAACTTGACATCCATTACTTGATACTTGGATAAACAACCGACATAGAAAGCTCACATGTTAGGTTCAAACTTGTGGATGTGCATTCATGCATTTACCCGTTTTATCAACTTTTGCATTTAACCAACCAAGATCTATTAGTAGAGGCCACTACCGCGGGCGGGATTGGGTGTCCGATTAAAGGGCTTCCCAATACATACCTTCACCTCTTATTCATAAACTTTGGATAGTGGACGACCTTATCCAGGGCGTACGAGAGTCATTCTAGAGATAGGATGCTATAGAGGGACGACTCCTTATCTTTATTACCTATGTCAAACACCACTTTTTGCCTTGGTTGACCTAGGGATAAAGTTGATTCGAACGGGTTCCAACCATCCCACGCAGAAATACTTGGTGGAGACTCTGAACATCTCTTGCATCGTTTTGAGAGCCTTGCCGAGACGAAACCGACCGATCTAAAACGATCGGGTCGAAAGCATTTTTCCGCCACCGAGCGTGGCTTTCAAAAGACCGATGCACGTCCATAGATCAGCTGGGCATTGCAGGTGGGCCCATGTCCACAGATTGGCGACTCCGCTGGGAAAACTAGGACACTTGTGTCTTTGTGATCTCTAGACGGTGAGACTCGAACAAGGTCTTGGTTGAAATGCATTAATTGATATTATGGTCATAAGTCGGGTTCCTTGTCCGGGCCCACAACCAAACCCTTATCGACCAATTGGCTCGTCCCGTCAGCATGACTTTTCTCATCCCCGCGATTCGAATCCCAATTGAGTCAAGCATTCCGTTGACGTTACAAATTTCTGTTTCGTCAAAGAGCTTTCATTTCCTTCGTGCACGAGGCTAGGGCACCCTCCTTACACATTTTGTTTGGATTGGTATCCCTCTCGAAAATCAGGGTTTGATCGCTTGGTGTGTAACCCACCCTTTTAAGCCAAAACCCGTGTCAGCATTATACATAATATAATGAAACTACGAGTGCTTGTGTGCTATGTGATCATAAGTCCTTCCGTGTCGTTTCAAACATTCAAAAACCTCTTTTGCACCGTTATAATGGCCACTGCAAACCTCGGTCTTTCGTCGACCTTTGCATTTCAAAAAAAGCACGCCTTTTTAGGCCGTCGTAATGACGATTTTCAAACCCATTTTTCTATAACCACTTCAAAAAGCACGCCTTTTTAGGCCATCATAATAACGATTTTCAAACCCGATTTTCTATACCCACTTCAAAAACACGCCTTTTTAGGCCGTCCTAATGACAATTTTCAAACCCGGTTTTCTATAACCACTTCAAAGAACACGCCTTTTAAAGACGTCGTAATGACGATTTTCAAACCCGATTTTCTACAACCATTTCAAAAACATGCCTTTTTAGGCCGTCGTAATGATGATTTCCAAACCCGGTTTTCTATAACCACTTCAATGAACACGCATTTTTAGGCCGTCATAATGACGATTTTCAAACCCGGTTTTCTACAACCATTTTAAACAACACGCCTTTTTAGGCCGTCGTAATGACGATTTTCAAACCCGATTTTCTACAACCATTTCAAAAAGCACGCCTTTTTAGGCCGTCGTAATGACGATTTCAAACCTTGTTTTCACAACCATTTCAAAAACACCTTTTTACGCCGTTATGATGGCCGTGTCAAGACACGGATTTTAACCCATCTCGCACCGACAAATGGCTCTTTCAAAACATGAAAATGACACACACCCTTTTTCGAGGCTTTTCAAATCCCGAGGACCATTCACCATCCCTGGGACCACAACCTTTTCAAACCCTTCAAAACCCGATTCTTAAAACATACGATTTTGGATTTCAAAAAAAAAAAACCCGTCTTTGGAAACAACACATTGTTTTCAGGGCCGCCGCAACTTGAACTCAAACCATCTTCTGAAAACAAACTTAATACAACTTTTCAAGTGACCGACTTTTGAAGATCCCTATTCTTCGGAAGCCGTCCATAAAGCGACAAACGAATCTTTTTGAAAATCTCTATTTTCGAAAATTTCAGTTCACCATTCCAATTCCGCCTCGTGTCTATCGAGTCGGAGCAAGCGTACTTATGGGTCTTTACTTATGAGTCGTCTCACCTCTAGACTCGTTCGACAACGTCACGCCATTACGTTGAACGCGGGTCAAAGTTTGGTCAACACCGTCACATTATAAACCGTGTCGAATTGGGTTGTAGCGTGAGTCATTTTCTGCCTCAGAAGCCATGGCCCGTCTTCAGCATCATCCAACAACAATGATGACAACAGAGATCTCACGACTGCTCAGCTAGCCAGCCTACTCACCGCTCTTAAGGTCACCCTAGACCATGTCGAGACCCGTATTGACACCTTGGAAATCATGGAAACCGTAGAACACAATACTCCGCCTTTGAATGAAACCGAGAAAAGGCTCAAGCTCTTGGAAGAATAACTCCTAGCCCGTGGAAACAATATCCACCTTGAGAACAATCGAAGATTCGAACTGATTGGAGATCAACTACAGAGACAACTTTACCTTGACTGATGTACCCAAGTTTAAGGGAGTGGAGGACCTGCTCAACCACATTCGGGCCATTAAGGACTATATGTTTATCAAGGGGGTCAAGCAGGAACTTTTCACCCGGATCTTTCCGTCATCCCTGAAACCACCTGCCAATGATACTACTCCCTCAACCCCCAAGAGCATTACTACTTGGGATGAAGTCGCCGTTGAATTTGCCAAACAATACGCCGACAACGTCGAAATCTAAGCCAACAACCGCACTCTTGAGGTACTGACTCGGAATGATAAGGAAGGGTTCACGGAATTCCGCACCTGTTGATGGAGGGTAAGCAGTGGCCAGTAAGCCGAGTGAATCGACTCTGGTGGAGAAGTTTGTCAACAACCTCCGTCCGGTTTATGCCAACCTGCTGAGATATCAAAACATCAAAACATTCCATGACCTACAAATCCTCGGAACCCGCATTGAAGACGACCTCCGCAAGAGTGTCCTAGCAAAAACCACCGGTAGAGGCTGTCAGGGATCTACATCAACTGGATCTCGCCCCTATGGACAAAGAAACAAAATCGATGAGGTCAACCTCCTCGAACCAACCACAAAGAAAATTGAACGTCCTAAAAGGGTATTCATAAACTCGGGGAACAACCTACGCCAGTGCCCTAAAAAGACTCATGGACCAAGGGAAACTACAGCTAATTGGGCCAACTCTAGACCCGTCTGAAGCCAAGAAAACCCGTTTCTGGAATCCCAATGCCTTTTGCCAATACCACCAGGGTAAAGTTCGTGACACGAAGGCCTGCCTTAAAATGAAGCACGCCATTCAAGATATGATTGAGAAAGGGGAAATACCTTTACCTCCACCAACCAAACCAAACAACAAGACGAACCCCTTGGGAATCCATACCATCTCTGATGACGCGCCAACCTTGGATTGCTCACACCTCATCCTACCGATTAATGACGAGGTAAACGCCATATTCTAACAGGTTGAAGAAGCCATAGCCAGTCTCTCAGAAAGGATTACCCGACTTGAGGACGCCTACCACCGGTTTATTTTCAACCCACTAACACAAACACCACGCCCAAAGGAGGGTCCTCCAAGAACCCAAAACTCCCCTTACCAGAAAGGATTGCTCCCGCAACCATTCTGGCATGCACCCCACAATAATCAACCCCACAAAAACTACCCCCACAAGAACTTCCCCTACAAAAATTACCCGCCGAGGAATACCCCTCCAAGGTACCCTCGCGATCCCGAAATCAACGGTATCTGGAGAGTAGACACAGAGGATGTCTACATCGTTCGGGAAAGGGCAAACAAGTAAAAGAGATCGGTCATCATACCCGGTCCGGACGCCCCTACCAAAATCCGAAGAATTCAACAACGATTCCAACAATGAATGACCAAGTCATCCCGGACGTGGACACTCAACCTAAAGTTCCCGAAAAATCGATCCTTAAGCAACTGCAAAAGGCAAAGGCCGAAATTTCAATTTGGCAACTGATTGCTACATCCTTCGAACATCGGCAGGCTTTGCTACAAGCCTTGGGAAAGTTGACAGTTCCCTCTATCTCCTCTCCCGAAGAAGTGGTAGCACACATGATAAAGGATGTCCCCGACCTGAGTAAACCGGTCATCTTCTCTGACGAAGATATCCCTCCATTCGGAGCCAACCATAACCTGGCCCTGTACATCACCAAACAATGCCTCAAGAAGAATGTGCCTATGGTTCTAGTGGATGACGGATCTGCGGTCAATGTCATTCCCCTCAAGATGGCTCAAAAACTGGGTATCAAGAAAGTTGACTTTGTCCCAACTAATCAAGGGGTACGCGCCTATGACGGCACTCGTCGTAAGGTTGCAGGACTTATCACCTTGACCATTACAACAGGACCCTTAGAAAGGCAAACTTATTTTCAGGTGGTCGACATCGACGCTTCTTTCAACATGCTTTTGGGACGCCCCTGCATTCACGTGGCCAAGGCCGTCACTTCAACCCTTCATCAGAAAATCAGGGTCCCTTTCGACTGGAAAACAATCACAATTCCCGCATTCCCGATCAACGCTATCATGATGAATGGAATAGCCTCTTAGGTCATTAAGGAGGACGACAGCGAAATGTGGAGATTCCAAGCTGTGAATGTAACACCCGCGAATTTCTCATTTCGACATTTATAATTTATTTCACCATCCCATTGTTATATTTATATTTTAAATTATTTAATTAAATTAATTTCATTTTTAAAACATAATTTTTATAAAAATTACATTTTTATAAGCTTACTTATATAAAGTATAGATTTTCAGTCGGATAGTAATAATAGTGATATTAATAATAATAAAAATCCGTCTTAAATTATAGTAGGTTTAAGACTTATCTCTGTCTAACAAAAGACCGTCACTTTCCCACATCTGAGACTATTCTATTCTCGACCAAGCCTGTATCAACGACACATGTCTACCTACCTTTATTACCACTCACTAAACTAATATTCTATTACACTCTCACTCTCACCCTCACATAAACAGACCAATACAACCCGTCTTCTTTTTCGAATCATTCTGACAGCAACAAACACAAACCAAACAGTGAGAGACAAACGCCATTTTTCGACCTTTAAACCCAGATTTCGACTCCATTCCTCCACCGTTTCCTCTAATTTTTGTACCATTCTCTTCCTCTTTCCTTCCTCATTCTTTCTAGGTAAGAAAGTCTCGTTTTTGTGGTGGTTTAATTTTTTGCCGTCTTATAAAAGTGTCGTCTTTTAGCTTCTTTATCCCGTTTTCTTGCTCTTTGATGAAGGATTTAAAGACCCGAAGTAAGACTCGTGCCTTGTGGACCATTTTTTTCGAAGAATAAGGAGCGTTTAAGGTAACGATGATAGGTTACTCGACAAAAACGTCGAAATTCCGTCTTATTTGTCGTTTTATATGCTCTTGTTTGATAAAGTTTGGTTCTTTACATTTTTCTCATTTGTATGGTAAATTTCGTCTCAAATTGATGTTTGAAATGGGCTGTTTTTATGCGCTATTAATTTAGACTGTTTTGGATACTCTGTATGAAGAGCTTGGATCAGTGTCGGCTTTTTCCATGGGTCAAACCAACTGGTGTTTATAGTCATTTGCGGTATAATGGAAGTGTTTTTTATGTAGCAGCTATCTCCTTTGTCACGTCTCCTCTTTGTTCTTGTGTGTGCGAGGTATAATTGATGAGGTGTTTTGATTAATTCATTCTTTATTAATTTACAGAGAACTTAGATTTGAAGGGGCAAAATTACTACTTTTATTATACTCTTATGTTTTAAAAGGGAAGTTATTTGATTTTAACAATATATTACGGAGTACTTTGTAATCTGTATCATATTTATCAATTTGTCTGGCAATTGAAGTAAAACCAACTTGTTAAGAAATTCAAGTGGATATTGCCTTCTTTGGACTTCTTTTATGCGTTAAAGGGGAGTAATATGGGAGGTTTCGTACTCTGTTTTGGGCCGTGAACGTGGTGTTGGTGGTGCGGTTCTTGAGACGGTTTTATTCGAGTTTTACTTATCCATTTTGAGAAAAGTTGGTACCTTTGAATTATTGGTGAAGTGGGTAGTCATGTTGGGTAATTTGTTTGGATGAATACTATCATTTCCATGCTTAAAATTTCGTCTTAAGATGGTCACAAATGTACTTAAACCGTGAAAATGGATTTGTTGAGCCGTTTTCGTGGGCTGTTTTGACGGGTTTCCTTATGCTAAATGGAACCCATTTTCTCTCTTTTGTCTCAAGTACATGTCTATGTATGAAGTGGGTCATTTGTATGGAAAATATTTCATCTTTTGTATACTTAAAAACCCGTCTTAAGTTGGGTTCAAACTGTGGTTTTGGTCGAATAAGGGGTTGTGTCGAGTCATGTTTGGGACTGTTTTTAGACGGGTTTCTAGCTTAGGTTTTAGCCAATTTATTTACGTCTGTCTCAAGTGTATATGCAAGTATGACATGGGTCATTTGTATGATAAATTTCCGTCTTGTTTCATGCTTAAGAATCCGTCTTAAGACGGTCTCACTTGGGTTGCTATGTTGCATTTTGATGACTCAATTCCATGCCCCTCCTTTTCTTGTTTAATTGTCTTAGCAACTTTTATGAATTATATTTATGGGGCTCTTTACTACTTAGTTGTTGGACTCAATATAAGTTGAAATATGGATTCATTATATTTTAATTGTTGGGCTAAATACATTACATGAATTGGGCTACTTATTAGGCTCATAAATGAGTTACTTGAGTTGGTTACATTTGATTCTCTAAATTTCACATAACGTAAATTATTCATTATCGCTTGTTATATTTATTTAACCGGCATGTTAAATTATGAAGTAGAATATTTATTAATATAATACACGTATGAAATATTTATTATAAATAGTTCCTTGTGAGGGGTCGTATTCTAGATAATGTCTTGTATTGTTTGGTTGTGAGACTTTTGGTCCTATCGGATACTAGGGTGAGCTATAAGCCCTCTAGTTAAGATATGGTCGTCGGGATTGATGTTCCCATCCGTACTTATGGTGAGATGCAAGCCATAAGTATGAATGTGACTTTTGTAATCACGTCCCGGATACTTGTGTGTCGTGTCTTGGACAAGCTTTAAAGGTAGCCTCTGAGCCGGACACTTGTTTGTAGTATTTGGCCATGTTTTAAAAGTAACCGCTGAGCCATATACTTTATTTGTTGTGCCTCAGACATGTTTTAAAGGTAACCTCTGAGTCGGGCACTTGTTTGTAGTATTTGGACATGTTTTAAAGGTAACCGCTGAGCCAAATACTTTATGTGTTGTGTCTCGGACATGTTTTAAAGGTAACCTATGAGTCGGGCACATGTTTGTAGAATTTGGACATGTTTTAAAGGTAACCGCTGAGCCAGATACTTTAGAGGTCGTACTTTGGACATGTTTTAAAGGTAACCGCTGAGCCAAGGTACTTAAGGATTTGTGTCTAGGACATGCTTTAAAGGTAGCCTCTGAGCCGAATGTTGTGCTTTATGTGTGATGTTAGTAGTCCCATTTCGTGTATTCTATCGTGTTTATAGTTGTATTATCATTTATGACATTCTGGTTGGATTGTATCATATGTATGTACCATATGCCTTATCTATGATTGACTACGCATGTTTTGAATGTTAGTCTCATGTCCCAGTGTTTGCATCAAATAGTTATATTTATGATGTTCTAATATGTTCCTGTTTATCTGTGTTTCGACATTTTGTGGCTGGGAGAACCTTGAGTGACTGTGGCGTTCATGTTTACATGAATGACAGGTTGTGAAGATGCTTATGTGGGGAAGACGTGTGGACTAGCGAGAATTAAACCTTCGACTAGTAGTCGGTTTATTTGGATTGCTTAGACTCACCATTTATCATTTTGTCATTCGAGGGATATATTTTCCCTCACCTTTGACTATCACGTTTGTATAAATTTAACTTTATTTCCGCATTCTTGATTTATGTTTAAGATTTTAATGAACCCGCGCTTTAAACTTTAAAAGTTTCAAAAATTTCCTAAAATCCCGCATTTTGTTATTGCATTTTTCTTACCGATTTTGCGGGGGTTCACAGTGAATGCCCTAACCGGTGAATCAGCATCCTTTGATTGTGATCGTTCTCGAACCTCACAGTCAACAGCATTTTGATGCGCCAGGGTTATTTCCCAGGCCTACCTCTCAATCCACTGAAGAGCACATTGCCTCCCATGAAACAGGACAAGGTCCCTAACATCCCCTTGGGCTAGGCTACGAGCCTACCGATGAAGACATCCAGGAAATGAACCTCCTAATACGGAAGCGAAAAAAGCACGGAGTCATCCTCCGTTCCTACCATTTGAATCTCAATGGATACTTCATCCCCGAGGGAGAATCCGAGCTCTACCATGGCTTTCTGGAGCCAATCTACGACCCCGTAGGTAAGGTCAAACACCCGGGCATATAGGTCTTTCAAGACTACAACTTCATCCCCGATAACAGCAAAGCTGCGTCAACCAAATCTGAGTCGGCCCCATGCCTCGACAGACAAGCCGCCAGTCTCCTCTTCGGAGAAGACAACATCAAGCACCTCGGCTATGAGGACATCATCAACATCGCTCTAAAGGATAGCCAGTTCGATCCCACTGCCTTAATCTCTGATACTGACCCAGAGAAAGCTGCACAAGGCTGGAGGAAGACTGTCAAGTGAAGCGACCACCAAGGCCGCATTCTCAAGATGACAACTGGAGAAGGCCCCATGTTCAAAGAGGGAAGTGAAGAAGAGTCTGTGTCTGAGTTTGAGTCAAAGTCTGTCTTAGCTCCTAGCACTCCTGATGTCCCAGTCAAAGTCCCCTTTCCACTATTTTATCATAAACTTGTGGCTGCCTCAGAGGCCGAGTCAACTAGGGTCATCCCCACACCCACGGAAGGTAGTAACCTGGAGCCTGTTCCAGGGGCTACCTCCTCTGCTGTGTCGCCTCTGACTGCCCGTGAGATGTCTGTCCTATCCGAGCTTTTCGCTCAAGTCGACTTAATGAACGCTAAGTTTGCTTATGACTCGTCTCAATCTTACAGCAATGCCATTCTGAACGAATATGAAGAATTTGACTTGAGTGACTACCACCTCACCTAGCCAAAGAACTTGACAAATGAGAAGATAAGACCCCCATCATTAAGGAGATCTAACCTATTAACGTAGGGACCGATAACACACCTCAAGAACTTAGGATAGGGACCACCCTTGACCCCTCGGAAAGACAACAGTTCATCGACCTCCTACATGAATACAAGGACGTATTCGCATGGTCCTAGAAAGACATGCCTAGGATCTACAAGAAGATTGCAGAGCATAGGATACCCATTAAACCCAAAGCTAAGCCCGTGAAACAGAAGTTGCGCCGTATGCGCCCTGAAAATCAAGGAAGAGGTAGACAAAGAGTTCAAAGACGGGTTCATCAAAGTTTCAGAATATTCTGACTGGGTGGCCAACATAGTCCCCGTACCCTAGAAAGACGGGAGATTTCGGGTTTGCGTCGACTTCAGGGACCTGAACAAAGCAAGTCCAAAAAGCGACTTCCCTCGGCCACATGTTGACATCCTGATGGATAACAGCGCCGAGCACGCCCTATTATCATTTATGAACGGTTATGTTGGGTACAACCACATCAAAATGGCTGAGGAAGACATGCACAAGACTGCATTCACTACATAGTGGGCTATATATTGCTACACTGTCATGCCCTTCGGTCAAATCAACGCCGGAGCTACTTATCAAAGAACCGCCACCACTCTTCTACATGTCATGATGCACAAGGAAGTCGAGGTATATGTCGATGACATGATCGTCAAATCAAAAGAGCGGGATGGGCACATCAGCGCCCTTTGCAAATTCTTCGCTCGCCTTCGGAAATACAGCATGAGACTGAATCCTCAAAAGTGTGCATTCAGAGTCACCTCTAAAAAGTCCTGGGACATGTCGTCAGTAAAAGAGGCATTGAAATTGATCCTACCAAAATCAAAGTCCTTTAGCAAATGCCTAGGCCTAAGAACGAGAAAGAGATTCGAGGATTTCTCGGTAAAGTCCAATACATCAGCCGCTTCATAGCCAAGCTCACTATGATTTGTGAACCAAACTTCAAGAAGCTTCACGCCCCCGATCACACCGATTGGGACGACGACTGTCAAAAGGATTTCGACAGGATAAAGGAAATCCTATCCAAAGCTCATGTCCTCATGCCACCTCAACAAGGACTTCTTTTATCCCTATACATCCTTTGTGCCGATACCGACGCATGAGACCTATACTTCGGCGGTGCATCAAACCTGAGAGGCTTCGGGGTAGGAATCCTTCTAATATCACCGAAAGGGGAACATATTCGGATCTCAATCAAGCTAGACTTCACCGTCACCAACAATGCCGCCGAATACGAAGCATGACTCGTCGTCCTACAAGCAGCCATAACACTGGGCATCAAGAAGTTAAGGGTCCACGGTGATTCCTCACTCATCATCAATCAGGTGTCCGGGTCGTAGAAAATCCGAAGCGACAGCTTAGCACCCTACCGTGCAAATATCAATCAAGAGGCGTATTCTTCGACCAAGTCGACTACTTCCACTTGCCACGGGAGGAAAATCAATTTGCTGATGCCTTAGCAAAACTTATCGCGCTCGTCAACATACCTGACGACATGACATCGATGCCCCTATGTGTCGATAGAAGGAGCGAGCTAGCTCACATCTGCGCCATCCGTTTACTTGCATCACAATTTGAGGAGAACCAATAACAACTATACAAAAGAACACCCCAAGGGATTCTTCTCCTTTGCATTGATCACCACAAAGCCAAAAAAGTCATGGAAGAGGTTCACGACGAAGAATGCGGCCCTCACATGAGCGCAATGATGCTAGCCCGAAAAATCATGCGGTTAGGCTACTACTGGACCACCATGGAAGCCGATTGTAGAAACTACGTCAAACATTGCCACAATTGCCAAATCTTTGCCAACATACAGCACATACCACCATCCCTCTTGTACACCATGACGTCACCATGGCCGTTCTCGACCTGGGGCATCAACATCATCGGGAAAGTCAACGCGATAGGCACCAAAGGGCATTGCTTCGTCCTCATCACCATCGACTACTTCACTAAATGGGTGGAAGCACGGTCCTATGCAGTCTTAACCACAAAACAAGTGGCCAAGTTCATCCAGGACAACATCATCTGCAGATATGGGGTACCCCATGAAATCATCAGCGACCAAGGCTCCCACTTCCGAGCGGAAACACAAGCCTTGCTGGACAAATACAAAATCAAGCGGCATCGATCATCTCCCTATCGTCCCCAACCAACGGAGCGGAAGAGGCAGCGAACAAAACTCTTGTCACCATCATCAAAAAGATGCAAGAAAATTACCGCGATTGGCCGAGCAAACTCCCATTCACACTCTCGGGATACCGAACCTCCATCCGAACACCAACTGGAGCCACACTCTTCTACCTAGCCTACGATATGAAGGCGATTCAGCCAGTAGAGTTGGAGGTCCCATCTTTACGCATCCTACTGGAAAGTTAAGTTCCTGAGGCGAAATGAACCCGTGGAAGGTTCGAACAACTCACGCTTCTAGACGAACGGTGACTCAACGCCTTGCACAACGTCCAGTTATAGCAACGACGTATACAACGGCCATTCAACAAAAAAGTTAAACCCAGAAACATAAAAAAAGGCGACTTGGTCCTCAAGTCGGTTCGAGCACCACTACCCGTCGATCCGAGGGGGAAATTCAAACCCAATTGGGTCGGGCCATACCTGGTCAAGAAAATACTTTCAGGGGGTACAGTGAGACTTAGTGACCTAGACGGGGAGGATTTCACAAACCCGACCAACCTAGACCAACTCAAGATATACTACCCTTGAACCGTAGTAACCACAAACCTTTCCCGAGTTTCACAACTAGTGTCCACATTATCCTTTTCAAGTCAATTCCTCAAAAGCGTTCTGATTTGAAATTGCATGTTTTTTCGAGTCTAAGTTATGGCACTTTGCCATGTTTCAAACAACCTTTGATCTGTCAAAGGCAATATCCATTTGCACTCAAACCAAAACACCTGAACTATGAGCATGGTTTGATTTCACCTTCAGGTGGATACGTAGGCAGTCCTTTCTTACACAAGAAGAATACAACCACAACACCCAAAACAAATTGACAAAACATCTGAACTACGAGCATAGTTTGATTTCACCTCTTCAGGTGGATACGTAGGCAGTCCTTTCTTACACAAGAAGGATACAACCATCCCCACACACAAAAAAATCATCCATATCAACTTCAAAACAAAAGGAAAGGAAAAAATTCCTTTTGCACAAAAATACAAAAAAGAAGCCTTTCTCCCTTCCCACGAAAATTCCCTTTCACAGGTGCAAAGTTTAGGATAATTCAAATCGAATTGTCTTTACAAAATGGATGGAAGAAACAAGCGTTCACAATCTCTTTTAACACAAGCAATCCTCTTATTTAATTAATAATGAGAAGCATTACAAACTTGACAACAAATAAAGCTAAACAAGTCTATAACTTGTCAAAGCTAAGAATGTCAACTAAGACATCTTACATAGTAATACTAACACAAAATACACAATAAATAGCTCGTACAACATAATAAAAACTCACAAACACTATTACAACGTAATAATAAATATGGTAATGGAGGTCTTCATTCTTCCATTCTACGCTTGCCTTTTCCCTCGGGGTACATCTTCCCCTTGCTCTTCTTGTTGGCCCACCTAGCATGGACTTCCTCTTCGGAACGGATCCTCAACGACAACGGCCTCTGGTCTTTTACAAGACCTCATACTCGGCCGAAGTCGAGCCCATACACGGCCCTCCATCACTTTGGGACCCAAGCTTCTCCTCTTCGGTGGCCTCATTACATCCGGGATAACATCATTGACAAAGTCGTCAAAGAAGGCACAGTTGGCCTTGCCAACCTCTCTATACTTCAAGTCGACGACCTCGTCCTTACGAGACTTAGACTTTTCTTCCAAGGTTTGAGCTCCTGACCACTTGACATAAGCAGGAGTCACCCATGTCGTGGCAACGGGGTTTGGTACCTCTCAAATCGGCCTAGTGGCCCACCACCTTTCGAAGACCTCCATAAGCTCGGAGTTTTAGAAAACACTCTCTTGGACGAGGGTATCTTGACCGGGCACCTTTTGTTGACGCCTCATTTTCCTCATGATCCTTTCGGGATAAATGAAGAAAGCAACCTTCAAGCCCACCATCATCAAAGAACGAGAACTAGCGGCCGAAGCGGGCAACCCCGTGAAGGACCTCAAGTGCCACCATAGCACCACCAAACGGATATGAGGACCACCCTCCTCCACCAACCTTGAGGTCCAATAGGCCTCGGTGGATGCAAAACTATCCGAGTACAACTTCTTCTTCATAGTAAGGTGACGGAAGTAGTAAGAAGAAGAATCGGCCGGAGGCTCTACATACCTTAGCCTCTCCAAGAGCCACACTTGGAGGATCCTTGGTTATCCAAACGAGGGAGCTTCTCAACAAGAGCCCTTCTTATCCAAAGCTTGGATGATCTCGCCAAGCACCAATCATGATGGATCCCAACCGCGCTCCATTTGCTCAACTTTGACCCCTCCCTCTTCAAGGCGTCGCCAAGGAGGTATACATGCACTATGCAAAAGGCAAGAGCCCTTCTCCTTGCCACTTCTCTTTGTAACACAACCGAGTCAGGGGAAGCACCGGAGTACAACACGACCACCCTCCTATGGCACCCACTTCTTCGGCAAGATAGCAAATTTCACCTTTCGGGAAAATGAAAACATGATGTTTCGAATCCCAAAACCGACAGCATGCTTCAAGAAACGAGGATTTCACCTTAACTTGATGAAGCACCAACAATTGACCAACTCACATTACAACGAGTTGATAGTTCTCGGGAGGCGATAATTTCCGGCACCAATGTCGCAATCTATTTTCGAAAGTATCCATGAATTATTTTGTGGAAGAAGAAGAAAAGGGTTTTCGTAGAGATGTTTTTCGTGTTTCGGATGATGAAACAATGAAGTACAAAGATCCCTATTTATACAAAACAATCAGCGTATTTTTCCGTAAAAGAGGGAAGCTCATTTCTATCGCCTAGAGGCTTGCGCCTCTTTGGGCTGCTTCTCAGGATCCGCACCTTGATTTGTCCCTATTAAGTTGTGTTTTTTCCTGACAACTAGAATTTCTCGCCTTAAGGCTCGCGCCTCTTCGGGCCTATCGAGAAATTTTTTTTGTTTTCTCACACTCACATTCCCTCCTAATTGTTGCACCCAAGACTTGTCCGAGATATGCCCTTGTGCTAGAACGTGTTCTCCGATTGCCTTGCAATATTGGGAGAACTTGTTGTGAGGTTTTCGAGATGTGAGATCTGAGTTTCAGAGAGAAAGTGTCTCCAAAACCCTAGTTTTCTGTAAAATGAAATGTCTAGGTCAAAAGGAGAGGGAGTCTCTCCTTTTGTTAACCTCGGCCAGCCGTGGGTTTGCATGGGGAAGTGGGCTTCCACTTCCTCTTAATTTTACCTCGTGGTCCGGCTCATAAATTGCTAAATGTATATGACGCGGTTTATTATAAATCGTCATCGGTTATCGGCTATTAAAACATCAACTAATAACACGGGTTAGTTGAAGTATTAATACATGTCCGACAAAGACGATATTGTATAATTTATTCAATATACATTAATTAAATATAAATCGCTTATATTTAATTTTACGAATTAACTGGTTAATTCGCCTTAGCCCATGATATTTAATCCGTATTAAATATAATATCTCAACATCACATTTTGACTAATTACTAGTCAAATAACTCGGACTAACTGGTTAGTCAGATTTGGCATCTACATGACTGTATTTTCATACCGTCACATCTCTCGAACGTATCCTATAGGTGTGACTTTTAGGGACCAGTTGATCACCGCCATCTGTATGACAATAACGTCAAACTTATCTAGCAAGCCAACCGTTATTGATAAACGTGGATCAACTGATAATAATACCAAAAGTATGCCCTTTGATCCTTTTAGAGGTTTATAAGTCCTTGCACTAACTGTTAAGGACACCAACCCCAACAAGCTCCCACTTGTCCGTACAAGTGCATGTGCAATGACGTTATCCGCACTAACTGGAGGACACAAGCTCCAACAAACTCCCACTTGTCCGTACAAGTGTATGTGCGATAACCGATTCTCATATTCATTTAAAATTTCTCCCACTCAATGTAAAACAATTTGCGGATCTGGATCCACAAAGGTCGTATTTTACAATCGATCCGTATCTAGAGTGGTTTCCCCGACTAGAGAGTAACTTAACCGATAAAACGAATCCGTATCCGAGCATGGCCATGCATTTCGATTCTGACTCCTCGAGTGGCCCTGAGAAATATCGAGTACCCGATAAAGGCTGAATATTTCCTTCAACTCGACTCCTTCCGATCTAAGCACAGCATGAAATGACCGAGAAAAAATCTACTTGGCCCCCTGTTACGGATGACCGTGAGAAAGAAACCAAAGTCACCCAAAATCCGCCTTAGTCTCAAGAGACAGTCGATAGTCAAAAGAATCGACTCTTAGGATAACCATGGAAGTCCTATCCACGACCAAGGGCAAAGAAATGTTATAAAACATTTAGGACTCCACGTCGATGTCACAATGGTGTCCTACGAAATATCCGTATAAATCGCCTCTGTGATTGGTCGGTCAAATCTGGTTGACTTATGGCTCGTTGAACCCACCATCAACCAACGTCACAAAATAATTGCCGAGTTATCAGCTCATGTGGGCAATTAAGGATGAAAAAGATATGATGTTTGTTCGATTCACTTTGTGGTGTTCAAAATTGTCGTACAATTCCACATGAAAAACAAAATATATATATATAATATCAAAACGATGATGTCGTATAGAGTACAAAAGAGAATGAATCTAATCCATAAAAGAGTACTACAACTCAGGAACACGTTTGATTCCCATGGAATTTACGTGCCCTTCATGCTTATCTTGTCGTAATGCTTTAGTGAGAGGATCTGCTATGTTATCATCTGTAGCAATCTTTTCTATCACTACTTCCTTTTGCTCCACGTAATCCCGGATTAGATGAGCTTTCCGTTGTACATGTCTAGACTTGTTGCTAGACTTTGGCTCCTTAGCTTGGAAGATGGCACCACTATTGTCGCAATAGATGGTGATCGGGTCATTCGAACTAGGCACTACAGAGAGCCCATGTAAGAATTGACGCATCCATATCGCTTCCTTTGTAGCTTCAGACGCGGCATAGTACTCGGACTCGGTCGTAGAATCTGCTGTATGTGATTTGTTTCGAACTCTTCCACTGATCGCAGCGCCATTAAGAGTAAAAACGAATCCAGGACCGAGATTTCGAGTCATCTCGATCTGTTTGGAAGCTAGCATCTGCGTAACCGGTTGCGCATAGCTTTTGAGAGCCTCCATAAGTCAATGCCCAATCTTTAGTCCTCCGGAGGTACTTAAGAATGTTCTTGACAGCCAGCCAATGTGGTTCACCTGGATGCTGTTGGAATCGACTTGTCATACTCAATGCATATGCCACGTCCGGACGTGTGCATATCATGGCATACATGATTGATCCTATTGCCGAAGCATAAGGAATCCGTGTCATGCGCTCTTTCTCTTCCGGTGTCTCTGGTGCCTGAGACTTGCTCAAATGCACCCCTGGAGCCATAGGAAGGAACCCCTTCTTGGAGTTAGTCATGCTGATGTGGGTTAATATCCGTATACTACCCCTTAAATTGCAGGACTATAACGTAAAATTTACATGCAATTTATAGTCATAAAGCGATAAAACAATAGAAACGATAAGTGTATAGAAATCAACCTCGGGTCCTTTTAATTGCGGCGTAAAGATCAGAAATCTAAGCAGATTCCCTCCTAATCGTTGCACCCAAGACTTGGTCCGAGATATGCCCTTGTGCTAGAACAGTGTTCTCCGATTGCCTTGCAATATAGGGAGAACTGTTGTGAGTTTTGTCGAGATGTGAGATCTCAGTTTCTACAGAGAAGAATGCTCTTTCGAAACCCTAATTTTCTCTCAAATGAATATTAGGTTTAACAGAAGGAGGAGGTCTCCTTTTGTTCTCCTGGTTCGGCCAAACCGAGTGAGAGGAGCCCATCTGGGCTTTTCATTTTCTCTTCACTTAAACTTGCGGTCCGGTCCATAACTCGCTAAGTGTATATGACGCGGTCTGATTATAAACTGTTATCGGTTATCGGAAATTAAGGCATCAGCTAATAATACGGGTTAGCTGAATTATTAATTCGTGTCCGACAAAACAGTATTGTATAATTATTTTAATATACATTTAATTAAATATAAATCACGTATATTTAATTTTACGAATTAACTGGTTAATTCGCCTTAGCCCATGATATTTAATCCGTATTAAATATAATATCTCAACATCACATATTTGACTAATTACTTAGTCAAATTACTCGGACTAACTGGTTAGTCAATATTTGGCATCTACATGACAGTATTTTCATACCGTCACATCTCTCGAACGTATCCTATAGGTGTGACTTTTAGGGACCAGTTGATCACCGCCATCTGTATGACAATAACGTCAAACTTATCTAGCAAGCCAACCGTTATTGATAAACGTGGATCAACTGATAATAATACCAAAGTATGCCCTTTGATCCTTTTAGAGGTTTATAAGTCCTTGCACTAATCCGTTAAGGACACCAACCCCAACAAGCTCCCACTTGTCCGTACAAGTGTATGTGCAATGACGTTATCCGCACTAACTGGAGGACACAAGCCCCAACAAACTCCCACTTGTCCGAACAAGTGTAGGTGCGATAACCGATTCTCATATTCATTTAAAATCTCTCCCACTCAATGTAAAACAATTTGCAGATCTGGATCCACAAAGGTCGTATTTTACAATCGATCCGTATCTAGAGTGGTTTCCCCGACTAGAGAGTAACTTAACCGATAAAACGAATCCGTATCCGAGCATGGCCATGCATTTCGATTCTGACTCCTCGAGTGGCCCTGAGAAATATCGAGTACCCGATAAAGGCTGAATATTTCCTTCAACTCGACTCCTTCCGATCTAAGCAAGCATGAAATGACCCAGAAAAAATCTACTTGGCCCCTGTTACGGATGACCGTGAGAAAGAAACCAAAGTCACCCAAAATCTGCCGTAGTCTCAAGAGACAATCGATAGTCAAAGAATCGACTCTTAGGATCACCATGGAAGTCCTATCCACGACCGGGCAACGAATGTTATAAAACATTTAGGACTCCACGTCGATGTCACAATTGTGTCCTACGAAATATCCGTATAAATCGCCTCTGTGATTGGTCACAACTGTTGACTTATGGCTCGTTGAACCCACCATCAACCAACGTCACGAATAATTGCCGAGTTATCAGCTCATGTGGGCAATTAAGGACTAAAAATATAATGTTTGTTCAATTCACTTTGTGGTGTTCAAAATTGTCGTACAATTCCACATGAAAAACAAAATATATATATAAAATATCAAAACGATGATGTCGTATAGAGTACAAAGGAGAATGAATCTGATCCATAAAAGAGTACTACAACTCAGGAACACGTTTGATTCTCATGGAATTTACGTGCCCTTCATGCTTATCTTGTCGTAATGCTTTAGTGAGAGGATCTGCTATGTTATCATCTGTAGCAATCTTTTCTATCACTACTATCTTTTGCTCCACGTAATCCCGGATTAGATGAGCTTTCCGTTGTACATGTCTAGACTTGTTGCTAGACTTTGGCTCCTTAGCTTGGAAGATGGCACCACTATTGTCGCAATAGATGGTGATCGGGTCATTCGAACTAGGCACTACAGAGAGCCCATGTAAGAATTTACGCATCCATATCGCTTCCTTTGTTGCTTCGAGACGCGGCATAGTACTCGGACTCGGTCGTAGAATCTGTTTAATAACAGTTTGTTTCGAACTCTTCCACCGATCGCAGCGCCATTAAGAGTAAAAACGAATCCAGACCGAGATTTCGAGTCATCTCGATCCGTTTGGAAGCTAGCATCTCACAGAATCGGTTGCGCATAGCTTTTGAGAGCCTCCATAAGTCAATGCCCAATCTTTAGTCCTCCTGAGGTACTTAAGAATGTTCTTGACAGCCAACCAATGTGGTTCACCTGGTTCTTTGTTGGAATCGACTTGTCATACTCAATGCATATGCCACGTCCGGACGTGTGCATATCATGGCATACATGATTGATCCTATTGCCGAAGCATAAGGAATCCGTGTCATGCGCTCTTTCTCTTCCGGTGTCTCGGTGCCTCGAGACTTGCTCAAATGCACCCCTGGAGCCATAGGAAGGAACCCCTTCTTGGAGTTAGTCATGCTGAATCTCTCTAGGACTTTGTCTATGTAATACTCCCGATCGAGAGATAACATCCGTCGTGATCTATCTCGATAGATACGGATGCCAAGAATTCTTTGTGCCTCACCCAGATCTTTCATCCGGAAATGGTTCTTCAACCATACTTTCACCGAAGTTAAGAGAGGTATGTCATTCCCAATCAGAAGTATGTCGTCAACATACAATATTAGGAAGACAATCTTGCTCCCACTCGACTTGATATATAGACATGGTTCCTCGACCGATCGAGTAAATCCATTGTCTTTTATCACTTGGTCGAAGCGATGATTCCAACTCCTTGATGCTTGCTTAAGTCCATAAATGGAACGCTTAAGCTTGCACACTTTCTTAGGATGTACGGGATCGATGAAACCTTCGGGTTGTACCATGTACAACTCTTCCTCCAAAAAGCCGTTTAAGAAGGCGGTTTTCACATCCATTTGCCAAATTTCATAGTCATGAAAAGCGGCGATCGCTAAGATAATCCGAATGGAACGCAAAGATAACTACGGGTGCAAAAATCTCATCGTAGTGCAAACCTGGCACTTGGGTGAAACCTTTTGCAACTAGTCGTGCTTTGTAGATATCTTGTCGACCTTCCACAGAATGCTTTATCTTGTAAAGCCATTTGCATTGAAGGGGACGAACCTTAGCTGGTAAGTCAACAAGATCCCACACGTTGTTCTCATACATGGAGTCCATTTCGGATTGCATGGCCTCAAGCCATAGCTTTGAGTCGAATCGGTCATGGCACCTTTATAGGTTGCGGGTTCACTACTCGTTAAGAGTAGAACGTCATCTATGTCATGTTCCTCGACCATACCGATGTATCTGTTCGGAGGAATAGAGACTCTTCCCGACCTCCTAGGTTCCTCAGGAATATTCACCGCAGCCGGGATTGAAGGAATAGGTTCCTCCAATAGTTGCTCGGTATTTGGTTCTGGAATCTCCGACAGGTCGAAGGTTCTATCACTCTTTGCATTCTCGAGAAATTCCTTCTCTAAGAATGTCGCACTAGCCGCAACAAAAACGCGTTGTTCGGTTGGCGAATAAAAGTAATGACCACGTGATCCTTTAGGATAACCTATAAAGTATGTCTTGACCGATCGCGGGCCGAGCTTATCTTCGTGTCTCCACTTGACATAAGCCTCGCAGCCCCAAACCCGTATAAAGGACAAGTTGGGGACCGTTCCCTTCCATAGTTCATATGGAGTCTTGTCAACAGACTTTAGACGGACTTCGGTTAAGTATTAGAGCGGCGACATAAGAGCATAACCCCATAATGAATCATGTAAAACCGTGTGACTCATCATGGATCGAACCATATCAAGTAGTGTTCGATTTCTCCGTTCGGATACACCGTTCACCGAGGTGTTCCGGTGGAGTCAATCGTAGGGCAATCCCACAATCCTTTAGGTGTTGATCAAACTCGTGAGAAAGATACTCGCCACCACGATCCGAACGCAGTGTTATTATCTTTCTACCCAATAGGTTCTGCACCCTATTTTGGTATTCCTTGAATTTCTCAAAGGATTCACTTTTGTGTTTCATTAAGTAGACATAGCCATATCTACTCAAATCGTCCGTGAAAGTGATGAAATACCTATAGCCTTCTCGTGCGGTGATTGACATAGGACCACATACATCCGTGTGTATGAGCCCTAATAGGTCAGCAGCGCGCATTCCAACACCTTTGAAGGAAATCCGAGTCATCTTACCGATGAGACATGATTCACACGTACCAAATGATTGAAAATCAAAGGCCGAGATAGCTCCATGTTTGATGAGCTGTTTTACGCGTTTCTCATTAATGTGTCCCATACGGCAGTGCCATAGATACGTTTGATCTTTGTCACCAACCTTTAACTTTTTATTCATTACGTGTAATATTTCATTGGTCTGATCTAAAACATAAATTCCATTCATGGAAACTGCCTTGCCGTAAATCATATCGTGTAATGAGAAAATGCAAGCATTGTTTTCTATTACAAATGAAAAACCAAGTTTATCAAGCGCAGAAACAGAAATAATGTTTTTAGAAAGACTGGGTACATAATAGCAATCATATAATGATAACTCAAATCCGCTAGGAAGCTGGATCACATATGTCCCCTTGGAGATGGCAGCTACTCTTGCTCCATTTCCAACACGCAGGTCCACCTCACCCTTTACGAGGGGTTCGATGTTTCGGAGCCCCTGCACATGATTACACAGATGAGAACCACAACCAGTATCAAGTACCCAAGTTCCGTAACTTGCGTGGTTAATCTCAATCATATGAATAAAAGTAGAAGAGAGAGAAGACATACCAACAGGTTTAACACGACCTGCCTTTAAGTCCTTATGATAAACAGGACATGTGCGTCTCCAATGCCCAGTCTTGTGGCAATGATGGCATTCCATGTTATCACTCTTGCTCTTTGTCATGCCTGATGAGTTACTCGCCTCACCAGGACCACTCTTCCCTGAACCCGACTTCTTGAACTTCGCCTTACCTCTCGTTAGGTTTGCTTGAGCTTTGCCCTTACCTTTCCCTTTGTTTGACACAACGAGAACATCCTGTTTCGAACTCCCACCGCACTTCATGTCCTTCTCGGTCTGTACGAGGAGGGAGTGCAGTTCATGGGGAGTTTTCTTCAAATCATTCATATAGTAATTCGCTCTGAATTGCGAATAACCATCGTGGAGTGAATGAAGAATACGGTCGATAACAATATTCTCGCTGATGTTACAGTTAAAGGTCTCCAGCTTCTCGACATTCTCAATCATGCTGAGAATGTGTGGGCTAACCGGTTGGCCCTTCTGGAGTCTCGCATCAAAGAAGCGAGTGGTATGCTCATAGGTCACGATTCTCGGTGCTTTCGAGAATTCCTTAGTGAGCGTGGTGAAAATCTTGTTTGCACCTTGGGCTATGAAGCGTTTATGCAAATTGGGTTCCATTGCAAAAATGAGCACGTTTTTAATCGCACCCGCTTCCATGACGAAATCGTTATAAGTAGCGATCTCGTTAGCTCCAGCCGTGGGAACTGGGTGTGGCGGCATGGGCTCAAGTAGATATTTGAGCTTTCCGTCGCCAGCGGCAAGATTCCGTAATGCTTTGCCTCCCGATCCATGAAGTTGGATCCATCATTCTTCGATCGAGTAGACCGATTCATCCGATTCATGAAGATCCTAAGCCCGGACTCACGGTCCAATGTGGCACTTGGCATTGGGTTATCACTTGAACCACCACTTGATGTTAAGCGATTTAAAACGTGATCTACACCGAAAAAGAAAGAAAAACAAAACGAAATAAGCAACTCATCGAGGTGATTTAAGTCTATTTTAAAATTCATTTTAAACATGTAGACTCTTGCACTTGCATAATTGATCTCCCTCAAGAATGATACAAGTGATCCCAAGACTCAATTTCTGTAAATTGATAAGCCAACTGTTTAGCTAATTCTTCCCTAAGAACTCTTGGTCGATAGATTTCCGTAAATCCTATCTATAGTCCACCATGATCACGGGATCGTACGAGTGACCATAGTGTTGAGATAAAATAGGTCAATCGGTTCCAACTTACCCGACGTAGAAGGGGTCATAGTATGCCTACCGACGAAGAAGGGACTCATTGGAGTTTGACCTATAAAGACCGTTCTCAATTTTTGTTTATACGAGGAAGATCCCATCAACTAAATTATAATTCATTTTTAAGTGAACGAATAACTAGCGTCTGTCGTGAATGAATTTATTTGGATGATGGCTTTAAAACGTGTGACATGAGAATGTCAATGAAAACTAACTCGTGACCTCTATATGTGTCAGTTTTCATGCAATAAATTAGGTGGTTTGGTTTTTAGGCGGAATATGATGCATATTATCGTTGCGAAAAAATAAATAAATGAATGCAAAAACGTAAATAAAAAAGTCCTAGTGTGGCCTATCCTAGTAAAAGAACATAATACAACTTTGGAATCCACCGTTGGACCCGAAAAGCTTGTCTTGATGTTCCATCTTGATCCAAGTAGCGGGAGTGAGCATCCGGTCTCCATCTTTGGTCTTCTCAAAAATTACAATTAAAATTACAAATATAAACCTATTTACATTCTAATTAAAACTGTAATTACAAGTGAAAAATCCAAAACGGAGATACAAGATCTCAAAATACAACCAAGACCGTGTTCCATCATTACGGTAACACGTTCTACTAAGGCCACACTAAGTTACAATCGCTTGTAAAATTAAATACGTAATAAAAAGGCATTCACGGCATTCAACAAAACGATAAATAAAAATGCATCAACTAAAACAAATTCATTCGTGACATAATTCTGTAATTATGTTAAATTTATCCAAACCACCTTTAATGATTAAAATTAGTGTGATAAAACCGCTTCTATCATTTAATTTTAATCTATTATAATCCGTCATTTTAAAAACACTTTAAAACAACTATATGGTACGTGAGTGAACCGATTCACTATTAAGCGAGTGTACTATATCCGGATAAAGTACATATTAAAGCCAAAGGAAAATTTAAATCAAAAGAAACAAATTTTCAAAGTCTGTTAAAGACGAAATCCCTCGATCCAGGGACATAAGTGCTCGATCGAGGGACAGGGGAGCTCGATCGACTGAACTGCAAGTTGATCGAGAGGAATGCTAATCAGGAGGTGCTCGATCGACTAAACTGGTGGTCGATCGAGTACCTATATCAGCAACACTACTCGATCGAGTACGAGGACAACTCGATCGAGCAGAGGGGTTTTGAAAACGGTCGTCGATCGAGTGCAAGAAGGACTCGATCGAGCAAAAGGTTTTGAGACAGGGTCGATCGAGTACAACAGGACTCGATCGATCAAAAACAAGACAAAAAAACAAGACACTCGATCGAGTAGAAATACGCTCGATCGAATGCAAAAGTGGCTGAAAACCTCTGGAAAAACCAAAACCCTCGTGAAAACTGATTTTCGAGACAAAATCAATTGAAATTTCGATCAAAACGCATCAAAACAAATTTGATAATTGATAAAACATGACATATTGTTATAATCTCTGTATAAAACAACAATATGCATAAAACCAAATCGAGAAAGATGATAAAACCGTGTAATACATGACACGGTTTCAACAAAACAAAACGAAAAAGATGAAATTGCCGTGTAATACATGACACGGTTTCAAACAAATTCTGCCGTGTATACAGGGCACGGGTTTTCAAGCACAAAAACATCGTTTCAAAAATCGTTTTATGAAAAAACACATGAAAAATTCACGTGGCCTCGCTCTGATACCACTTGTGGGTTAATATCCGTATACTACCCCTTAAATTGCAGGACTATAACGTAAAATTTACATGCAATTTATAGTCATAAAGCGATAAAACAATAGAAACGATAAGTGTATAGAAATCAACCTCGGGTCCTTTTAATTGCGGCGTAAAGATCGAAAATCTAAGCGATTCCCTCCTAATCGTTGCACCCAAGACTTGGTCCGAGATATGCCCTTGTGCTAGAACAGTGTTCTCCGATTGCCTTGCAATATAGGGAGAACTGTTGTGAGTTTTGTCGAGATGTGAGATCTCAGTTTCTACAGAGAAGAATGCTCTTTCGAAACCCTAATTTTCTCTCAAATGAATATTAGGTTTAACAGAAGGAGGAGGTCTCCTTTTGTTCTCCTGGTTCGGCCAAACCGAGTGAGAGGAGCCCATCTGGGCTTTTCATTTTCTCTTCACTTAAACTTGCGGTCCGGTCCATAACTCGCTAAGTGTATATGACGCGGTCTGATTATAAACTGTTATCGGTTATCGGAAATTAAGGCATCAGCTAATAATACGGGTTAGCTGAATTATTAATTCGTGTCCGACAAAACAAAGATTGTATAATTATTTTAATATACATTTAATTAAATATAAATCACGTATATTTAATTTTACTGAATTAATCAAGTTAATTCGCCTTAGCCCATGATATTTAATCCGTATTAAATATAATATCTCAACATCACATATTTGACTAATTACTTAGTCAAATTACTCGGACTAACTGGTTAGTCAATATTTGGCATCTACATGACAGTATTTTCATACCGTCACATCTCTCGAACGTATCCTATAGGTGTGACTTTTAGGGACCAGTTGATCACCGCCATCTGTATGACAATAACGTCAAACTTATCTAGCAAGCCAACCGTTATTGATAAACGTGGATCAACTGATAATAATACCAAAGTATGCCCTTTGATCCTTTTAGAGGTTTATAAGTCCTTGCACTAACTGTTAAGGACACCAACCCCAACAGCTGAATCTCTCTAGGACTTTGTCTATGTAAGACTCCTGACTGAGAGATAACATCCGTCGTGATCTATCTCGATAGATACGGATGCCTAGAATTCTTTGTGCCTCTCCCAGATCTTTCATCTGGAAATGGTTTTTCAACCATACTTTCACCGAAGTTAAGAGAGGTATGTCATTCCCAATCAGGAGTATGTCGTCAACATACAATATTAGGAAAACAATCTTGCTCCCACTCGACTTGATATATAAACATGGTTCCTCGACCGATCGAGTAAATCCATTGTCTTTTATCACTTGGTCGAAGCGATGATTCCAACTCCTCGATGCTTGCTTAAGTCCATAAATGGAACGCTTAAGCTTGCACACTTTCTTAGGATGTTCTGGATCGATAAAACCTTCGGGTTGTACCATGTACAACTCTTCCTCCAAAAAGCCGTTTTAGAAGGCGGTTTTCACATCCATTTGCCAAATTTCATAGTCATGAAAAGCGGCAATCGCTAAGATAATCCGAATGGAACGCAGCATGACTACGGGTGCAAAAATCTCATCGTAGTGCAAACCTGGCACTTGGGTGAAACCTTTAGCAACTAGTCGTGCTTTGTAGATATCTTGTTGACCTTCCACAGAATGCTTTATCTTGTAAAGCCATTTGCATTGAAGGGGACGAACCTTAGCAGGTAAGTCAACAAGATCCCACACGTTGTTCTCATACATGGAGTCCATCTCGGATTGCATGGCCTCAAGCCATAGCTTTGAGTCAGAACTAGTCATGGCACCTTTATAGGTTGCGGGTTCACTACTCGTTAAGAGTAGAACGTCATCTATGTCATGTTCCTCGACCATACCAATGTATCTGTCCGGAGGAATAGAGACTCTTCCCGACCTCCTAGGTTCCTCAGGAATATTCACCGCAGCCGGGATTGAAGGAATAGGTTCCTCCAATGGTTGCTCGGTGTTTGGTTCTGGAATCTCCGACAGGTCGAAGGTTCTATCACTCTTTGCATTCTCGAGAAATTCCTTCTCTAAGAATGTCGCACTAGCCGCAACAAAAATGCGTTGTTCGGTTGGCGAATAGAAGTAATGACCAAGTGTTCCTTTAGGATAACCTATAAAGTATGTCTTGACCGATCGCGGGCCGAGCTTATCCTCGTGTCTCCACTTGACATAAGCCTCGCAGCCCCAAACCCGTATAAAGGACAAGTTGGGGACCGTTCCCTTCCATAGTTCATATGGAGTCTTGTCAACAGCTTTAGACGGACTTCGGTTAAGTATTAGAGCGGCTGACAAAAGAGCATAACCCCATAATGAATCAGGTAAAATCGTGTGACTCATCATGGATCGAACCATATCAAGTAGTGTTCGATTTCTCCGTTCGGACACACCATTCAACTGAGGTGTTCCAGGTGGAGTTAACTGTAGGGCAATCCCACAGTCCTTTAGGTGTTGATCAAACTCGTGAGAAAGATACTCGCCACCACGATCCGAACGCAGTGTTTTTATCTTTCTACCCAATAGGTTCTGTACCCTATTTTGGTATTCCTTGAATTTCTCAAAGGATTCACTCTTGTGCTTCATTAAGTAGACATAGCCATATCTACTTAAATCGTCCGTGAAAGTGATGAAATACCTATAGCCTTCTCGTGCGGTGATTGACATAGGACCACATACATCCGTGTGTATGAGCCCTAATAGGTCAGCAGCGCGCATTCCAACACCTTTGAAGGAAATCCGAGTCATCTTACCGATGAGACATGATTCACACGTGCCAAATGATTGAAAATCAAAGGCCGAGATAGCTCCATGTTTGATGAGCCGTTTTTACGCGTTTCTCATTAATGTGTCCCATACGGCGGTTGCCATAGATACGTTTGATCTTTGTCACCAACCTTTAACTTTTTATTCATTACGTGTAATATTTCATTGGTCGATCTAAAACATAAATTCCGTTCATGGAGACTGCCTTGCCGTAAATCATATCGTGTAATGAGAAAATGCAAGCATTATTTTCTATTACAAATGAAAAACCAAGTTTATCAAGCGCGAAAACTGAAATAATGTTCTTAGAAAGACTAGGTACATAATAGCAATCATATAATGACAACTCAAATCCGCTAGGAAGTTGGATCACATATGTCCCCTTTGAGACGGCAGCCACTCGTGCTCCATTCCCGACACGCAGTCCACCTCACCCTTTACGAGGGGTTCGATGTTTCGAGCCCCCGCACATGATTACACCGATGAGAACCACAACCAGTATCAAGTACCCAAGTTCCGTAACTTGCGTGGTTAATCTCAATCATATGAATAAAAGTAGAAGAAGAGGAAGACATACCAACAAAGTTTAACACGACCGCTTTTAAGTCCTCATGATAAACAGGACATGTGCGTCTCCAATGCCCAATCACGTGGCGGTGATGGCATTCCATGTTATCTTTCTTGCTCTTTGTCGCGCCTGATGAGTTACTCGACTCACCAGGACCACTCTTACCCGAGCCCGACTTCTTGAACTTCGCCTTACCTCTCGCTAGGTTTGCACGAGCTTTGCCCTTACCCTTCCCTTTATTCGACACAACGAGAACATCCTGTTTCATGCTCCCACTGGACTTCATGTCCTTCTCGGTCTGTACGAGAAGGGAGTGCAGTTCATGGGGAGTTTTCTTCAAATCATTCATATGGTAATTCGCTCTAAATTGCGAATAACCATCGTGGAGTGAGTGAAGTATGCGGTCGATAACAATGTTCTCGCTGATGTTACGATTAAAGGTCTCCGGTTTCTCGACATTCTCAATCATGCTGAGAATGTGTGGGCTAACCGGTTGGCCCTTCTGGAGTCTCGCATCAAAGAAGCGAGTGGTATGCTCATAGGTCACGATTCTCGGTGCTTTCGAGAATTCCTTGGTGAGCGTGGTGAAAATCTTGTTTGCACCATGGGCTATGAAGCGTTTCCGCAAATTGGGTTCCATTGCAAAAATGAGTACGTTTTTAATCGCACCCGCTTCCATACGAAATCATTAAACTTGGTGATTTCAGCACTCTAGCCGTGGGACCTGGGTTTGCGGGATGGGCTCTAATAGATATTTGAGCTTCCGTCGCCAGCAGCGGATTCCGTAATGCCGCCTCCCGGTCCCGCGAAGTTGGATCCATCATTCTTCGATCCGAGTAGACCGATTCATCCGATTCATGAAGATCCTAAGCCAGGACTCACGGTCCAAAGTGGCACTTGGCATTGGGTTATCGAGAGAACCACCATTTGTTGTTTAGCGATTTAAAAACGTGATCTACACTTTGAAAAAGAAAGAAAAACAAAACGAAATAAGCAACTCATCGAGGTGATTTAAGTCTATTTAAAATTCATTTTAACATGTAGACTCTTGCACTTGCATAATTGATCTCCCTCAAGAATGATACAAGTGATCCCAAGACTCAATTTCTGTAAATTGATAAGCCAACTGTTTAGCTAATTCTTCCGGAAGAACTCTTGGTCGATAGATTTCCGTAAATCCTATCTATAGTCCACCATAATCACAGGATCGTACGAGTGACCATAGTGTTGAGATAAAATAGGTCAATCGGTTCCAACTTACCCGACGTAGAAGGGGTCATATTATGCCTACCGACGAAGAAGGGACTCATTGGAGTTTGACCTATAAAGACCGTTCTCAATTTTGTTTATACGAGGAAGATCCCATCAACTAAATTATAATTCATATTAAGTGAACGAATAACTAGCGTTTATCGTGAATGAATTTATTTGGATGATGGCTTTAAAACGTGTGACATGAGAATGTCAATGAAAACTAACTCGTGACCTCTATATGTGTCAGTTTTCATGCAATAATTAGGTGGTTTGGTTTTTAGGCGGAATATGATGCATATTATCGTTACGAAAAATAAATAAAGGAATGCAATACGTAAATAAAAAGGTCCTAGTGTGGCCTATCCTAGTATAAGAACATAATACAACTTTGGAATCCACCGTTGGACCCGAAAAGCTTGTCTTGATGTTCCATCTTGATCCAAGTAGCGGGAGTGAGCATCCGGTCTCCATCTTTGGTCTTCTCAAAAATTACAATTTAAAATTACAAAAATAAACCTATTTACATTCTAATTAAAAACTGTAATTACAAGTGAAAAATCCAAAACGGAGATATGAGATCTCAAAATACAACCAAGACCGTGTTCCATCATTACGGTAACACGTTCTACTAAGGCCACACTAAGTTACAACCGTTTGCAAAAATTAAATACGTAATAAAAAGGCATTCACGACATTCAAGATAAACGATAAATAAAAATGCATCAACTAAAAACAAATTCATTCGTGACATAATTCCGTAATTATGTTAAATTTATCCAAACCACCTTTTAATGATTAAAATTCATGTGATAAAACCGCTTCTATCATTTAATTTTAATCCATTACAATCCGTTACTTTAAATACGCTTTAAAATAACTTAATGGTACGTGTGTGAACCGTTTCACAATCATAGCGAGTGTACAATATCCGTATAAAGTACATATTGAAGCCAAAAGAAAATTTAAATCAAAAGAAACAAATTTTCAAAGCTGTTAAAACGGAAATCCTTCGATCCAGGGACATAAGTGCTCGATCGAGGGACAAAAGGGCTCGATCGATCGAATCGCAAGTCGATCGAGAGGGTTGCCAAACAGGAAGTGCTCGATCGACTAAACTGGTGGTCGATCGAGTACCTATATCGACAAATCTACTCGATCGAGTACGAGGACAACTCGATCGAGCGGTAGAGGGTTTAGAAAGGGGTCGATCGAGTACAACAGGGACTCGATCGAGCAAAAGGTTTTTGGAACAGGGTCGATCGAGTACAACAGGGACTCGATCGATCAAAAACAAGACAGAAAAAACACTCGATCGATTAAAAACTTGTTCGATCGAGTACAAAACTTTCAAAAACTCCAAACCCCGTGAAACAAGTTTTATGATACAAAACCACAACAATTTTGATCAAAAACGCATAAAATCAATTTTAACAATTGACAAAAACATGACATATTGTTATAATATCTGTATAAAACAACAATATGCATAAAACAAAACGAAAACAGGATGATAAAACCGTGTAAAACATGTCACGGTTTCAACAAGAACAAAACCCGAATCAGCCGTGTATACATGGCACGGAATTCGAAGCAGAAAATCATCGTTTCAAAAACGTTTTATGAAAAACACATAGAAAAATTTACGTGGCCTCGCTCTGATACCACTTGTGGGTATACATCCGTATAATACCCTTTAAATTTAGGACTATAACGTAAATTTAACATGCGAATATTGTCATAAAACATAAATACAATATAGAAACGATAAAGATAGAAATCAACCTCGGGTCCTTTGATGCACGGCGTAAAGAACAGAAATCAAACGAGATTCCCTCCTAATTGTTGCACCCAAGACTTGTCCGAGATATGCCCTTGTGCTAGAACGTGTTCTCCGATTGCCTTGCAATATTGGGAGAACTTGTTGTGAGGTTTTCGAGATGTGAGATCTGAGTTTCAGAGAGAAAGTGTCTCCAAAACCCTAGTTTTCTCGAAAATGAAATGTCTAGGTCAAAAGGAGAGGGAGTCTCTCCTTTTGTTAACCTCGCCACCGTGGTTTTGCATGGGGAAGTGGGCTTCCACTTCCTCTTAATTTTACCTCGTGGTCCGGCTCATAAATTGCTAAATGTATATGACGCGGTTTATTATAAATCGTCATCGGTTATCGGCTATTAAAACATCAACTAATAACACGGGTTAGTTGAAGTATTAATACATGTCCGACAAAGACGATATTGTATAATTTATTCAATATACATTAATTAAATATAAATCGCTTATATTTAATTTTACGAATTAATCGGTTAATTCGCTTAGCCCATGATATTTAATCCGTATTAAATATAATATCTCAACATCACATTTTGACTAATTACTAGTCAAATAACTCGACTAACTCGGTTAGTCGATTTGGCATCTACATGTCAGTATTTTCATACCGTCACATCTCTCGAACGTATCCTATAGGTGTGACTTTTAGGGACCAGTTGATCACCGCCATCTGTATGACAATAACGTCAAACTTATCTAGCAAGCCAACCGTTATTGATAAACGTGGATCAACTGATAAAAATACCAAAAGTATGCCCTTTGATCCTTTTAGAGGTTTATAAGTCCTTGCACTAACTGTTAAGGACACCAACCCCAACAGAGACGGTTTCCATGACGCGGCTTTAAACATACGGGTTTTTTTCTCTTCTTTTTTTAAGGGGGAAGGGCTAGTCACCCCGATCCGCGACGGATCGTTTCCATATCAAACGAGAATTCCGAAATTTTTTTGCTTTTTCGCATTTTCCCCAAAAACCAAAAATTGATAACACGACGTCAATTTTCTTCGAAAATTCAAACTCTTGCAAATCCGAGTCTTAATCTCGCAAATATCAAATCAAACACACTCGCAAAAATCTCTTTTGAAATTCATTCTTGACGGTTTTAGTTTTAATTTTTGAGTCGTAAATCAATTTTCAACAAATGTCGGTGCAATTTAATTCAAACACGAATTAATTTCTCGAAATTTCAAATCAATTTCTTTTGAAAAATCAAACGTGACTACTGGTCGCGGAATTTTCAAAATTTCTTTTCGATTTCATTTTTAACTTCGAGTCATCGTGGTTATTTTTGTTTTCATCAAATGCTTTTGTGTGTTTACGTGTATGCGTACCTGCTACCTGTTGTCTGTTTTCTACACTAATGATGCATGGACAAATGCCAAAGCAAAAGGGGAATCGGCCGCTGACCGTGCTTCTCTGAAACACAACACAAAAAAGCCAAACAAAACAAACTACAAACCAAAAACACATACATACATACAAACCGCCTCACGCAAAATAAATCAACACACGTTTGATACAAATGACTGACCACACAAACAGGATCCGGTACAATTATTTATCATACAGACACTGGCCTAAGACAACAAACAAGGGGGGCGGAGCCTGCCGAACTAAGCACTCCTTATCCTTTTAACCAGAAAAGAAAAGGACAACACGGAAAATAAAGGAGTAACCACGGAAGAAGAGGTGGTTACCATGATGGTAATACCTCATTCCTGTTGGAGTGTCCCCGACAATAATGCGATCACATTGTTGATCATATTGAGATCACATGTTTCAATCTCATATTAAAAATACATAAGGGAAAGTAATACTTCTTAGTCAACTGGTCCACACATATCGGAAAGGATTGGCTGACTAGAGTTTGACATTACTCTCGTACGACGGTGGTGATCAGTTGATCCCCAAAGGTCATACCTATAGGGTAATGCTCTTAATTGATTATTTAATTAATCGTATGCCGATACGAGTTAATTGAATTCCTTAAAATTGACGGATAATTTTGTCAGTAAATTTACGTATCTTATTGCAATTCGATTAAATAAGATACGGCCTAAGTAATCGAATTGTTTTATTACTTAAATTAAATTATTGTTTACGAAACAATTGAAACAGATTGAATAATTTATTATAAATACAAGTTGTTGTAATTTATAATTCGATAAACCATTTTAGTACAAGTAATTAATAATTACTAGTTAATTTTTGTATATGACATATTTTATTAATATGTTGATTTTTAATATGTTAAAAATACATTATATTGTGACATGCCATGTAACATGTGACATATGACAAAATTGACAAATGACAAAATAAAATGGACTTTCCATTTTATGTTTGTACCGAAAAAATGGAGGGAGGATTAAGGTTTATATTGTGTTGTTTATTTTAAATGGAAACACAATGATTAAACTCTACTCATAGCCATGCACACCTAGTTTGTCTTGGGTAGAATGTGAAGCTCATGCATTGGCTCTCTACCCTTACCTCCACCCGGTTTTATGCATAAGAAAAGCCAAGAGTTTTTCTCTAATTAATCACCTATAAACTACATAGTTTTCTAGTGTTAGAAAGATATACAACTCTCTACATTTGTGAAATATTTTAGAGAAAGAAACACTCATAAAATGCTCTCCTTTTAACCGAAAAGAAGAGAACAAAAATCGAATTTTTGTGTCAAATTTTAAGCTAGTTTTAATTAATACTAGTCTCATATTAATTAAAATAATTAAGGGGTTATCTTGGTACATCTCTTAGGGAGAGATTCTATACTTGAATCTTGTTCTTCCACCTTTGGAAAGCTCAAAAACTAGTAAGAAGGTGAACTTACTAGTGGCCATATTCGGAAATCATCAATGTAAGAATTGATTTTATCCTTATACTTGTAATTGTTTTGCATGCATAAGATCCGATTTAATTTTATGATTAAATTAAACTTTCATATATTGGATATGTAAATAAATGAGATTAATGAATCCCAACAATTCCTACTCCCTTAACAAAAAAGGATAAAATGCCTGGCAGACTTCGGACGGCATGACAATCAAGAATTGTTACTTAGTGCATTGCCCCGACGTTAACCCCCAATCATCGGAATTCAGCGACAAAAAGGAGCCATAACATAAGGTGCCACCCCGATGTTGAAAGCCAATCATCAGAATTCAACGACGACTGAAAACGGAAACGTAGAACGACGCACTGGTGTTAACCCCCAACCATCAGACGTCCGAATTTCTGCAGACAACAGCCAATTATCAACACGTGATCAAAGGCCAAACAAAGGCCGCCAAGGAGAAACACAACTCGACCAGGACAAGGCAACAACTGTCTCTCCTCCTCCTGGATTATCCTCCTCCTCTAAAGCTTCAGCGACGAACCTAGTGGGCCTAGAAGCCCCAGAACACTCACCTGCAATCAGGACAACAAAAAACGTCAACCGAAACTTCGGCATTACGACGGCATTAAATGGACAAAATCCAAAAAAAAAAAACACCAACAGATCACCTGCAAAAAAAAAAAAACAAAAGAAGGGCAAACCCGCCCACACTCATCCAGCAAAACAATTCACCAAAATTCACAAAAAACGACTCGCCCTTCTTTTCAAGCAAAAGACGAGTGAAAACAATGACAAAATTACAAAAACACGCAACACCTCCAAGACCACACAAGGTCCGCAAAAATAAGAAACAAAAATTCCCGACACACCTGGGTATTTTTCAGAGCTCGAAAAAGGCAATTTTGCGCTAACTCGGGCACAAACAGGTCAAAAATGCAAATTACGACCAAAGCAAAGTAACGTGATTTAATCACGTCTCAAAGTGGCCTAAACTACCGTTAAGGTCCATTTCAAGATAAACTGGCTCAGTTTGAGCCCAAATAGACGCTTATTTCATCAGCATAAGACCGTCTCACAAAGGCAAAAATTCAAATTTTGCCAACAATGCCTAACGAAAGTTCAATATAGCAAAGACGATCTTCCCCGACCACAATGCAACGTAGTGAGGCACGAAACTTAGGGAAACTAACACGACATTGTGAAATAAGATGAACTTCCGTCTCATTCACGTTTTCTGCTCCTATAGAGCGGGAATGGGGACCAAAATGCAAACTAAAAGCACCCCTATACTCCTAAACAGGTTTCTAACCTAATGCAATCATCAATTTCACTCGAAAATGGGCTAAACAAAAACGCCCAATTTGATTTTCCAAGGGTTAGGATTTTGCCCTAATTTAATTGACAAAAAGACAAACAAATTCAAATAGATTCGAGAGGATTTACATACCTAGAGATGACATGAAGACAAGGGCACGAAATCAAGCAAGTGGCAAAGTCGAAAAATGGCGATTTTCGTGGTTTTGTGTCGAGGAAGACGAAGAATATGGAGTGCTTGGCCACCTCGCGTCTTTTTACAGAAAAAAGGAGAGCCTCCTTGCCTCGCAGGAAGGCACGCTCTTCTTTGAGGTGCTCCTTGCTCTTTCAGCGAAACTTTGGGTTTTGGCCCAATTTCCACACTATTTTCAAAAAAATTTCAATGACGGAATTAAAAACCGTCATTTCTTCAAACAAAAACAAATAGTGAAATTCAAACTCGCTATTTCCACAAACTTTCAAACGACGGAATTAAAAACTGTCCCTTCCTCAAAAAAAAAAAAAAAAAAAACAGAATAACGAAACTCAAAGTTCGTTATTTTTCACAAAATTCAAACAAACGGCATTAAAAACCATCACACCTTCAAACGGGAAAGTGAAATTCAAAATCACTACTCCTCACAAATTTCAAGTCACGAGTTGACGGAATCAAGACCGTTATCCCCCAAACACACATCAAATGGCGGAATTCACATCCGCCATTTTTACAAATTCCAACAAATGGCAATAAAAACTGTCACCTCTCATCGAGACTCGAAATCACCGCCGTCCACAAGAGCCAGGCTCACAAGCCTATCTCTTTCCGGCGCCACAAACAACCAATGCAGACACCGAAATTCCTCAGCAGGATATCGGAGTCCTCCTCACGGAGACCGCTAAACTCAATGACCTCTCGAAATAAACCCGTCTAACACGGCTATTTCCTATTGTCGATCATCCTCAACATGGCTGGTGCGCCTCACAACGCACATCTTCAACATGGCTGGCGAGCCTCACAACGCACACCTTCAACATGGCTGACGAGCCTCACAACGCACCTTCAACATGGCTGGCGAGCCTCACAACGCACATTCAACATGGCTGACGAGCCTCAAAACGTACCTTCCACATGGCTGGCGAACCTCACAACGCACATTCAACATGGCTGGCAAGCCTCACAACGTAACCTCAACGCGGCTGGCGAGCCCCATCATATCTGCAACGCGGCTGGCGAGCCTCATCATATCCGCAACGCGGCTGGCGAGCCCTATCATATCCGCAACACGGCTGGCGAGCCTTTGCCCGCAAACAAGAAACAATTCAAGGATATATCCCAAAGATGCCTCAGGTATAACTCCTTCCTATGGCTGGCGAGCCTTCGTACGTAGTCTAACTGACTTAAAACTACCCGCACGGACAGTCGACAAACTCTAAACTGTTCCCGACGATAGGTCCTTGACTCGTATCCCCGATTCGCCTTGGCGTCGCCCTTTCTGACGGCAGGTCCTTGGCCCGAATTCTTTCGAGCCGCCTCGACGTCGCCTCGGTCTCCAGGTTGTAATCTTCGATTGACCTGGGGGATATACTTTGACTTTTGCTCTGTCCAAGCCTCAATGAAAGTGGGGGCTCTGTAGACACCCAGTATCTGTCGAGTCTCCAACAAACATCCGATGATTATCGGACTACAACATGCTTAGAAATCGCAGCGTTTAATTGACAGTTTTGTATAACTATACATCGGAAAACTCAAAACGATTTTGAAAACAAAACATTTCAAAACTTTTCAAAAGTACGTGGAGTGTTTTTTGCACGATGACGGGGTCACAATGACACTAACTAGAGTCAAAACTGACAACGGACCAAAAACCGACTCAAAAATTCAAATCCCGACTCCCACAAAGCTTTCATGTTAAGTATTCCCAGAATACTTGAATGGTCAAGTACAAATCATGCCATCCAAAACCGAGAATAGAACAAAACATGATTTCAATTGCGTGATAGTGACAAGACAGCTCGAAGACCCGCGAAATGGCATGCGCCTCTTCGAGAAGCCCATGCGGCCACGTCGCTCAAAACGCACACGACCACCCATTTCTCTATAATTATCCCTCAAATGCCACCATTTGAAGGTACACGACTGTCCGCCCTCACATTTCTTCCTTAAAATTCTCGACTCAACTTCTTAGGTCACAAACCGACACGTATTTTCAACCTACCGATCGAAAATACAAGCCATACACATTGTTTGGTACCGTCATCGTGCATTATATCACTTGACTGACCATCTCGACCAACTACACCATCACTAAACTAAACCAAAAACTCTTTACATTGCTAAAACGGTTTTAAACCTAGTTTTCTGACCTAACAAGTTGTTACACTTTCGTCGATTTCTTGTCTCAAACCTAGCATGTAAGTATGAGGGTGTAATAGTCCTCTTCTCTCATGTCTTTTATCTGTTTTATGACCTTAACATGCTAAAACTCGCATAACATGGTCCAAAATACGGATCGAATGAGCCAAAACCGAGTTTTGACCGAAAACAGAAGGCCATAGTCACCACTAGGTACCTCGCACTTCAATGGGGTGTCCAGGTCAGAACTCAAACGTGTTTTAGTTCATTCTTTCTATTTTTCATTTCATTTTACAACCGTTTTTTACCATTTCAAACCATTTTTATGATAAACTTTTTAACCATAAAACATTTTCACCCTTAGGTCCTTATACCATGATCGTTTAATCCGTGTTTCGGTGATAATATTTGGTTAATTACATTTTCAATGGCATTTTAAGACCTTTTATTTCATTTCTTTACATTTCAAAACCACTATATTAGTCATACATGCAATGTCATCCTTGGTTCCATATACCATGTCGGTTTAAACCAAAGTACGATGATAAACATTGACTAATTACAAACAAATGAACTTAATACAATTAGTTCATAATCATTTTTCAAAACTGTTCATGTCAAGCTTGCAAAACCGAACCCGACATCGAATATTGGCAATGCAATGATGATTATTCAAGTCTCTTTCTTCATATTAACACAAAAGCGGTCTAAACGACCCTTTTTGTAACACCCCCATACTCCATGTTCCTTACCAGGACCACTTAAGGCATGAGAGTGCTACCATCTCGGTTACCCGAGGCAATGATAATCAAATAGACAATAATGAAATGTACTTTAATAAAAATAAAGTTTAAAGCGATACAACCAAAACCGAAACTGATAAAAGAAAATACAAAGGTTCTTAAAACTGTCAAATACTAAACAACTAAAAGTGTTCGACACAGCGGAAGACTTCTAAAACAGCAACGTGGTGACTCATCCCAGCTATCCCATGCGCATCGTCTCATACCTACTCAATAACTGCTCACCACCCCCGAATGGATCACCACCGTTTTTTAAACATTTAAACGGGGTCAGTACTAATTACATAAAAACAACAGCTGCAATGAAACCATATTATAAACAACTCAAACAACACATCTCAATCTCCACAACTCCACCCTATCTCCATATATCAGACTACACACCGAAGTTTGTAGCCCAGCCAGATTACCCATCACAACAGATACACCTTGCCGCCAGTGGGGGACCACAACCGTTCCCACCTAAGCCCCGCTCATCTCCATCGAGCGATAAACCCATGTTCATTAATGTGAACATCCCTTCTGTGGCGGGTTCCACACAAGGCGAATCAAGGGCATGAAGCCACTCCCGCAAGTGACTCCACTCAGCCAAGGACGCACCCCGAAGATCACAGACAGTTATATAACGATAATCACATTACACTACCAACAATCACCAAATCAGAATCCAATGCCAATATGATATACAATAACAACAACAATTACCAACAACACTTATGTAACCAATACTGAGTAGAGAAACGCTACCTGGAATAAGCCATCGAAAGACCGTCACAAGCAGCTAATCAAAATGATCTTCTACGAAATCTCCTTCTATAATCACATATACAATCATGAAATTACTACTGAGCCGATCAAACACCCAAAACCCCCAAATCTACCCAATTAGGGTTTAACCAAAATTGACGAATCAACATAAAAACTATACAAGAATCTTACCCTCGACACGACGAACTCAACGGCGTAAAGCACACGACGATTCGACCACCTTAGCCTTTGGGATTTGTTAATAACGTGACGAATGCGAACTACGTAACTCTTTTCTCTTCTCTTGAAAGGTTTTAAGAAATAAAATGATTAAGAATAATGACGGAAGCCTTTTATATTAATCTCGCGTTATTAACAAAACCCGGATAAAACAACCCGTAATACGCACTTACTCGATCGAGTGACCGTTACTCGATCGAGTGCCACACTTACTCGATCGAGTACCCATAAGTCAGAACACTGTTTCGTAAAACAACTTACTTACTCGACAGAGTAAGCTCCACTCGATAGAGTACCCAAAAATATAGAAAACCGTAGTATTACAGTCTTCCCTCCTTAAAAGGAACTTCATCCCCGAAGTTCAACCCATACCCAAAACAAATATACTAACTCGATTAAGACATAACAACGCAACTAAGGACTCAAAACAAAACCCCAACCTATCAAACATGAACTCTTAACACCAACTCCACCAACTAAGCCTACCATCCACAAACGCTGTTAGCTCCGTAACCTATCATCCACTAGAATAACCAATATCCCGATACACATAACATCAAATGGAATGTTACATTCTACCACCCTTAAAAGGAACTTCGTCCTCGAAGTTTACTCACACTCACAACTTCATCATCCAACTGTCAACACTATCGAACTCATAAACATCATCATCCAACTGTCAACACTAATGAAATATTCTCACACTCCTAAACATCACACTACTACAAGCATGGCCATGACCTTTAATAAAATCAATCACAACAAAGATCTATCCTTTATGCTACACCAACACTCTACTTCCAATTATACTACAACATGCACAACCATGAAACTCTCTTTTATCGCATCGTACTCCTTTTAAGATAAATGTTACGTCCTCGTAACTCACTAATACTAAATCCTTAGTTATATCTTCTCATTATCCTCATCACCACCGTATGTCAAAGATAACCGCCTATAATATAAACACTCACCATTCCTATATCCAAGGCTCTCTTACTTAAACAGTTCTCATACCTCAATTCACTAGGCACACCACCTAACCTATACCACAAAATCTTTAGCTTAACCAAAACTTCAACTGTTCCCTATTACCGCCAAAACACATAGTCCTCTATACATGCACCTATCTCCATACTCATAACTCACGATCCACAATTATTACACACACTCAGACTAGATCCTCATGTTCCTTTCTATGTTTACCGCAAAACTCATCCATAACTTAACATGATACTAATTTCCAACACCCTATACTCACTGTCCCAATAAAAGATTATGAACCACTTGTAGCTTTCAGATCAGTAAAACACATGTTCCAACATTCACTTGCCATTACTATGTCAACCAATGCCTTATCTTAAAACAAGATCAAAATTACTGTAACAACCTCTCACAACTGTGTCCCATCAACAGAATATCGATATACCATGCCGGCAACAGAAACATACACAACTCTCTTCCATATCATACTCTACCCTCATGCCCAAGCTAAAACTGGTATGAAACATCACTAAACAAAACAACCGTCTATCTGTCCAAACTGAAACTCACAGGAAACAACAGCAAACAAAACAACAATCTATGTATAACTGGTATGTACTTTCAAAACTCGAATCGTAATCATCCTGCCTACTCCACCACAACCAGTGATGGCATCGCAACACCGCCACCAACACTCGCACCGCAGTCCGAAAAAACACCGTATCACAACACAAAGTACCGTGCCCGGATCACCAGCCGAAGCACAACAACCACATCGATAGACATCACAACCACATACCATTCCCATAAACACTGACTCAGTATAACTTTCCGGACAAGAAAACTTACTCAAAACTGCTTTACTAGATCACAACACAACATATTATACGGAATAAACAGACAAGAATATCATTAATATCATCCATACCTTTTAACGGAATAAACATATATCTTGAATACACATACAAGTATAACTAGCCATGCCAGATCACCTAAACTATCACTTTCGAACATCATTACATTAGTTTACCGTACCCAACGTATATCATAAAACATTCATATAACAATTATATAACTATCACATCATACCATTTCTCGTGAGGTTAGAACCTCACACAAACATTTATACACATCATAGACCCGTAATCACATCCAACTAATCAATCCTGAACACGTAAGTTACCACTTGATAAAGGTTACCTCTCGCCCGAGCTTAACTGGTATGCCCCTCATAACATACTCTCCTATTCGCAAAACCATTACCCCTGTCAAATATAACCATACAGCTAATACTCAACTAATAGAAACCGCCTTCTAAGACCACATCTTATACTTCCTTACAACCGTACATATCAATCCGGCCTATACAAGATCAACCTCTTTAGAATTGTTATCTTTCTTATCTATCATCACCCTTAACCACTAGTGACAATGTGACACCCTCATTTATCGCGGAAAAGTAAACACGTAATTCTAGAATAAAACTGCATGGATATGTTTGTAATAGGTTCAATTGGGTAATAAGTTTATTTAAAGTTAGTTCGAGTTTATTGAAGTTAGTTCGAGTTTATTTATTTAAATTAATTTCCGTCTCATATTTTATATAAAGATAATTCGTTAATATCATCCTTTCACATAATTATTTTTAGGTGGCTCATATGTGGTTGAAGATGAAGAGTAATTTTGGGTTTTAGAAGCTTTCTCAAGTTTTTTGCTTGTCTCTTTGCTAGCTTAAGGTAACTATTCCGAGTTACTCGATGAATTAATGTCATATTAGTAGTTAATGTTGTGGTTGTTGTTTGTTAAGTGTTTAGGTGATTGATAATGTGTTACTTTCGTTTTTCACATGATAGAAATTGGAAATAGAATGAGAATGATATTGTGATAAATTTTGTGATTTGGGCCAAAGTAGGCAAAGACTCTGAGCTGGGCCAGATTAACCGAACGAGTTTGGTCAAACTAGGTTTAAACCAGTCAGCCTCGATTTGACCGATGACCCGTCGCGGGACTCGGGTCGAGGGTTTGTCTTTGAGGTGAGATTGGTTGTTATTGGAAATTTTATGTTATGTCTTGATATTTGTAATTATCATTTCACATGTTGGTTGTTGGATGAATTGGCTGCCTTATACTTCGATCTTCTTTGCCTCTTTTGCCATTTTAGCTTGTTCTCATGAATTATGAAATTAACGGTTAGCTGGAATTTGGATTATTATTGATAATGGAGATATTGTTGGATTGTCAGCTGAATTGGGTATCCTACTTGTCTTGTGTGGTGTGGGCTAAAATATTCAAGCTGGGACTAGCTGGGACTAGGTCCTAGGTGAGTATTTCGGCCTTCATCATAGATAGGCCTTTATAGTATTTGACGAGTATATGTTCACTGCTTAATAGCCTTTGTGTTCCTGACTTGGTGGGTTTATATCCAAGTTGGGGCATGACCTCGTTACTTATTTTGAGAGTAAGTGGTCAGCTTAAGTACTAGCCAACCCTTTGGTGGACTCCTTAGGGTACTCACTTTGTTTTTAAAAAATTGTGGGTCTTGGGTGCGGTGGTGTGTATCCGCATGTCTAGGTCTGCGCAGATTTTAGGCTAGGGTTGTGTTGTGTCTTGGCCATGTTTTGATAGAACCTCTGAGCCAAGATACCGGTTCGATTACCTTCCCTACCTCGTGGTATAGACTCGAGTTACAGAGTGACTATTGACGGGACTAAGAACTTATGCATGTCTTTGATATATTGCCCTTTCTTGTTTGATGATTCTATGAATCATAGAAGGTGAGATGCAAGCCGGCTATGGTTGATAGAGTTTGGATTCCTGGATGTTATATGATTCACATGATAGTGTAGTACGAGTCGGTCTAGTATTCACATGCTAGGACTATGTGTGGTTATATTGTTGTTCACATGATAAGCATGATTGTCTAGCATCTATATGCTAAGGCATTGTGTGATTCGTATTCATATTCTTATGTTTACATGTTATATTAATTATGACATTTCGTGGCTGGGAGAACTCGGAGTTACTCCCCACTGACTGTGGCTTTCGTATTTGTATAAAATGCGAATGACAGGTAGGTGATGCATATATGGGGTACATAAACGAGCTAGCGAGCAAAGTAACCTTGGAACCTAGATTGGTTTTATTTTATTGTGACCCTTAAACACTTTTTATGTCACATACATTTTAGGGACATATGTCTCCCTCTTTACATTTGGTTGTATAATTTGCTATTCGCGACTTTAGCGATGGTTATGTTATGACTCTTCTAGTTAGACCTTGTTTGTTTGACACCTTCCAATTTGGATATCTTTATAACAGGTTCAGGTTTTAAAAATTACAGGTTTTTACCCAAATGAACCTATTACAAACATATCCATGCAGTTTTATTCTAGAATTACGTGTTTATTTTTCCGCAATAAATGAGGGTGTCACAGACAACACCACAATACCACCACTGCTCATACAACAAATATCTTCCATTCACCTCTAAATATAACAGTTCATTTCCTATCTTCGGTTAGCATTCCAAATAACGACATCAAATCCACCAACAAAATTTACCTCAACCTTCTTCCCAATACTATCCTTAATTGTATCGTCACTCAACTCACCACCAAGATCTCCTATCGTGCAAATTCTTCACCAAGCTTTTTACTTTCCTTAATTCCTCAAAACTCTTGATTAACATGTCGTCCTGGAACCCCTACATAACCGTTAACTCAAATCCTCATGATAGTATCACACATCTCGACGATTCATTACTTTTATATCACATAACTCCGGTCAACATTTTTCTCAACTTACATTTTATCCTTCTTTTCTCTTTACACTCAACAATACTAATTAATAGTTCAACTCCTTATTACTTCTATCTAACACTTTAGTACTCCGGTTACCTTCTAATTGCTCCAAAACTCGAATCCTATTATTTCATATCAGTATCATCTCACTCTTTCTTACCATGGATCTTCTCTTATCATGCTATCACTCACACTCATCACCAATCACTTTATTTTTCTAGAATCCCAAAACTCATTTCATACCGTCAATTGCCCAAGGAAATCACACATTAGTTTCACCTCTTGATAATACAAATTCCCAAACTCACTCACTATCTGCAAATCCACGTCACGACACGTCTCCACTAAGTTCACTATATACCACTCCTCTCCATCCCTCTACAACGATCTTTCATTACATACATTCTTAACCAACACAATCTAACCATCTCTCTCCATAATTCCTTACACATCTCAAGTTGCTACTATCCACATCCTTCCTTTCAATCTTTTCATTCTCACGTTCCTTAGACTCACATCATCCCTTGCCCACATTCACTTACTTTTACATTACTCAACACACAATCATATCACTCTTCTCATCTCACAAAATATGCTCCATGCCTCAATAAGCCTTAGCAATCTTCCTTTTCTTTTTCCACTATCTATTACAACCACATATAACTCATGTCCTCCCCACCAAACTCATACTCACCACAGGTGCCACACCTTACCTCATAAGATTGGGTAACTTACGCATCAGGACCATCACATACGTAAAACAATGCATAAAGAAGCAAAAGAACACCTTTGAATTAAAGATAATAGGCGACGAAGTCAAAAGATAAACATATGACCCAAAACAGGGGTCACTAGATCAAGTACAAGTCACTCGATCGAGTAAGTGACTTACTCGATCTAGTAGGTGAAGGTTAGAGGCACGTACAACCAATTACCAGGGCTACTCGATCGAGTAAGGGTTACTCGATCGAGTAACAAGAGGTCCACTCGATCGAGTGAGGGCCACTTGATCGAGTACCTTACGCATTTCTCAGCACTGTCCAATTTTCGTAAAACGGTCATGTCTCACTCGTTTCTTGGTCATTTTGGGCGTGTGACCTATCGTTAGAATCGTAAAAGAACAAGGTATCACCTCCTATTGGAATCACATTAAAATAATTAATGCATCTCATGTTATAACAGTTTAAAGACAACTTCGTTGTGATCAGACAACATAACTATTTGATTTTTACTTCCAAACAACTTAAACAACAACCAAGCAAACAAAACCAATCCAAAACTCGTAAAACCAGTACCCCTAACCACATCTTACTATCTACAAAAGCAAAACATCAACATCCCTATGCACATATATTATTCAACTTATCAATCATGTACTACCCACTTACTCTTATTCTATAACTTTCCGAAAAAATAATTGCATAACATACAACATCAAATTCCCCATTCACATGTTACTAACATAGCAACATTATAAAATCCACTACCCACATAAACATGCTCCACACATGAATTTCATATTCTTATGCAATTACTTACTTAATCTTTTCTAACCAATTCATTCATTACAACTACACACTTCATACAACATATACATATGAACAATAGTGGACAAGTACATAAACTTATTATACAACTTTACGCAAACAAAATATTCGTATACGACACAACATTCCTATTCACATGTTACTATTATGCCATATTATAAATCATCCATCCTACAACATCATTATTCATCACATATTCTCATATATGAACTACTCCCCTTTTTGCACCACATCATTCATCATTCTCATATACCTTTCCAACAATTCCAAACAACATTGTACACCAACTATCATGCAACATGCTCATTCACAACACTTTATCATATAACCACTTCATCATTTTCCAACATTTCTATACAACACATCATCCAATATACGCAATAGAACATTAGTAAACACATAGCGATCCCGTGACACTCCCTAGTGACCGGTTTAAAGTTGTAGGGTGAGTTCGCGACTTTAGGACGTCTCCCAAGTCTTTGCATTAGCTCCTACAAATTCAACCCGAGTTCATTTTATTTTGACTCTCTAGATTGATTGGGTTCATTAGTTACAAGTTTCAAGATCATCGCTCTGATACCACTTTGTAACACCCCCATACTCCAAGTGCCTTACCAGGACTACTTAAGGCATGGGAGTGCTACCATCTCGGTTACCCGAGGCAATGATAATCAAATAGACAATAATGAAACGTACTTTAATAATAATAAAGTTTAAAGCGATACAACCAAAACCGAAACTGATAAAAGAAAATACAAAGGTTCTCAAAACTGTCAAATACTAAACAACTAAAAGTGTTCGACACAGCGGAAGACTTCTAAAACAGCAACGTGGTGACTCATCCCAACTATCCCATGCGCATCGTCTTATACCTGCTCAATAACTGCTCACCACCCCCGAATGGATCACCACAGTTTTTAAAACATTTAAACGGGGTCAGTACTAATTACATAAAAACAACAGCTGCAATGAAACCATATTGTAAACAACTCAAACAACACATCTCAATCTCCACAACTCCACCCTATCTCCACATATCTGACTACACATCGAAGTGTGTAGCCCTGCCAGAGTACCCATCGCAACAGGTACTCCTCGCCGCCAGTGGGGGATCGCAGCCGTTCCCACCTAAGCCCCGCTCATCTCCATCGAGCGATAAACCCATGTTCATTAATGTGAACATCCCTTCTGTGGCGGGTTCCACAAAAGGCGAATCAAGGGCGTGAAGTCACTCCCGCAAGTCACTCCACTCAGCCAGGGACGCAACCCGAAGATCACAGGCAGTTATACAACTATAATCACATTACACTACCAACAATCACCAAATCAGAATCCAATGCCAATACGATATACAACAACAACAACAACAACAATTACCAACAACACTTATATAACCAATACTGATTAGGGAAACCATACCTGGAATAAGCCTTCATAAGACCATCACAAGCAGCTAATTAAAATGCTCTTCTACGAAATCTCCTCCTATAATCACATATACAATCATGCAATTACTACTAAGCCAATCAAACACCCAGAACCCCCAAATCTACCCAATTAGAACTTAACCAAAATTGACGAAACAACATAAAAACTATACAAGGATCTTACCCTCGACACGACGAACTCAACGGCGTAAAGCACACGACGAACTCAACGGCGTAAAGCACACGATGATCCGACCACCTTAGCCTTTGGGATTTGTTAATAACGTGACGAATGCGAACTATGTAACTCTTTTCTCTTCTCTTGAAACGTTTTAAGAAATAAAATGATTAAGAATAATGACGGAAGCCTTTTATATTAATCTCGTGTTATTAACAAAACCCGGCTAAAACAACTCGTAATACGCACTTACTCGATCGAGTAAGTCACTTACTCGATCGAGTGACCCTTACTCGATCGAGTGCCATACTTGCTCGATCGAGTACCCATCAAACAGAATACTGTTTCGTAAAACAACTTACTTGCTCGACAGAGTAAGCCCCACTCGATAGAGTACCCAAAGATATAGAAAACCGTAGTGTTACACTTTTAAACAAACACGTGTTTAAACACCCCTTACATACCGTTTACAAAACGTTTTCAATAGGCAGAAGACATCCCCTTGGATCGTCAGCTACCCCGTGCCTAAATAGGCCAACTATTTTCCAATTTTCAAACCAGGACAGGCCTGCTTGCATCGCCTGACGGCTCGCGCCTCAATAGGCTGCCTGATTCATACCCTACTTCCTTTCCAGCACTCATCTAGGACGATACCGACTTCGGTTAACCCGAATACAGGACAGATCAGATGACAAACCTGCCCTTTTACATCGTATTTTTAAAACGCCTTTCTAAGACAAATGGATCACGTTATACACCATAAACCTAACTTGGTAAATGGATGTTTAATTTCCGTCTTGCATGCAAATCAACACTAAATCCAACTTGACATCAATTACTTGATACTTGGATAAACAACCGACATATAAAGGTCATATGTTAGGTTCAAACTTGTGGATGCGCATTCATGCATTTACCCGTTTTATCAACTTTTGCATTTAACCAACCAAGATCGATCAGTAGAGGCCGCTACCGCGGGCGGGTTTGGGTGTCCGATTAATGGGCTTCCCAATACGTACCTTCGCCTCTTACTAAAAAAATTTAGATAGTGGACGACCTTATCCAGGGCGTACGAGAGTCATTATAGAGATAGGATGCTAAAGAGGGATGACTCCTTATCTTTAGTATCTATGTGAAACACCGCTTGTTGCCTTGGTTGACCTAGGTATAAAGTGGATTCGAACGGGTTCCAAGCATCCCACAAATGCTTGGTGGCGACTCCGAACATCTCTTGCATCGTTTCGAGACCCTTGCCGAGATGAAACTGACTGATCTAAAACGATCCGGTCGAAAGCATTTTTACGCCACCGAGTGTGGCTTTCAAAAGACCGCTACACGTCTACAGATCGGTTGGGCGTCGCAGGTGGGCCCATGTCCACACCACTCAATCGAGTGACGAATCCACTCAGTCAAGTGTCACTCACTCGATCAAGTGTCACTCACTCGATCGAGTGTCGAGTCCACTCGGTCAAGTGACCTTCACTCGGTCGAGTGCAATGTAGTTCTCAAGAATGACCAGTTTTTGTAAAGCTGTCATATCTCACTCGTTTCTTGGTCATTTTAGGCGTGTGACCTACCTTTGGAATCTTAAGAGAACAAGCTATCACCTCCAATTAGAATCACATTAATACCATGTCTAGATCTCATGTTATGACAGTTTTAACACGACCCTTCTATAGGCGGACATTATAACAACTCCACTAAGGTTAATATAGGTTATACTTGATCCACTCTATAGTCATACTTCACTCCCGAGTAGAATCATCAAACCCAAGGGTCCTCTCACGCATCCCAAGGTTCCTTTCTGAGTCCCAAAATATCTAAGTATTACAATCTTTCCTCCTTAAATGAACTTCGTCCCCGAAGTTCACCTCACTCTCTCTTTTCACAATTATTCCTCAATCTTCTCTCAAGTCTCATTACTGGATCTCATGTACTCTCTCGCCATTTTACTCTATCATAAAGTTCGTCAAGATTCTTATTGTCATTATCACGCTTATTAATAACACATGTTTATTGTACTTATCCCAAGGTTCTTTGCTCAATGCTCATTAATTCCTCACGAGTCGTACTCTTTCTTTCCTTAATTCCCAAATTATAACATTCACTCCCCCTAAAAAAGAACTTCGTCCAGAAGTTCAATTGTCAAAACTCATAAGGTGCTCTCATATGCTCATTACCAAGTTGATGTGACTCATATTTACGTACATTTAGTCCCCTAACTAGCCTCGTTCCTATGCTTTCTAGCATGGATTAGGGTCGTTTCTTATCTTTAGCTTCATATATGCATATTCTATGAGGTTTTGTGCCCTTTGTAGGAGAGAAGTGCTAGCCTTACTTAAACGGAGAAAAACGGAGCTAAATTGATCGCATCTAACGACCAAGCAACAAAGAGGAGACCAATACTAAAGGCCTAAGTCAATAAAACAAGTAAATGGGAAATGATGAAGGACCCCAACGACCCTTGAAGGATCCCCACAAGTTAGGGGGCAGCCAAATGAAAGAAGAAGCAAACTGCCCTTCCGGACGGGGATCCCAATGAGAAGGACGGCGTCCCCAACCTCAGCCCGAGCGTCCCAAAGTTAGGACGGGTGTCTTTCAATATAGGATGAGTATCTATCAAGAGGAGTGGTCGGTTTTACTCACTTGGAGATTTAGTTTTCGGTTACTTGTCGTTAAGAGCACCTAGACCAAACCAATATTTATAACTTCACAAACAACTCTACTATTAGTAAAGAGGCGAGTAAAGGTCGGATCCCAAGGGACGGGTATTGATGTAGGATTTTCCATTGCAAGTAGCGGTGTCCAGGGGTGTCACGATTTGGGGTTGAGATGAGAAGATCACTAAACTAAATAACAATAAAAGTAAATAAGCAAGATGATTAAAAAGAGATGTAAACAATTGATTAAAAGCACTAGGGTGTCATGGTGTCATAGGGAATTCATGGGAATTGATCATACAAACATATTCTCAAATTATAAGCAAGCAATTATTGTTGTGATGGATCTAGTTGGTTTATATCTTACAATCCTAGGAAGGTTTGGGTCCCGGAGCCGAATCGATTAGATTGTACAACACCTACAAGTCCACTTAATCCTCCCTACTCAACTATATGCATGGTCTAATGAGACTCGAGTTGGTTTATGTCTTACAAGTCTCATTGAAAAGGTAAGTGATGGGTAAAAAATGTAAGGATTCATAGGCTCACATTTCATCAAACATAACATGTGCATAAGTTGAGATCACAACAAGCAAGCAAATAAACTATGAAAACATATTAAATTAAGCATGAATCATTCCCCATGTTGGTTTTCCCTAATTACCCATTAACCCTAGTTAAGGAAACTACTCACTCATTATCAAATTTGACATGTTAACAAGGTTGTCAATCACATTAACAAAGCAAAACATGATGAATAAATGAAGATGATTAACAATAATTAAAAAGGGATTAAGAGGATTATACCTACTAATGATTCCAAAATAAAGCAAAAAATAATAGAAGTACTTGATGATTGATTGGAAGGTTGCCAATCTCCCAATAATAACCCAAATATTCTTCAATTACCCAAAATAAAAGATGAACAAAAGAGAGATTAAGGAAATGAGATTTGTATTAATATTTGATTAGAAGTTGATTACAAGATTAAGAAGAGATTAGAACGATATAAACTACACTAAGGATTGATAAGAAGAACATGATTATCTAATTAGACTAATGGGGTATTTATAGTGGGGATTAGGTACACAAATTAGGGTTTACTAAGGGCTTAAATGACGATTAAGTCCTTGAGGAATCGCTCCTCTCAGAAAAGATGCGAGTCTCCTTTTTTCCGGTCTTTCATAAATATGCGCATCTTTCATGGAGGGAAGAAAAGGACGTATGGGACTGTAAGGGAATCCGAGCGTCCAAGGTGTCGGGACGGGCGGAATCTGTGGTGGCTGGACGGGCGTCTTCATGGCTGGACGAGCGGATTGTTGTGTAGTTGGACGGGCGTCTTGATGGAAAAGACGCTCGGAATCCTCACGTCTTGGACGGGCGTCTTGCCTAGTTGGACGGGCGGATTTTGTCACAGCTTTCTTTTCTTCTTTTCTTCTTCCAATAATCCTCCGGGATTTAGTCGGGGATGCAAGGATTTCTTCATCATTGCCCATATACTATAATATGTACAAAGGCCTTCTAGTCTTGTCTTCTCTTTGATGCTTGGTCATTAGATTCGATCAATTTAGCTCTATTTTTCCATGAAAATGCAAGGATTGCACTCCTCTCCTACCAAGGAAACAAAACCTCAAAGAATATGCAAAACAAAGGACTAAAGATAGTAAATGACCTAAATATGCACTAAAAAGCATAGGAACGAGGCTAATTCGGGGACTAAATATGCTCAAATAATGGTCACATCAAGGAGGTCGTGCGTCCTATGCCAGGACTTGCAAGGCGTTGGACTTTATTTAAGGGGCTTAATCGTCATTTAAGCCCTCAGTTAACCTAATAGTTGTACTTAGTATAATTAAACACATCAGTTAGCTTAATTACACTTAAATCCTTCCTTAATTATTGTTCAAGACTTGTTTGATCTAGTTTGGTAATTGAAGATTATTTGGGTTTTTATTGGAGAATTGACAACTCTTCATCATCAATCAAGTTTTCTTCTTATTCTTTCCTTTCCATTTGTTCATCTTAAAGTTGGTACAATTTCTTTACTCTTTGCTTAATCCTTTTTTATTGCTTACTCTTCCGTCATGTTTATACTTGTTAAGATGATTGACACCATTGTTAACATGTTTTCCATGATAATGAGTGAGTAGTTCCTTAACTAGGGTTAGTGGAGGATTAGGGGAGTTAATCATGGTGTAGATCTTTACTTAATGATGTAATATGAATGCTTGCATGTTGTAGTTTCAACTTATGCACATGTTATGCTTGATGAAATGCTTGATTGACAACCTAGCATGATTCTCTTATCCTTTCAACAAGACTTGTAAGACATAAACCTACTCAAGGCTTGTTAGACCATACATATAGTTGAATAGGGAGGACTAAGTCGATGTAGGTGTTGTAAAGTTGTGACCGACTCGGCTCCGAGACAGAAAACTCCCTAGGAATTGTAAGATATAAACCAACTTGATTCCATTACAACAATAATTGCTTGCATCTATGTAACTTATTTATGTAATCTCATCATGATTCCTCTATGAACCCATGACACCCTAGTGTTTTAATCAATTGTTTACAAAATATATTTGCTTACTTTGCTTTGCTTTCATTTATTTACTTTTCCTTTGTTAAGTAGTTTAGATTGCAAATGTCAACCTCAACCCAAATTGTGACACTAAGACGTAGGTATCTACAACCGATAAGTCAATACAATACCCGTCCCTTGGAATCCGACCTTTACTTACCGCTCTACTAAGAGTAGTTTGTTGTGAATATAAATATTGTTTGATTGAGAGCATAGACGACACGTTCCACGATCAAATCAAAATGGCGCCGTTGCCGGGGACAGTGTTTAATTGAGCCGTTATCATTTGTTGTTTTTAGTTGTGTCTTTCTTAACCTCAGGGAAGTCAAACTCCTCAAGGTAGTTTTAATTGTTTTCTAGTTGTTCGATTTTTACATGTCTAGGAGATCACAGGGCGGTCTTTTGCCTATTGACACCGAAATCGAGAGAACTTTGACAAATATTAGAAGAACCGTTAGAGGTACTTCAACAATTGTGGGTATTAAAGAACTTGTGGACATTGGTATCATCCAAACGGATAGTTTTGAGTTTACAAACCCTTTTGCAAGACAAGGAGAGGATAACCCAATTCCAAACCAACCACAAAATTGACCTACAATGCCTAAATTTTCATCTCATTCCATACCAACCGAGAAGAACCTACCCAATGGTACTCCAACACCACCCACTTGAACGGTAATTTCATTGCCAAATCCGCATTCATACAATTAGTTGAACGAGGTCAATTTGGAGGGATGCCTAGTGAGGATCCTCATCTACACATGGAGACCTTTTGTGACTATTGTGATGCAATTTCCCAAACGGGGGTACCACAAGATCAAATTTGATGGGTATTGTTTCCTTTTTCCTTGATTGGAACCGCAAAGCAATGGTTGAAGAGCCTAGACAAGGCCACTCTGGGAATGGATTCATGGAAGAAGTTAGCACTTGCCTTTTACAAGAAGTTTTACCCTCCATAGAAAACCAACATGTTAAGAGCCCAAACCACCGGGTTCAAGCAAAGAGATGAAGAGTCTCTATATGAGGCATGGGAAAGATTCAAAGATACGTATCACTCTTGTCCTCATCACGGGTTAAGCGAATGGATTCTAGTCCAACAACTTTGGAATGGGTTGTATGAAGACTCAAGGAATGTACTTAATATGGGTTCTAATGGAAGATTCACCAAGGTAGATGATAATCAAACTTGGGCCATGATAGAGGAAATGGCGGTTCAAAAATCTCAATATAGTAGGCCAAGAAAAGCTACTAGGGGAGGGAGACATGAAGTTGACTCCGTCACACAATTAAGTGCCGATTTGGTTGCCCAACTATGCTCCCATATTGAGACAATGAACTTAAAATTTGGCAAGGCCATAGACAAGATGAATGAGGCTTTTCAATCACCCAAGCAACATCAACAAGTCAATGTCATGGTGTCAACATCTTCTATTCCAAATGGAGTATGTGAGAATTGTTGAACTTTGGGACATGATCAATAAGAGTGTAGGGGCACAAAATGAGCAAGTTAATGCTTTCCAAGCATACAAGAATGGCACCCCTTACACCAACTTTTACAATGAAAACACCAAACTTTAACAATGAAAACACCAAATTTCACCCAAACTTCTCATATAAAAGCCAAAATGCTAAAAATCCTCAACCAACATACACCCCACCTCCAATGAGAAATCCTACTCAAAGAACATTTTAAAACGAAAACCAAGGATTCCAAAACCAACCCTCTTACAATCAAACCAATGACCAAGCTTTTGATGTTCAAAAAGCGGTCCTTCAAATGCAAAAGAGCTAACAAGACTTCTTCGCTCAAATGCAAAGAGATAGCCAAGTCAAAGACACTACCATCAACAATATACTTGCTCATACCAAGATGTTGGAAACACAAATGACCCAATTGGACTCTTCGAGTTCCCAAAGGTAAAAAGCACAATTACCTCCCCAAGGTAATCCTCCTACGAGGCATGAAACCATCAATGCCATTCACGTGAGGAGTGGTACACGATGTGAGGGACCTAAGGAGCTAATTGAAGAGGATGTTCTTGAGGAAAGTGTCAAGCCAAGAGATGTGATAGAACCATTGAGAAGAAATCCTGGGGTAGTAGAATCAACTACCAATGAATCATTAAATAAGAGAAATGAAAAGAAGGCCAAAGAGGTTGAAAGAGAACCTATTGTGATTAGACTTCCGTTTCCAAGTCGCCAAGCCAAGCTTAAGCTTGATAAGCAACTTGGGAAGTTCATGGATATTGTGAAGAACCTAGAGGTTTCCATCCCATTTGCGGAGTTGATCAACCAAATGCCGGCCTATGCAAAATACATGAAAGACATCCATACCAATAAGAAGTCCATTAGAAAGTTGGAAACTATTGCATTCACAAAGATAAGTAGTGCAATACTTCAAGGAAATTCTCCACCTAAGCTCAAAGATCCGGGAAGCTTCTCCATTCCATGTACCAAAGGTGATACCACGATCAACAAAGCATTATGTGATCTAAGTGCAAGTGTGAGTGTCATGCCGTACTCGGTATGTGAAAGGCTAGGAGTGGGAGAACTCAAGTAGACTAATATGACTATACAAATGACGGACCGAACAACAAAGAAATCTCTTGGGGTATGGGAAGATGTACCCATGAGAATTGGAAACTTTTTTATACCGGTGGACTTTGTTATTGTTGACATGGAGGAAGATTCCAATATACCGATCATTCTAGGAAGACCGATCTTACACACTGCCGGAGCGGTGATTGATGTAAAGCACGAGATTTTCACACTTGAAGTTTGTGATGAAACAATCACCTTTAATTTTGATAAGACTATGAGAGATCTCAACTTGAACGAACCATGCTTTATGGTTGATCATTATAGCTGGGAAGGTGAGAAGAAGAAAGTGGAATCCCCATTCAAAGGTCAAGTCAAATATGAAAATCCTAACAAGGAGGGCAAGGAAACACCGCCCAATTGGAAGAAAGAAGTGGATGATATTGAAGTGGCTCTATTCGGAGAGCATGGGATTTTCCATAACAAGAATGAGAGCTTGAAAAGCTCACCCATCATGATAAGTATCAATGACGGCCTCATTGGTCATGACAACAAGAAAGAGGAGTTGCTCTTTCCAACTCATAATCCTCTCAACATGGGGAAAGAAGCAAAGGAAGTATATGGTCTATGGGATGATGAGTTTGATGGATTGCTTAATCATTACATTGAAAATGCTATTACCCTATATCAAGCATTTGTAGCCCCTTGTCACCACAACATTGACTCGGACTCCTACACTAATAGAAGAAACTATGTACCATGGTCTACACAAGACTTCTACCATGAAAATGAGCAAGCCTTCGATTACTTCTACAAGGCGTTGAGCAACATCAACAACGCTCTTGCTTTACCCCCTTAACATCTCTTAAAATGAAGGAGAGTTTGGTGGAGTCTTCCCTAAACCACCATTTGTAAATATGATAACCTCTTAACTTGCATTTCATTTAATTTGTATATTCCGTTATTTTTGCATTGCATCTTATATGCTTTGTTATTGGAATTTTGTGACATGAGAGCAAGTGGGGGAGGGTTTTTGATTGTGTTTGTAACTTGTAGTGTATGGTGAGAAAGTGTGAGGAAGTAATTGCCTAGGCTATCCAAGCCTATGGAGTACAACACAATGTCGGAAAAATAGGAAATGAAGGATCAAAATAGCGAAAAAAGGATCCCCACGAGTTGACCTTAGCTCGTGGGGTTTGGAGGAAAGAAAAGGAGGCCTGCACAGCAACCCGCTCGAGCTGGAAGCGCGACGAGCGTCCCAGTGCTCAGCACGCTCGTCCCTAAGGCAGGACGGGCGTCCCCAAAGAACAAGCAAAATTCCTGAAACAGAATCCACCCGTCCCCATCTTAGCCCGCACATCCTCATCTGCTATTTTGATTAAAACACAGGACTTACCCTTCATTCCTCATTTATATCTTCCCCATTCACAAACACAAACACATTTCCCTCACTAAAACACTCAACCAAATCATCAAAAACCCACAATACTGAACAAAATTCATCAACAATCATTTCAAAATTGCTCAAATTCAATTCAAATCACTCCTTTGTCAACATTTAGACCTTCAAACATAAAAATATTCCCAAAATCAATCAAAAATTTCTAGGGTTAGGACAAATTCGAAAACCCCCAAATTGATTTAGAAATTAATTGAAGTTGGAAGAAAGGAAGAGCATTCAAGCATATCAAAGGTTTGTTGACATCAATTAAAAGGAGGAATCATCAAGGCAAGAACAAAGGGAAACACTCAAGCATCAAAATCCCAAAATCTATCAAAAAGACAAAAAGTTCTAGCATTCAAGGCATTGGTGGTGGTGGAACAAGCAAGAGAGCAAGCAAGGGAGCCTATTGAAGTTCATTGAGGAGGTTGCTACTACAATACCGGAGGTTGAGCAACTCAAGGGCTATCCGGAGGTAATTTTCCTTTCTAATGAGCATAGAATTGAAAGATCATAGATCTTAATTAGACTCTCTAATTAAAATCAAATTATCTCATAATTTGTGTTTATGTGATCTATGTAACATGCATGCAATATAAAAGCATATTAATATAAAAGATGAGGAAAATAATATTCCTTACATTGAAAAATGGTAGTATTTGGGCACAACCAAGATCACCATCTTGGTTGTTCTTGAGCTATTTATCAATGGCAAGATCCTCCATAACCCAAGCTTCCAAAGAGAAAGCCTCCTCTCAAAAGCACCCAAGAACTTACCCAACAACCTTACTAATATTAACTAGATATTAGTAAGATTACCCTTGATAATATGTAAATATTACTAACAATCTTAGTAAGAATTTTTCTTTACTAACAACTTAGTAAAAATGTTTATATTAGTTTTTAGAGAGAAAAGACCAACAACTTTGATGGGGCATATTCTGCACCCGCTGACCAGTCAACATATTGAGCAAGGTCAAAGATATCCACAGCAAGTCAACGGCTTAGACAGCCTAACCGACGCAGCCTGTCGGCCTGTCTCTTGGGTCCCGGCTGGGGCAACTAGCCAGCCGAGGCACACATCCGCGAACTCATATCCAATACCCCTCGGCGGTGAGTCAACATGGCCCGTCGGCCTGCCATGGGTCCCTCGGCCGAGGGGTAGATCAGTCTTTCCACCTGCTTGCCACTTGGCCACTTGGCCACTACGTGACAAAAGGTGAAAGTCTATAAATACTCCTCAACTCTCATTGAGGAGGAGATTGACAATTTAACCTAAGAATCACTATTCATCTGGTAATATCTTCCTTATCTCTCTACAATATATACTTCGCCAAGTAACAACAACTTATCTCTCTAAGCTTACTGACTTGAGCGTTGGAGTGAGATCGCTCGGTCCAAAGCCGAGCCCTCAGTTTGTTCATCGTGTCAGGAGACCGCAAGGAGGATTCAACCAAAGACGTCACTCCACAAGCACGGGTGGTAACAAATAACTGCTCTGGAATTACACCCGGAACAATTGGCGCCGTCTGTGGGGAAGAAATACTAGAAGCTAGTCACATTCATTCCCAAACAAAAAGAAAACACAAAACAAAAACCCACCAAAAAAGCTAAGAGGATGTCGAAACAACAAGAGGTATTCGTAACTGACGAAACCGAATTCTGCCAAGATGATACCGTCCACAATTCTGGGGTTGCGCAGCCCTCCACCGGCCGGGTAATTCAGCCCGAGTACGGGATGCCAATAATACCAGATACGCCGCTGCCTGCCAACCAGGTCACCATCATGGGACATGTGGTTGATGCAGCGAAACTGAAGCTACTCCAGGATATAATTGGTAGTACGCCGGCTCACACTGTCACACCGACAAGAGCGGCGGAACCCGTCCAGGAGACCAGGGCCCAGAATGTGACTCCAAGAGACTTGAACGGAGCACAGGAGGAAGCTGGCCCTGTCAAGACGCCGGGGGAGCCCAGAGCGCTAGTGTTAGACCTTAGTCCTTCCCGCACTCGCGGGAGGACGGCGTCGCCGCAGCGCCGACGAGGCACCCCCCCCAGAGGAGTGAAAGAAGCCCGACTCACCAGAGTCGGAGAAGAAGCCCTTCCCGCCACGGGGATAGGAGCCGGACTAGGGATGTGAGGAGCCGATCGCCGCGTGTCGTTCGACACGTTGTCAGACAGCCCCTCAGCGCCTACGTCCTAGATACCCCGGTGCCGACTAAGCTGAAGTTGCCACCCATAGCATACAAAGGAGAAGGCGACCCAACCGACCACGTTGAGGCTTACGAGTCTCACATGTCGGTATGGGAGCAACCCAATGAGGTTTGGTGCCGAGTCTTCCCTACGACACTGCATGGGATGGCACAAAGTTGGTACAAGGGGCTACCCGACGGGTCGGTATACTGTTACGCCGACCTTAAGGACACATTCCTAGCCCATTATTCTTGCAACAAGAGGAGGGCCGTGGAGACATCGGACCTCCTGACTATCAGACAGGAGGGAGGTGAGTCTCTCCGAAGTTATGTGAAGAGGTTCGACGCCAAGGTTCGTGATTCGTGAGCCGAGCAATGAACTAACCGCGGCCTTCGCGCTGATGAAAGGCCTCCCGCGAGGAGACCTAAAAAATGAGCTCATCAAGTGCGGCGGCCTGAACCTAGACTCTGCCAGGAAGATGGCTGATCAGGCCATAAAGGTGGAGGACTACCACAAAACCTGGGTAGGCCCCAACGAGGCTGGGCACTCAGAGAGAAAGAGCCGCCGGGAGGATAACCCGGACGAAGGACGCAGTGATAATAATAGGTCGCGGTCTGACAGGTCCACCAGAAAGCAAAACTCGGCGGGCGCCGGGGGGAATTCAGGACCGTACTACCAGAAGCGGTTCAATGGCCACACCCCCTTGGTCGTATCTGCCGCCGAGGTCTTCGCCCTGAGCAAGCACGAGGGCCAGAAGTGGGAAAGGCCCCCCAAGCCGAAGGGGGAAGGTGACACGAGCCAGTACTGTGAGTACCACGGCTACACCGGTCACCTTACTGACAACTGCCGCCACCTGAAGAATGCCATTGAAGAGCTGATCCGGAAGGGGAGCCTCGGCAAGTATGTTGCCAAAGGGCAAAAGACTGAGGCCGGCGGTTCAAATAAGAAATCCGTCTTTGAACGGATAGGAGTGATCCATGTTGTCATCGGGGGCAACGAGAACGGTGGGTCCGCTCATGGGCACAAACGGCACCTGAACGAGCTGTATCAGGCCATCAACTTTGTGCCCAAAACAGCGGTCCTCGCTTCCAACATCCCCGACATGACTATTGGGAAGAAGGACTACGAGGGAGTCATCGCGCCCCTCACAAACACCCACTTGTAGTCCACTTGGACATATCCAACCACCTGGTCAAGAGGTGCCTGATTGACACAGGCGCCTACACGAACATCATGTTCAGGGAGTGCTTTCTCAACCTCGGCCTGAAGGTTGAAGACTTGAGCCCCTACACCAATCCGTTGTACAGTTTTTCCGGGGCCGGCCTGGTACCCCTGGGGTTGATCAGATTGCCAGTGATGTTCGGCGAGGGAGATGCGGCTAAGAATATCCTAGCTGAGTTCGTGGTCATCGACGGTTCGTCCGCCTACAACGTTCTCATAGGCCGAGTCACTGCGAGCGAGGCCGACGCGATGATGTCCATCCGGGCCCGACACCGATGTATGTCTCGGACCGGGGGGAAGCGCATAAGCTCGTCTCCAAGGACGAGAAGGACGAGGTGGTCAACACCCAGATATCCGCCAGAGGGTGCAACATGCAATCCCTCAAAGTGGCAAAGAGGTCAGAGAAGGGGAAGAGCCCATCCTTGCAGCAGGAGGGCGATCCGATAAATACAAACGTCAGCATTGTTGAAGGAACCCCGACCGACCAAGAAGAACCGCATCCCGGCATATGGGAAATAACTACTGGCGGGCCCCCTACGGCGAACAGCTCAGGAGCCGGCATCCTTATCACCAGCCCAAACGGGGACGTGTTTGAGCACGCCTTGAAACTTACCTTCTCGGCCTCAAACAACGAATCCGAATACGAGGCGGTGATAAAGGGAGTCGAGTTAGCTAGGGCTGCCGGGGCGGAGCACGTCGTGGTAAAAACATGCTCACTATTGGTGGCCAACCGAATCAGGGGAGAGTATGAGGCTCGAGACGACGGGATGGTAAGATACATGGAATGGATAAAAGCCGACACCGCCAAATTGAAGTCCTTCCAGATACGACATTCCCGTGTCCGACGCTCTCTCAAGACACACCGGCTGACAGACATGGAGGGTGCGCCTTTGATAAGCCATTGGGACGGACAATCTCGGGGAAAATTTTGTATAGCGGCGGAGGTGCCCGAGACAACTGTGGGCACCCCGACGCATGTTTATATCTAAATGAAGAATCATCCAAGTTTCCATCAAAGTGTTCATTTTCCCCCATAGTCACAATCAAGAAGCAGACGCAACGGCAGTCACCCCAAGAAGTAGACGCTACGGCAGTTACCCCAAGAGGTAGATGCCGCAGCAGTCACTCCAAGAGGTAGACGCCACGGCAATCACCATCAAGAAATAGGCGCCACGGCGATCACCCTAAGAAGTAGACGCTACGGCAATCACCCCAAGAGGTAGACGCCGCAGCAGTCACTCCAAGAGGTAGACGCCACGGCGATCACCATCAAGAAATAGGCGCCGCGGCAATCACCCCAAGAAGTAGACGCTACGGCGATCACCCCAAGAGGTAGACGCCGCAGCGATCACTCCAAGAGGTAGACGCCGTGGCGCCACCATCAAGAAATAGGCGCCACGGCGATCACCCCAAGAAGTAGACGCTACGACAGTCACCCCAAGAGGTAGACGCCGCAGCAGCGGTCACTCCAAGAGGTAGACGCCACGGCGATCACTATAAAGGAAAGGCGTCACGGCGGTCACTACCAAAGACAACTGTGATGCTCGCAAAAGCAATCGAACATGCCTTGGAAACGTTAAACACAGTTGAGATACGCACTCCCGGGCGCCTCGGCCGTGCCGAGGCGCAAACAAAAGAAGCGCTCAATTAATAACGTAAGAAGACAACTCGGACGAAGACAAGAAAAGACCTCGGCCAAGCCAGAGGCAAAATAAGCAAACTCTTATTAAAAATGATAACGAAGTTACAAGGAGAATACGAGACGACGGCCGTCCCCATAAGGATAAGCCAAAACACAACCTACCAAAGTTGTACAAAATACAAGGAAAAGAAAAGCAAAAGGTTACAGACATATCATTTGAAGCGCCAAAAAAATGGCAGGGAGGGAAGGCTTAATAATTGGCTCCCGAACAGCTGAAGCTATCCGAGACGCCGGGTGAGCCTGGTGACGACCGCCCGTCTCCCTATGCCTGTTCTTTGCTTGCCATCGCGGCGTTAGCGATCGTCTTTGATGGGCGACCCGTGTCGTCTTGGCGGTCTTAGCTTTCTCGCGACCTCGGCCTCGGCGGCTCGGTTTGCCTTCATCCTCTCGGCTTCCTCTTTGGCCGCCTTAGCCTCCCCAGCAAGGGCTGCCTTCTCCGCGGCCGCCTCTTCCTTCTTCTTCACCCTTACCTCCTCCTTGGCCTTCTCCTCCGCGGCTTTCTCCTTAGCTTCGAGCTTATCATCAAACAGCTCGTCAAATTTGTCCCACGGAAAGGAGCCATCAAGAGGGAAGAGCTCCCCAATCACTTCCCTGGCGGCTTCTTCGGCCAGGTCCCGGTATTGGGCGCACATGTTAGGGAGGATAACGGTTTGGAGTGTCTCAATGTCCTCCTCCCTTTGGGTGATGATAGCATCCTTGTTCCGAACCACCTTCCCCTGGACCTGGAACAAGCCCCTAAATTCGTCCCTCTGCGTACGGTAAAGGTCGGCGTGCTTCTGAACAAGGTCACGCATCTCCAGCAGCTTAGCAGCTTCAGCCGCCGCAGCCTCGGCCTTGGCTCTCTCAGCAAGGACTTCCTTTTCAGCGTCCTCCCTGAGTTTTCTCTCAGCACGGACTGCCTCTTTAGCCTCAACCTTGGCCCTCTTAGCCTCCTTGTTCGCCGCGTCGAGTTCCAGCCTTAGCCGCTCGAGCTGTGGGGCAGCTTCAGCCATGGTCTTCTCTTGCTCCATAATGTGGGAGCCGGCTAGCTGAGTCCATTTCGCCAGCCTCTTGCATATTCTCATCCCCTCTGCCACAAGCTCGGTGGGGGAAACCTTCTGGAGTAAGGAATCGACGGTGACATTTCTATCACCCGCCTTCTCAGGCTTCTTCTCTAATTGCCGCACAGTGAGAACGGCGGCTGCCGACGGTTGATCTACAAAAATTCAATTAAAACATCCGTGTCAGTATACATGGACATATCGGAGAGCCTGTCATCAGGAACGCCTAATGAACCGCTAAGTCCGAGACACACGGATATATCCGTACCATGCTTGGCCTTCTTGCTCGCCGGACGCATCTCCTCGCCGGCGGCGAGCTGCGCAATAGCGGCGAAGCATCGCAGCGAGGTGGGCTCTTTCCTTTTACGGACAAGGGGAGACCCCTCCGCATCGGAGTCCTCCCCATTGGTAATATCAACGATCACCACCGTCTCCTTCTGGACTGAAAGGATGGGAGGCGGAACTGATGTCGACGCCGTCGCCGCCGAAGGCTTTGTTTTCCGCGTTCGGCGCGGCATGTTATTAGCAACCTTCGCCTGGGCCGCCTCCACAATCAGGCCTTTCAGCTGCTGATCCATCAGATCATTCGGCGACGTCCTGCGATCACGGGCCAGAGCCTTAGGGTGCAAATCAGCAACGGTCTTATCCTTGTGCAGCCCCATTCTACGGAGGATATCCTCAGACAGGTCCGGTCCAAAGTGGTCTGCAAAGGAAACAAAGCAAGAGTTAAGTAGAAGTAAATCGAAATTCAAGAAACAGAAACATTGAGAGCCAAGATGGGCCTCACACCGACCCCACTCACCCTGTGCTAGGGCCGGTATGAGGCCGACGTGCGAGCGGCTCATCCTGAAGAATGATCTGCGTTGGGGGAATCCATCTTTTCGGCACCCCACTCTTGTCCGCCTCAAAAAGCCTCATCGCCAGCCTCTCATCCTCATTAAGAGGGACCTTGCTGGCGTCCATCTTAAGCTTATTCCGGGTGACCCATTTGTCATGCTCCGCCTTAGTCTCGCACCGCAAATTAACTTCGTCTTTGAAAGGACCGGGGCAGCGGATAGTCATCCCAAGACCTCAACGTACACCCACCGATCTTTCCAGTCTTTGCAAGAAGTAAGCTTATCGACGGAGACGTAACCCGGCTCCATTTGCACGCTGTACCATCCGATGCGACCAGGGAATGACGGTCGAAGGTGGTGAAGCCGACGGAATAAATTAACCGTTGGGACCTCCCCCTTGAAGAGACAGAGCCAGACAAAGCCGACTATGGTCCTAATAGCCAACGGGTGCAGTTGGGCAACGGCGACATTCATGGCCCTAATGATGGCCATAACATAGTCATTCAGCGGAAACCGGAGCCCGTACTCCAAGTGCCGGATGTATACGCCGGTGCAACCCGGTGGAGGGCAACAAACGGCCTGACCCTCCTCAGGGATAACAATTTTGTATCCCCTGCCAAAGTAGAAATGGCCCTCGAAAAATGTCTCGCCGGAACAACTGGCGAATTTATTGGTCCAGGCACGGTCAAGGCGGACCTTACAGGCCTCGCCGTGATCCATGATGAACTGCCTCTCAACACCAGAAGGAATCCTTTCCTCACCGTCATCATCAAAGTCTTCATCAGCTTCATCGTCATCCTCCCAACCCTCCAGAACTTTCGGGTCAACTTCGGGAGAAGGCGACCTAGGACCCCCGGACCTTAGCGGGACGGCCGATGCCCTCTTCATCAAGATGCGACGGGAACCCCCGGCGCACGGTTACCAGGGATCGCATCAGCGAGAAGACATGATTCACAAAAACTTAACAATGAAAAAGTTAAAAATTTGTTTGTTTACCTTGAAGAAAAGTGCTACGCCGGAGTAATGATTCTGAAAGCTAGAGAGAAGTTTCGTCAAAGAGGGCTAGAAAGAAGAAAATTTTTGAGAAAATGAAATTAGTGGCCAATTTCAGGGATTAACTGCCCTATTTATAAGGGAAAGCCCATGAAGAAGAACCAACCAGGGCACAGCCCATGAAACGTCAGCCAATCAGCGAACAGACACGTGTCAGACATGCAACCACGGAATGTCAATCGTTGCAACAGTTGAACGTCAATCAATGCAACAGTGACCAAGCGTCTTCAACACGCCCCTTCAAATCTCTCTGCCCATTCATCTTCCTTAACAAACTCCTAAATCACTACAAGAAAAACGCGGCTTACTGACGGCCCTACCGACGGAAAAAAGAGGCCGTCAGAAAACACGGGTTACTGACGGATGTGTGACGGAAATTCCGTCAGTAAAGTTTCCTGACGGATATCCCGTCAGTATCTATTGGCGCGTTGACCAAGTCAAAGGCGCCAAAGAATCGTGACGGAAATTCCGTCAGGAATATTTTAATACTGACGGAAAATCCGTCAATGGTCTTTGCGCGTTAAATTGGAATACAGCTGGAAAGTACTTTACCCTACTGACGGAATATCCGTCAGTTTTTTCAAAAAACTGACGGAATATCCGTCAGTTTTTTCAAAAAACTGACGGAATATCCGTCACTTGGTCAATTATTAGTTGGTGGTAGTGTGTGACAGGGTGTCACAATAATTGACCTCATCGACGGATATTCCGTCGCTTTTTCATAAAATCGACGGATATTCCGTCGAGTTTTACTTTAACGACGTGTACAGTCCTTGCATTATTTTTATGATAAAGTGGGCAGTGACGGATTTTCCGTCAGTTTAATAAGAATACTGACGGAATTTCCGTCAGTATTTCTATTTAACTGACGGAATTTCCGTCAGTGGTTTCTATTAACTGCAACACGCGAAGAAATCCTCCTTCACTTTACTAAAATTCCCCTAAATCAATTAAAATCGTCTCAACCCCTTACCTCCTTAAAACCCGACACCACCCTCCTCCACTTCCGGCGCCACCACCACCACCACCAACACCACCACGCCGTCACCATCACTATAAGGTAATTAACTTTATCTTTTTTTTTTTATTTTCTTTATCTTTTTCCTTCTCCTTCATCCTTTTCCTTCTCCTTTTCTTATTTATCTTTTTTTTTTTTGTTAATAGTAGGCCGCCTCCTCCGCCCCGCCGCATCGCCCCGCCTTGCCCCCAGCCGCCGCCGCCAGCCACCATCACCACTTCACTTCCTTTTTCATTTTTTTTGGTCAAGTTAATTAGGTATTACTCCTTTTAATTAGTTTAATTAATTTAGATTATTAGTTATTGTTTTAATCCGTCAGAGGTTTCTATTGACGGATATTCCGTCAGAATTGTGAAAAACTGACGGATATTACTCTTTTTAATTTTTTTAATTAGTTTAATTAATTTAGATTATTAGTTATTGTTTTAATTGTTGTTGAAAAATGGTTGGTGTTGATGCATGTTGACTTAGGATAGAAGCCAATGTTGTGACGGATGTATGTTGTTAATGTATGTTGTTAATGTAGATTATTAGTTATAATTTTTTTTTTTTATTTACTGTATGCATGTTGAGTTAAGATAGATATTTAATTTTATTATTAAAAATTAGATTATTGTTAAATGTTAATTAGAATAGATATGAATTAGACTAGATATGTAAAATGAAAAGTAAATCATGTTAGTTTTTGTTAATTGAAAAAGTAGTCATTGTTGTATGTTTTGTTTTTAATATTGTTAAAATTATTGTGCATATTGACCTAGTACCCGTTCAAAAATTACTCACTAGGAGTAATTTTTGAATAGTCCCCGTTTTGGGACTGTCTTTGTACGTTTTAAGTCACTTAGGTAGTAAACATGTGCTTGTGATTTGTTAATGAGAAAAGAGTTTGGTGACAATTCCTTTAATGTTCTCTAAATGCATATGTAGAGTAATTATTTATTCTATATTGTGTATTTGGAGAACGGATGGGAATTGCTTCACCGAATTTTTTTCTCATTAATAAATCACAAGTACATGTTTGCTAGTGACTTAAAACGTACATTGATGGGTTTACGTTGGAGTGATAAGGACCCAATTCAAAGAAATACAATATTTATATTGGTTAAAATGTTAAATTATTGTTTATTATGCTTGATTTTGATTGTTGTTAGGTTATTATCTTTTTTAATGATATATATAAATGTGTAGATATATAATAACATGAAAAGATTCGAAAGTGGGTGCCTGTTTCTTGGTTGGAGAACCTTAGGAATAGGCCAAATGATGCTACTTTTGCCAAACATTCGAAAATCAACACGGCAAATAGGAAGTCGGGTGGGAAAGATGGGAAAGCATTGGGCACCCACACTCTTGGTCGGAAGAGTTGCTCCGATGCTTTCAAGGAATTGGTAAGTATTGTTTATATTGCTTTTAAAAAGTGGTTAATATATATGATTGACAAAAATATACTTGATTTTACTTGTTTCCATAATAATTTCAGGGTCAAGAGGCCACCCCCCACAAGATGTTCATGAAGACGAAGAAAAATAAGAAGGGCGAGTGGGTTAACCCTCGAGCGGCTGATGTTGAGGTAAATTCTTGAATTTAATTTAATATTTATTTTTATTACAAAGAACGATGATCTCTTTCTTATAAAGATAGGTATATATATATCATTTCTGACGATTTTCTATTTTTTCAGCGTGATTTCCAAGAGGAGATGAGGCGACCATTGCCACCGGACAGTCTCCCGACGAGATTCGGGCCTACTACAAGGTCAGTAGGAGGATTTGACGAGAAGAACCGGATGTTTGGGACAGGGACCTACGGGGCCCAAATATGGTATGATCTTCCTCCTAACAAAGCTGGCCGACGGTCTTTATCTTATGCTCCTAGCATAATTTCACACTTTCCACCCAAATGAATGATGAGCGATCCGCTCGAGTTGCTCTTGAAAGACAAGTTCGTGAACAGGCTGAAGAAATGGCGGCAATGAGAAAGGCTTGGGCTGATTTGCAAGCATCTCAACCCCCAAACACGTGTTCACAATTTACTCCACATAGACGGGATGACTTTGGGGGTGGTGATGACGGGTTTGGAGGTATTGGTGGTAGTTTTATTGACCCTATAAACACTTAGAGCCTTTAAGTTAGAGCCTTTAGGTTAGAGCCTTTAGGTTAGAACTTTAGTTTAGTTAGTATTGTCGTCTAGTAAGTATGAAAGACATGGTAAAACAATTCTCTGTTTAATTTGTAAGACAATGTACAAATTTGACTATGTTTTTATGTAAAACAATTTGCGTCCCCTTCTCTTTTGTTGTGTATTGATTCCCGCATTAGCGGTCGACGTGAAAATGGATTCCCGCTTGGCGGTCGACGATTGGATGTGTTTTGCAGGTTTTGTTTATATTGGAAACGATGCAAATAGGCATCGTGGCCGGCAAAGAGTCAGTATTTGAAACGATGCAAAAAAACGCATCGTGGGTGGGCAAAGTCAGCCGCTTTTCTGGTCTCGTTATTTAATACAACTGACGGAAATTCCGTCAGTAATATTAAAATACCGACGGAATTTCCGTCACTGCGTTTTCCTCCCCATTTTCCAGATTTAACTAGAAATTGCCACGTGTCCCACAAACTGACGGAATTTCCGTCAGTAAACCTAAAAAACTAACGGAAATTCCGTCACTACCCTCTGTTTATGTGATTTCAGAAACCTACGTGGAATGCCACGTGTCAGTCATAACTGACGGAAAGTCCGTCAGTAATGCTAAACACTGACGGAAATTCCGTCACTATTGACCTATAAATAAGGACGGATTTTCCGTCACATATCCGTCAGTTTTTTGGAAGACTGACGGATATTCTGTCAGTATAGGTATTTTACTGACGAAATAAGCTGACCCCTGATTACTGACGGAATTTCCGTCAGGAAAGGGAAATACCGACGGAAAAGCCGTCAGTATGGGCTTTATTTTTCCGTCAGTTTCCCGCGTTTTTCCTGTAGTGAATGTCTGTTCTCCGTCGGCCACATGATCAACCAAGCTTGTCAGCACCGGCTGGGGGCAATCAAAAGCACACGGCTCTCACAACCTCGGTCTCGGCCAGCACCACTTTCTTTTCCACATCAGATGTCCATTACACATCCATGTGGAGGGGGGATATGGTACGGCCTAAGCAGAGCCACGCCGAGGTAGAAGAAGCCGGGGCAGAAAAATTTCGTCTTACGCAGAATATACGCTCAACACACATCGGAGCCCATACCACGGCATAGACTACGCTGGGGGCAAATTGATGGGGCATATTCTGCACCCGCTGACCAGTCAACATATTGAGCAAGGTCAAAGATATCCACAGCAAGTCAACGGCTTAGACAACTGACTAACCGACGCGGCTGTCGGCTGTCTCTTGGGTCCCGGGCCAAAACTAGCCAGCCGGGGCACACATCCGCGAACTCATATCCAAGACCCCTCGGCGGTGAGTCAACAGGGCCCGTCGGCCTGCCATTGGTCCCTCGGCCGAGGGGTAAATCAGTCTTTCCACGTGCTTGCCACTTGGCCACTACGTGACAAAAGGTGAAAGTCTATAAATACTCCTCAACTCTCATTGAGGAGGAGATTGACAATTTAACCTAAGAATCACTATTCATCTGGTAATATCTTCCTTATCTCTCTACAATATATACTTCGCCAAGTAACAACAACTTATCTCTCTAAGCTTACTGACTTGAGCGTCGGAGTGAGATCGCTCGGTCCAAAGCCGAGCCCTCAGTTTGTTCATCGTTTCAGGAGACCGCAAGGAGGATTCAACCAAAGACGTCACTCTACAAGCATGGGTGGTAACAAATAACTGCTCTGGAATTACACCCGGAACAAACTTCATTCACATGCGAAATACACAAATGAAGTAGTCTTCAAAATGAGCAATTGTTGGTCTATGTGGAGGAGGAAAACCGGTGGGAGTAGGTGGAGTGAGGGAGTGTACTTGTTTTATTTTTGTCCAATCTTATATCACATGCAAATGATCATAAGATGACTTATGGAAGAAAAACAAGCAAAGTGAAATGATTATGTTTATAATCATCCACTACACTTCATTTATACGGTCCAATGTCCCATTTACGGGTCCATTTTGGTTCTTATAATTGTCGTACAAATACGTGTAAATTTTACTTTAAACATCTATTTATGTTTATATACTTTCCGATTAATATCGTCTAAAACACTCCGTAAATATACGTGTACAGCTACACATATATTTTATGTGCCAATACTAATCACATTAGTCAATTAGTATTAATTTAACAATTAACTACTTAATCATTAATTCCTGTCTGAAATAATTTATTATTTAATTATCGCATAATTAAATAATAATTTCCGTGCCTCGAGTTCACAACTTAATATCTCTCTCTAAATTAATAAATCAACTAACTCTTAGTCAATTTATCAAAGGACTAATTAAACTGTATCTAATACAATTAATTAGCTTTCGTGTTGGGGTTCGTTCCATTAGGTGTGACAGAAAGGGATCAGCTGAACACCGCCTTCTCACGACAGTAACGTCAAACCCTGGCTGGCCAACCGTTACCGATATACATTGATCAACTTACTAGTATTGCCAATGAATAACTCGTGCATATTCCTTAATGAGATTTAATAATATTCTCATGCACTATTGTGGAGGACAAAAACTCCAATAATCTCCCACTTGTCCGAGACAAGTTGTGCGATGATTATAACACACAATTGTGGATAATCTCCTTATCCCAACAATATCCTTCTTGTATTCTACAAGGATGTGTTACCGATTCTCTTGTCCGTTTTAACAACAATCTCCCACTCAATGCAAGGTGTCTTTCAGGTCGCACTTGCACATGAACATATCGTGAGTGGTTTTCTCGATCGGGAGTGTGACTACCTGACCGGAAAAATCTCCCACAGATTACATCCGAGCGTGGCAACGCATTTGTAGTCATAACTGCTCGAGTGGCCTTGAGATGTTTAAACCCAACGTGTGTGGACAATTCATGTCCGCCCTATCTATCCTTCTGCACAATACAGATCACCATGACCCAGTAGATGTCCTTTGGCCTCCTTTCACGGCACAACCTAGGACAAAAACCAAAGTCACTCGGAAACTGCACTTGCTCAGATAATAGCCTCCAGTTTAAAGAATCGACTCATATGAATATCATAGAAGTCCCTGCCACGACCAGGCGTTTGTAATAGATCTAAGGGACTCTATAAATGTCACTGCCCGACAAAGTGTCCCACAGTTTGCCTATGTAAACGACTAGTCATCCTTATGACCTTATGGTGCTGAACCTACCATCAATCGTCTTACAATCTAGTCACTCCGAGACGTCACCTCATTAAGTGACTAGGGGCTAATACTATGTTCATCCTATTCACTTGAATTGGGGTTCAACATTGTCTCCACAACCAATTCGGATAAACAAGGTATTCTTGTTTTCAGTCAAACTGAATAATTAAGTTCTTAAAGAGACTCAAACAATGAATGCGATCATGACTTACATAAATATTAATACCCTATCCAATATTTACATAACGATCTTTAGCAATTAAGGTATACTCCTCAATCACATTGAGATGACATAACCATCATGTCTACCCTATGCCAACGGCTTTAGTTAGAGGATTAGCAACAGTTGCATCACTCTAATTTCCATTGCTAATTTCCTTTGTTCTATGCAATATTTTCATCACATAGAGCCTTTCTAAGTACATGTCTAAACAAGTTTTTAGACTCTAGTTGTAAAGCCAGTCAAACACTCCCACTGTTTTCACAGTTTCTCAGGCGATGATAATCGGCTAATAGAACTACTCTAGTTCCATTAAATTCCGGATATCAACTATCTCTTTTACAACATCGGATGTTGTAATGTACTTAGCTTTCGTTCATGATTTGTACGTATAACACTTATACATACACATCCTTCATATGACATCTTTTATGTATGACTCCTCATACATATTTGCTTTATACACGTATAACTTCTTATACATATATGTATAACTTCTTATACATATTATTCTTTATGCACATAGCTCTTTTACATGCTAACCATCCTTAATGAGGCCCATAACATCTTATAAGCATAGGAATGTAATTGTGTAACCCTTTTACACAAAATTCATTAATTCCTCCAAACTACAAGAGTAAATCCTCAATGCTTCTCAAGTACTCAAGGATGCTCTTGATCATCATCTAGTGACACTCACTAGGAAATGATTGGTAATGACTTCTCATATTTTCAATATGATGAGTCCCGACGAGAGCAGCTTTTAGCATATTTAATAGATCTTGTAGTGGAAGCACACGAGATCATATTAATTATTCAACAACTTGAATGAGTCAAGAATCTTATCACATAAGTGTCTTGACTAGAATGCTAATATCCATGGAGATCTATCTCATTAGATCCGGATGTTAAAGATGCGCCATGCTACTCTCCAATATTCACCCGAGAACATTTCTAGTCACTAATATGTCAAACATATATTTAGACTAAGAAACTCACCTTAGCTACATTTCTAGTCACTAATATGTCAAGCACATATTTGGATTAAGAAACTCACTTTAGCTCCCACTAAACTCCATGTATCATCATGGTACCTCGACACTCGAGTAATACCATTTTGATAGACTACATGATTGAACCCAAAGTTCCAACTCTTTGATGTATATAAGATCACAAAAGGGATCTTTCAATCATGCTAAGCTTCTTAGCATTGACAAGATCAGCAAAAATTCTCCCTTCATGAGTTACATTTAAGGAGAAAGTTTCGTTATCCTTTTGCCTAATCTCATCCTCATGAGAGGCTATATTGCTAAGAACATTCGAATTGATAAAGGCATTTGGGTTGTCACAAACTCTCTGTAATGAACCCAAAATTGAAACATCTTATGTAACCTTTATAACAAGATCAAGGTAACCTAATTTGGTACAAAGTATTCGTCCCAAATCAAGTCTTGAAAACATCTCATGTTTCTTTCCTTATCACATCTTGTGCAAGAAGACCAATTCGAATTGCATGGTGTCACGCTATCAAATAGAGTTTATACTAAAGAAAAGCCTTTGATGAGGGTTGAAGATTCGTCACTTTCGAAAAGTAACGCAATATTATCGCAAAATTATCTCCTTTTAACCACTGAGCCTCAATAAAGAACGTCTTCTTTCATTTTAATCAGTTTGTGGGTCTTGGACTTCCGTAAGTTCAAACTCTTTGTTCTCGTTTTGGAGGATTAAAAACCAAGTGGTTCAATTTTGGATAACCCTCACAAATACATAAATTGGTTCTGAACATAAACACTTATGGTCCCAAATGTATAAAAATGACAAGTTAGGGACCCTCCCTATCCATATCACATATGGAGTCATTTAGGCTATTATAGTCGGGTTTTAAACTTTTAGTGAGAAAATAGCTTACAAAATTGCGAAAAACCTCAAACTATATCTCATAAAGTTCGGTTTATCTTCTTGACTACACCATACTCTATGGTTCACAATATTCTTTGTGAAGATCAAGATCATTACTTGATATTACCCATTTGATCTTCAAAGTCATTACTTTGAAATTTCCGATTAACATTCGTACTTTTGGTTTACTACTTCATTTTGAAAATATTCCACGTTTCAAAAATCACTTTTATATCTTATTAAATAGATACGAGGTTTTAATATCTACTTAACATTACGGTAAAAGTAACGAAGTATATATATAACCAACTATCGGCTTTACACATCCGTATGTATATGGTCAATCACCTCACTATTATGTTTCTTTCTGCAAAAGAAAACATAATACATGCACACATACCATAAGATTCTCAATCAAATGATTGTTCAATGTGCTTATCGTTTACTCGTTTTAAACGAATTTACTTGAGGTTTGATAAATTGGGTTCACCGGATTAGAGACTTTAAAATCTACAAGATAGTATAATATTTAGTTTTCGTGAAGAATGTAAAATACCTCTAACTTGTGTGGTCTAAACCAACCACCAAGTTATCATAGTAGTAGGTACAACCTTTTGTGTTAAATCACATGAGTGATGCCTTCTATGTATAAACATAGATGATTACATTCTTTTAAAACCAAATTTAGGTACATTTGTCCCTATCGAAATCATTGCTACACTAGTATCATTTCGATGCAAAATGTCCTATGCTAGACGTCTTACGTTTTATCAATTCATGTAAACTTCTTTACAAAGAAATGACCCGTACTTGGTATCTCATACCAAGATAGTGGAACTAGCCTATCCTTTGTGTAGATGTCTCCTTCAACTTTGTCCTCTCGCATACATCTAGGGTTGCTTCTTCTTAACTCCCACTCACTTTCACATTCTTCTTTGCTTCAACAAGCAAAAATGAATCTTATGAAGACCTCTCTTCAAGTCATTCGTGATATTTTATACACTTTGTAAGAGTGAATTACTATAAATAAGTGAGTGCAACATGTGGCAAAATCTCAACTTCTTACGAAATTAGACTACCTAACCATTCAATTGTCATCATATGCCTAAACTCTTTAGCGCATAAACAATCAATTTGGCCTTTCTCGAATTGAGCCATTTGACGGTATCATATTGGAGTATTTTTTGTGTTTTTGAAACTCTTTTCGCAAACTTTTCAATTACTCTTGAGTAATTAAAACTAATATGACATCATCATGACGGAGGTGTCACTTTCGAAATCAAGACTCTCTTGACAAAATTTGACTCCTTATTGTTAAACTCATAATAAGAGTTCGCAACATTAAACCCCCTTTTATAATATGTATGGATGTTAAGTTGTAAAATAACCGCAATAATTGTTGTAAGCTTATGTAGGTGAATTGGTAAATCATGTTACCAATCATTGCTACCAAATTTTTTCAAACAAACCGCTTTCTATGAAAGAACGAAACAAGTATAATAATAAAATAGAGGATGAAAGGAGGATGAAATGCGCGATGTCATAGTAAATACATTAATGAAAAAGAACGAAAAATAGGAAAAAATAACATTCAATGTTTTAAAAATACTTGTGAAAACATGTTCAACAAGTTTTAACATTTATATAATGATCTCCCACTAAATTATATAAATGATTCCAAGACCCAAATATTAAACAAAATGAGCATCGCTTGGGCGAAACATCCCATAATTGTTTAAATTCGGTAAGTCAACGCTTGACTAATTCTACGATGAGAACTCCTGGTCGACGGATTGCAACGAACCCATCTACTAGCCCAGAATACAAGACCGTCTTATACCCCATTGAGTTCAACCAACTTTGGCGCGTGATAACCGTTTATCACCCTACTTACCCAAGGTAAAAAGAGAACACCCCGCTTGGGCGAGAGTGGCTCTAATGAACGAAGGATTCATAGGTGTTACTAATTGGTAAGGCTAATCTCAATTTTAGTTATGTGAGAGATCTTGTCAATTTAGTCATAAATTCCCTATAAGTGAACTAACTCGGTGAATGTAAATGACGTGAATTGGCAACCGCGAAAATTAAAATGCATGTGAATGGCGATTTTGGCATGCGCGAAAATAAAAACAAGCAAACATATTAATAATCCTAGTATGGCCACCTAGTTAATAAAAACTAGACTATTACATATCGGAAACCAACTCCTTGGTCCCTTGCCTCTTCATTCCAAATGTGGCTTCTTCTTGTGGGATTTGGAACACCTTTCCAAAAAGACTCCGTCTCGATGTAATCCGTCTTTTGGAAACGCCGGTAAGAAAAACTATTACAATTGAATTACATAGCTATTCCTATTATACGTTAATTAATAAAATAAATAAATCTATTAATTAATTACAAACCGACGATACGAGATCGTATTTAATTACAAACAAATCGCTATTCCCATTCATTTCGGGTAATAACGATTATAATAAACTAGGCCATACTAGGTACAACAAAATAAATAATTTAAATAAATGACAATAATTCATTCAACTTTAATAAATATGCTTAAAAATGCTGTAAAATGATGCCAAAATCGCCCTATCTATCAATCGTTAGTATCCATCTCGGTTTTGGGGATTTAATCGATTTTTAACTTATAAAAATCAATAAGCAGCTCTTAAATCTCATTTAAGTCCTAACTAATTATCCAAACCATTTTGGACCTCAAAATTAGTCCTCACCAATTTTATGATGAATAATTAGTTTGATTTGGTGATATTTTGCTAATTTAATCGGTAAATCATAACTTTTAAGTAATAAATCCAAAATAATTGAAAATATTACCAAAAATTGAAACAAAAATTTTGAGTATTCTGGAACACTCCCAGGAACACCAAAATGTCAGAATAAATGCCCAAAAATTCGGATAAAATTTTATGAAGAAAAAGATCGATATTTATCGGTTTTTAACCACAAAAACAAATAGACCTCAAAACAAGGTGAAATCAGATTTTAAATTTCACTTTTCACTTTTAAATCATATTTTTAAATGTACATAAATTTATCAAGGCCAGGAACAAATTTTTCGAGGATATGATTAATTTATTTCACTTTTATCGACTTTTATCTCAAAAAATCAATAAACATGCAAAACTTCAAACCAACCTTCGAAATTTTACATACAATCTGTAGATAATATGCATGAAACACCATAAAAATGTCAAGACCCGAATCAACATATAACTTTTTTTAGTTAACTCTTAACAAAAATACGGTATTTTTGACTCGGTTTTCTACCAAAAATCATTAAAAATAGCAAAATAACTTCATAAGTCACTAAATTTTACCACAAACTTTTTGAGATCAGTAGGTATGCATGACCAAAACTTTTCGTGCTAAAACCTCTTCTAACACAATTTTTGAGTTTTTATAAATTATCTCAAAATTTATTAATATGCTTAAAATCAACATGCAAATTACAAGCCTAAACTCTGATACCACTTAAAAGACCATAGATCCTAATTAGACTCTCTAATTAAAATCAAATTATCTCATAATTTGTGTTTATGTGATCTGTGTAACATGCATGCAATATAAAAGCATATTAATATAAAAGATGAGGAAAATAATATTCCTTACATTGAAAAATGGTAGTATTTGGGCACAATTGGTTGTTCTTGAGCTATTTATCAATGGCAAGATCCTCCATAACCCAAGCTTCCAAAGAGAAAGCCTCCTCTCAAAAACACCCAAGAACTTACCCAACAACCTTACTAATATTAACTAGATATTAGTAAGATTACCCTGATAATATGTAAACATTACTAACAATCTTAGTAACAATTTTTGTTTACTAACAACTTAGTAAAAATGTTTATATTAATTTTTAGAGAGAAAAGACCAACAACTTCATTCACATGCAAAATACACAAATGAAGTAGTGTGTAAAATGAGCAATTGTTGGTCTATATAGAGGAGGAAAACCGGTGGGAGTAGTGGAGTGAGGGAGTGTACTTGTTTTATTTTTGTCCAATCTTATATCACATGCAAATGATCATAAGATGACTTATGGAAGAAAAACAAGCAAAGTGAAATGATTATGTTTATAATCATCCACTACACTCCATTTACACGGTCCAATGTCCCATTTACGGGTCCATTTTGGTTCTTATATTTGTCGCACAAATACGTGTAAATTTTACTTTAAACATCCATTTATGTTTAAATACTTCCCGATTAATATCGTCTAAAATACTCCGTAAATATACGTGTACAACACATATATTTTACGTACCAATACTAATCACATTAGTCAATTAGTACTAATTTAACAATTAACTACTTAATCATTAATTTCCATCTCAAATAATTTATTATTTAATAATCGCATAATTAAATAATCATTTCCGTGCCTCGGGTTCACAACTCAATATCTCTCTCTAAATTAATTAGTCAACTAACTCATAGTCAATTTATCAAAGGACTAATTAAACTGTATCTAATACAATTAATTAGCTTTCGTGTTGGAGTTTGTTCCTTTAGGTGTGACAGAAAGCGATCAGCTGAACACCGCCGTCTCACGACAGTAACGTCAAACCCTAGTTGGCCAACCGTTACCGATATACGTTGATCAGCTGACTAGTTTTGCCAATGAATATCCCATGCATATTCCTTAATGAGATTTAATAATATTCTCATGCATTATTGTGGAGGACAAAAACTCCAACAAGAATTACATTCGAATCCCTTGCCAAAAAGAATGTCATTGCCACCAAGTTTGTTTGCCGAGATACTTTGGGAAAGTTGGGAGTGCTTGATCAAACTAGAGCATTCTTCGAGTCTATGGGGCTATCTACCTTGTTTGAGATTAATGAATTGACTTACCCCTCCCTTACTTTGGAGTTCATTAGTTCTTTGAGGGACTATAAGATATAGACTCGAAGAATGTTGAGTTTCGGCTTGAGAACCAAAGTAGGCGCATTATTAAGGATAATTTCGGTACGGTACTTGGACTTCGTGACCATTGGGATTTCTTCAAGAAGCCTCTAAATTTTGATGCCAAACCCCTATGGAAGGCGATTGCCGAACGAGAATTGACCACATTTAGGAAGTGCAATGCCTTGTATATCCACCATCCGAGTATTCGGTATTGGCATCGGGCCATATCCAACACCTTAATAGCAAAAAAGGAAGCAAATCATATGACCGAACATGACCTTGCCTACTTAGAGTCCAACATGAATGTCCATGGGAAGTCCAAAATGATTACAACATTCTCCAATTGTTGTTGGAGAGGTGGATGGACATCAAAGAAGGAAAAGAAAGGACGGCTTTTATTGTTAATGGTGGCTTTATAACAAAGTTGGCCAAACACTTTAACCCAAATTTCAAAGAAAACAAAGCTTATAAACCGGTTAAAGGTGGTCATCTCCTTTATATGAGTACGCTAATTCACAAATTCCATTGGGTGAGATATGATAACTCAGCCCTGGGATACGAATGGATAATCAAAGGAGCTGACTCTATAGTCTTGCCACGAAAAATTTGCCGCATTTCCGCTCATCGAAACAATTACCTTATTCCCGTCTCGCGACTTGCCAAGACAATCATCAACGAACAACAAAATCCAAATGAAGAACTCTCCTCCTTAGTTATACTGCCTTACCCCTTTGCCTTTAAAGAATTCACAACCAATGACCCAAATGTTGTGGAAGGCAATGATTACTTGACCAAGTTAATGAAGCATATGCATAAGGAGGCTTACAAGGATCGGATGAATGACTACTATGCCCAATATCCACCACTCTTTCATCTTGCTAGGTAAGGACTTCTTGACCATAAAAGTCCTTTGGTGGATTGGGTGGATAGAAAGGTATTCTTTCCTCAAGCCTGGCCTCCAAAGATGAATAAAGGGTAATCCGGGTTGCTAGGAGTGAGGAGCATGTTGATGATGAAGATGGGGAAAGTAGTGAAGCAATCAATGATGACAATGAGCAAAGTTCAAATGATGATGGTGATGCCTATAGATCATTGGATGATGATGATGATGATGATGATGATATCATAAAAAGTGATATTTATGGTTGAACAAGCATGAAGGAGGACGACGTAATTAAGGAGTTGATGGCTTTCATATAGCATCTCATCCAATACCATTGTGAGTCTCCTACCCCTCCTTTTGCTTTGTTTTTTTATCTCATGATTACATAACTTGTATAATATGTAGTATATAGCATTTAGAGAGTTATTTTTGGACTCATTGATGGCTAAGAGTTTTTTTTAGTCCTAGCAACATCAAAGGACTCACACCTCGGCAACGTTGAGGTGACTATCTTTTTTGCTCCCACCATAAAGAATCCAAAATGACAAATTACTTATCATGCATTGCATTCAATGCCTTATGAATAAACTTCCCAATTTTTGCACTAGAAATAGTGTTTAGTTTGGTTTGGGGAAGTTCATTCATAAGCAACCCGAGTTAATTCAAATTAGCTCTCCAACCTAATAGAAAGCATGCACCATATAACATAGTTTAGTTTGCATCATATGTAATATATATCATGTAGTTTGCATTTAGTATAGAATTCATGCATTTCATATAGCTTCATGAATTTGCATTTACATTTGCATACATTTTCTATCGTTTTGTCCATTGAGGACAATGTCCATTCTAGTGTGGGGATGGGAAATTCTAACATCGAATCTTTATTAAAAAAAAAAAAAAGATGATAAAAATTGAAAAATTTGAAAATTCCAAAAACATGTTCTTTCTTTATAGTATAGACTTGTATGTTTATCACTCTTATCACATGGGAACGACTACGCCATATTCGAAGCATAAGGGATAAACAAGACCGCATGATATAATTTTTCCAAATCTCCTTCTCCCTTTCTTATATGTTAATGACAATGTGTCTACTTTTTTATTGATGTGGTATGAACCTATGTTATATTAGGAGTTGCATTTAGTTTATATGGCATAATAGTTGATAGAAGCATATGCATTAGAGATGTAGATATGTTAGTTGCATCAAGGCATGTAATTGCATGTTAGAAAATTTTGTGAAAATGCCTATTTGGGAAGTTTCACAAGTGTATATAAGGCACTTGTAGATAAATTTTCTCCTTGAGACTTTTTTTTCTAGAATACCCTCAAAACACCATAGGATGTGTCATACTAGTATCTTTTGTCCCATGGTCTAAAGCCTAGTCAAGGGTTTGCATGTGTGTCATCTATCCTACCTTGTGATGTGATATGGACTTGATCTACTTATCTAGAGGACCTTGATTGACTTGATGGTTTGGAAACCCAAAAATACTTTTAATTAATAAGTTTGAAATGCCCATTTCAAAATTTTGTGATGTGCAATCGTTTTAATTGCCAAGGAAACCTCGAATATTTTGAATTGTTGAATTGCCGAGAAATTTGATGGAGGCGTACCACTTCAATCTGCTTTGGTGAGGGATTCATTGAATTGGGCCGCCACACGGTTGTGAATTCAACCGCCCAAAGACAAAGTGACTATCACCCCGAAAGCTATTGTCTATGCAACATCCCTTATTTTCGGCTAAATTAAAACTAACTTTTACATATAAAACGCGCCGAAATACAGAGATATTATAATTAATATACAAAGTCTCTTATTACAAATCTCTTTTACACAAATGAAAAAGGAATAAAATAAAACTTCTACAAAGTCTTTAAATAAAAACTCTTGACTCGAAAATCCTTTTGAACAGCAGCGAAAGTCACCTGAAAATAAAACTAGAAAACATAAAGGAACTACCCCCATGACCAGTAGCCCAGAAGGGAGAAAACACGTCAGCCGGAAAGCTGTGTAACAGATAATACCTCAATATAAGCAGCTTAGTTTTCGTCATGACGTGGAAACACACACACGTAAAAAGAAAAATAAACACAGAGAATAATAAAAACACTCCCCGAAAACTAAACTAAAACTCAAACTTACTCCATAATATATTAGACACTCTCGTCTCAATAATTAACTCAATCTGAACTCATTACTCCATCTCACTCATTACTCCGTCTCATAATATAATACTCCATAGTAACCAGTTATCGTATTTTCATTGAAGACCCTAAGACCATACACAAGGGGTAAGTGAACTGGCGGGTAGAACCGCAAAACAATACTTCCATTTCAATATCGATTTCAAACTCAAATAACTCAGTAACTCAATAACCATGGTCGCGTTGGACCGTAAAGATAACTCGGCTCAAAGGCCCGTAACCTATAACTCAATACCAGTGACAATATCCATCTCAATTTCAATATCGATATTGTCAAAAGTTCAATAATGAATCGTGCTTAACGCTTAGAGTATAACTCTAAGCTACTCACCCATGAGTCAAGATCAAAGAGAAGGACAATTCAAATACAATACCGAAACAAGCTTCACCATCTATATTCGGCTCAAACTCTCTTAGAGATTTGGGTAATAGTTCATATATCATAATTCAGACCAATGTTAATTTAGCCAATTTACACCAATATGACGAGATCAATGACCACAAACAATTCTGGTTCGTAATTAAATATCAAACAACCCTCCCGCATATTTTTAACAAGCTAATTCATCTCAAAATCCTACACAAACCTCAATGTTAAGCACCTGCAAACTATCCTATCTCACAACTTGTTGCCTACCAACATAAAACGTGTAACTACTACTACATACCAAGTATGTTATTAATAATATAAAACAAAACCACAACCTTTGCACATATACTCAACGATTAACACATATGCAATAATACAAACAACCGTGATCAATAGTAATAATAATAGGAGCGTTAAAATTGTGTTACCTTTTCCATAACCAATAACTCGTAAGGAATAGTGAAAGGGCGCGGATTATGGTCGATGATAACTGTGCTTGTGTGAGGATTGACAGTATGAGGTTGAGAACGGTGTATGGGCATGAATACTGTGGTTCAATGGTAATAGTGGCGTAAGATGTATGAAGCAACAACAACCTAGAGCAACATATATATCATAAAAGATAAATTGTGATAGGGTTTGGTATTTTTTTTTTGACGAGTGTGTACTAGCATTATATATATATATATATATATATATATATATATATATATATATATATATATATATATATATATATATATATCCACCACGAATTAAACAAAAGCAGTAACATAACAGGTTTGATTAGTAGTAAGAAAAAACTTAATACGACTAAAACTACTACAAACAGCTATAGGACTTTAGACCCGTCACTTTTAGTAAGCAACTGGAAAAGCCTTATGTTCCTGATTTTGAACAGCACATTCTTGTAAGATTCATTAATCTCTTATTAGACATTTCTAATAACTTTATAATTTTAGTTTAGTCATAAACTAACTAGATCTTATCCATGCATAACAAAATAACAAAGTAAGAATAAAATCATCAACTTACAAAGGTGGTGCCACACGATTATACTAATTGGTCTCCTACCAAATTAGTCTTCAAAAAATCCGAGAGATCCAAGGATAAATTTAGACCCAAAGGTAGGATCTACTCCTTAAGGAATTGTACCAAGATAATCACCCTTAATACTAATTTATATATTAACTAGATACATTAAACTAGTGACCTTAAAAATAATCTTATTATTATTTCTATTACTACTTTTAGTAATCTAACTATAAGATTTTGAACAACTTTGTTTTCTATTCTAAAACTCAATTTTAGAGAGAAGAGGAGAAGAATAAGAAGTTGAGTTGTGTAAGAATGAATGAATAATCAAAAAGAGAAAAACTCTCTCTTTTCTTATAGGTGACCGGATGGCCTTGGGTAGTAGGCCCAATCCATGCTCATTTTTGTTATTCTCAAGATGTAGAGTGTAGGGCTAGTAATTAGGTCTATTAGAGACATTATCATTGTGCTTAATTCTCAATTAGAGCAACAATTAAGTCCTAAAACTCCCCAAACCCCTCCACTCACACGACACTCTTGAGATAAAAGGGTCCATTTTAAGATTGTCAATTGTTCAATTTGTGTAGTGTGACATATTGGACATGTTACTAGACATGTTATTAAATAATGCATTTTTAACTTATTAAAAATCATTATATTAACAAAATAAATCACATACAAAAATTAACTAGTAATTCACAATTACATGTACTTAAAATGGGTCATAGAATTATAAATCACAACAACTTGTATTTATAATAAACCATTTATTCTTATTATAATGGTTTCATAAACAATTAATAAACCTAAGTAATAAAACAATTTTACATTACTTAGAACGAATCTTATTTAATAGAATTACAATAAGATACGTAATCTCACTCACAAAACTATTTGTTCAATTTTAAGGAATTAATTAACTTGTATCATCATACAATTAATTAATTAATCAATTAAGAGTGTTACCCTAGAAGTATGACCTTAAGGGATCAACTGATCACCACCGTCATACGACAGTAATGTCAAACTCTAGTCAGCCAATCATTACCGATTAATGTGGATCAGTTGACAATAAAATGTTACTTTCCCTTTAGTATTCTTAATATGAGATTTAAACATGTGATCGCATTATTGTCAAGGACACATACTCCAACAATCTCCCACTTGTCCGCGACAAGTGTGCATCACCAATTCTCTTGTCCTATTATTATCTCCCACTCAATGCAAGGTGTCTTGCAGGTCGTACTCGCATTTGATCATATCATGAGTTGTTTCCTCGATCTGGAGAATAACTGTCTGATCGGAATTATCTACCATAGATACCTTCCGAGCGTGGCCACGGATTTCTAGTTCATTGCTCCTCGAGTGGCCTTGAGATATAAGATAACCCTGACGGGGATGGACAATTCCTATTGCACTCTTCCCTTTGATTAGCCACAACTCATCATGACCCAAAACATGCCCATTATACCTCATTTACGAAGGTCGCCGAACATAAATCAAAGTCACTCTGAAACTGTGCCATCTTAGGTGAACAGTCATTAGTCAAAGAATCGACTCTTAAGAATACCATAGTAGCTCTCGCCACGACCTGGCTATAAAAATTGCCAGAACTCTATAAGCGGTCATTGCCCGACAGAGTGTTCCATACAGTCTGCCTATGTGATCGACTAGTCATCTCTCATGACTCTATGGCACTTGAACTTGCCATCAATCGTATCACACTCTAGTTACTTCGAGACGTCACCTCATATAAGCGCCAATACTATGTTAATCCAGTTCACTTTAATAGGGTTCAACGTTGTCCTTACAACCTATTTGGATATAACAAAGTAATAAAAGAGTTTTAATAAAACTCAAACGATGAATGCATTATCACATATGTAAAATTGATACCATATCAATTACTACATAATCTATAATCCATACTCAATATTGAATACAACTATACATCTCAACTCAATTGAAATGGCATGACTTATCATGCTTAGCCTTTGAAAAAAGGCCTTGGTTAGCATGTTTTAGCAACACTTTGCACTTTCCCTAACCTTGTACCATTTCCCTTTGTATAATCTTTATCATAACAACCTTTTGAGTACATGTCCAGATCCAATCTAGAGATAGGTTCCTTAGCCTTGGAATCACTCCCACTGTCCTTACAGTGTGCAGGGATAGGACCTTCGGTTGTTGGAATGAACTACCATGGTTCCTCCAATTCATAAAACCGAATCCTAATAACATCCCTTCCTACTTGCATTTTTTGCATAATTGCAAGTGTACTCAATTTTCATTGTAAATCTCTGATTGTTCTACTGGCGAGAGCATATGTAGCAGATATTCTCCTTAATTAATATAGCCAAGATGGTTCTCTAACCATCCTAGTGTGATTAGAATATGGTTATCGTCTAACTGCTTGCACATAAATCCATATCAATTCTAATCACTTAGCTTCATTTCTTTAGTGCTCCAAGAGAACTAACCAATGAACTATATGGCTATATTGAGACTTCTCTCAAAAATTTGATTTGTAACTTTTCGTCATACTCCAAGTATACGAAATTAAGGAATGGTGATACATCTAAGCTTAATGAATTAATCCCGTAGCAGAAGCAAGTGGATTCAATTTCTACATGTTCAATACCTTTGAACGTGACTAGACTCTTATCAATATAAGAATATTCATTTAACGCCAATATCCTCTTAGAACTATCTTTATAGGTCTGGATACCTTAGAGATGTATTATTCCTCTCCTAAGTCTTTCATTATTCACAATGATCAATATGTCCCTTACATATAAGACTAATAACACCACATTACTCCCACTAAACTCCATGTATCAACAGAACTACTCGACAATTCGAGAAATGTTTATCACATGATCAAAATATACAATTCAACTCCTTGACATCTACTTAAAACTTCCTCTTAAATTCGCATCCTACTTTAGGATAGTTGCGATTTACAAAACTCATGCAAGATGATTTTAAAATCCAACTATATCAAATCATATTCGAATACAATGAAGCATTGTTGTTGCGTGCAAAACCCTTTGCCACCAACCAACCAAGCTAAATAAACATTTTCATGTTTATGCTTGCTTCATACTTTTGCGGAGTTGAAACTAGATAGAGCATCATAATAAGTTACAGGTTTGTTATTTTTAAAATAACATTACTCCTGTCCACTTAGATTTCGAAGAAATATTTACTGATTTTGACCAGGAAGGAACGTCTTCCTACGTCTTGTTCTCAGTTTGTGGCTCTTGAACATTTTCTCCTACTATGTCTATAAGAAATAATCCTCATTTCTTTACTAGACAGCATCATGAGTCACAAACCCTTTGTTACCGTGATCATGTAGGAAGAGTGACCACATGTTCTCTATCGAAAAGGCTACAATTTAGGTACCATGCCTTACTATATCACATAAGAACTGTAGATGATTGCTTTAATTATTTTTTGTTTTAGTGGAATAAGTAAATACTAGACAAATTGTGATAGAAACTACTTCCAACTTTATAGTAAAGATTCAATCATATCATAATGAAAGTGAACTTGTGATACCATATCACACTCCTTTTGGTGCATATAAAAGTCTTCACTTTATAGTTCCCTATATTAACAAAGTACCAATACTTTGGTTTTATTCTCTAGGTTTTGATACTTTTTAAACATTCATTTGAACTTATTCAAAGAATTTCTCTTCTTACCTCATTAAGTGGATACCAAGTATCTACCTAGTTCGTTGGTAAAAGAGATGAAGAAGTAATAACCCTTTCTGATTGAATTGTATTCGAGCATATACTTCTAAGTGTAAATGGGGCGAATATCTTGTTCTATTCATAATTCTTTTCTAGAAAGAAGTAATGAATTAATCTTGCTTTGAATACAAGGTTTTCACACATACCAAGAGATTCCCAATCAGATGGTTGGGACACTAGTCAGAACTTGTCTCTAAATGCAATTTCAATCGAGAAGCGAGAAATAATTGGGGTGACCAATTTGAGTTTTATACAATGATTACACTATAACACTTGTACGTCTATACATACCCTAGTTCCATTTAAGTAAATTTCTGAATTTATTCTTGCTAGTTGTCGTATGATTATTCAACGTTAGTATTCTAAGGATTTATAAAACCCTCGGATTATGTTATGAACACATCCTCCTCTAAATACCCATTTAGAAAGGTGGTTTTGACAACCCTTTGCCATATTTCATAATCATGAAATGTGGTATTTTCTAACATTGTTCACAAATTTGTATCAAATACCCAAGACGTAATAATTTGCAAGAAGGCTATGTCAATGTCATACATATTCAAGAAAGAATATGTTGGTGTCACACGACCAACTTCCTTGATCTTTACTTATTAGGGATTTGTTTCTATTTTAGTGTCGAACACCTTCTTGTTCGAGCCTAGTTCTGTCCTTAACAATTAAGATAGATACTTTACTTCTTATTGCTCCCACTCACTTTAAGAATTTCCATTTGATGAAGGCTTATCTTCATATAAATTCCTAGTTAGTCCTTCACAAGGATGAACTTTAATGTGGTATTTGGTCAATTAAAAGTTCTAACAAATTAATTTACGAAATTTACATTGTCATGTTCTTAACTACTTAGGTGCTTGATGACAAGTGTTTAGGTTGAGCAATAAGACTTTTGAACCATGGATGTATAGAAGAAGTTATCAAAACATATTTTGACCAAGTACTACTTCTATTCATATTCTTCACAAGAGATTATAGGTATGTTAGGAATTTAAGATGTTTATCTTATATTTGCATAGGACGATTCCTATCGAGTTCTATAGAATAGAACTATTCCTATGGATCTAGTCCACAACCTATGATACGGTTCATATTAGAAAGAGATTCTATTTGTCGTAAGTAGTATGGTTTAGCGGAGACTTATGATACAATCGAGTTGATATAATATATGAGTAGGAGCGATAATAAAAAAACAACATAAAACAACAAAATAGTGGGAAAATCAACCATTCATCGTTATAAATAAAAAAAATTTAAGAATGTTTTAGCATTTATATAGTGACCTCTACCCAACTATTATAAATGATCCCGAGATCCAAATTCATATTAACTCGGGCACGGTGAGCCGTTTCATCCCTCATCAATATAACTCGGTGGATTAACTCTTTAATCGATTCTACTTCTAGAACTCTCGGTCGATAAAATTACTTTTAATATTTATCTTTAGCCCGGAACACATGCGACTACGGTCACGAATACTTCCGTTGAGCTCAATCCAAATTTCGATGTAGTAACAATTAACCACCCAGTTACCCAACGTAACAAGTTTAGCACCCCGGTGATCCGAGCCTACTTCCTTATGAAATTGAGATTCATGGTTCTACTATTTGGTAAGGCTAATTCTCAATTATTATTTAGTGAGAGGTCTTGTCAATTTGTTATCTATCACGTTTTAAGTAAACTAAAGCGGTGAACTATGATAATTATAATTGACACGGTCGATGACTCGATTAAATAATATGCATGTGTAGTTATGGCGATTTGGCTATGCATGCAAACATATAAAACAAATTCAAAGCAAAAACAATTAAATCCTAGTATGGCCTTCCTAAAATAGTAAATCTAATAAACTATTTACAAACTCGGAAACCAACTCCATTGGTCCCTTGAACTTCATGTGGCACGCAATTCATGGCAACACCGTCTTTGTCGGACCGCCTTCTCGAATGGCACCGTCTTCAAGGATCTCCGAGATAAATAAATTAAATAGCTTTTGTACTTTATACATTATAAAAAGAAAAACAAAAATAAAATAAAAGTGATACGAGATCACATTAATTACAACCGAATCGATATCTCCATTCATTTCGGGAAATACCAATTAAAACTAAGTCCATACTAAGTACAAATTACATAATTCAAAATTATATAAAATTAAAATATGACAATCATAATAAAAATGCATCATTAAAATATGTCTGAAACATGCCATATGATATGCCAAATCGCCCTATTTAAGCTAATATCGTATATTCGGTCAGGTTTTATGGATTAGTGTGACATTTAATCTTTTAAAATCACACAATATTATATAAATCAAATCTATGTCAAAGTTAATTACCCCAACCTTCTTAGGACTCAAAATTTAGTCTTCACTAAACATTTGACAATAATTCAACTTGATATTATATAATTGCTCTTTAATCAGTATTATTCATAATAACAAGGAAATAATTCCCAAAAAGTCATAAAAATTCGAAAAATTCAAAATCATAATTTTGTATATTCTGGAAAATTTCCAACATCCCAAAATTCTAATAAAAATTTACCTTTAGATTATATTAATTTATTTCACAAATAAATCGTATAAAACATAATTTTAACCCTTTAATTCCAAATTAAACATAAAATTATGCAATAAATGAAAATTAAAATTTTGAATATTTTTAACAAGTTTCTAGAACCTGAAAATGACAAATTTTATGCCTAAAAGTCAAACTTTTATTTTAATGACTATTAAAGTTGCTTTTTATCAATATATATCCCATAAAAATTAATAACCATTAAAATAATATGACAATTACAATACAACTTTAGATCTGATGTTCATATTATATATACAATATTGGGAAAATTTTTCATGCCATAAAATTCAATTTAGCTATTTATGTCAAAATAGTCACTATTTATTCGATTTTTACATCTAAAAATCATAAATCATGCAAAATTAAATCATTTGATCTAAAAATTTACATACAATGTGTAAATTTTGCATGTGACAACATACTAAATTTTCATGAGTAGGAACAAAGTCTAACCATTTTTAACATAAATACCTCTATTTAATCGACTTTTAACACGTAAAAATCATAAATCATTCTATACAAAACCATTTTATATGAAATTTTACATACAACTTGTAAAATATGCATGTGAGGTCGTGTAAATATTTCAAGGTCAGAATCATAGTCTAACTATTTTTAGCATTTTAATTGTCATTTTATTCATTAAAATGTAATAAAAATACAAATAATCATTTTAAAGAGCAATAAATTACCACAAATCATCAAAATGACCTAAAATCAATTTAGGACCAGAATGTTTAACATATAAAATTTTTGTGGCATTTATCTTCATAAATCACAAATTTTAAGTTTTATATGTTAACATATTAACTCGGAAAAACAAAACCGATTATGCATGCAACAACTCTTGCTCTGATACCAATTGTAAGATTCATTAATCTCTTAATAGACATTCCTAATAACTTTATAATTTTAGTTTAGTCATAAACTAACTAGATCTTATGCATGCATAACAAAATAACAAAGTAAGAAGAAAATCATCAACTTACAAAGGTGGTGCCACACGGTTATACTAATTGGTCTCCTACCAAATTAGTCTTCGAAAAATCCGAGAGCTCCAAGGATGAATTTAGACCCAATGGTAGGATCTACTCCTTAAGGAATTGTACCAAGATAATCACCCTTAATACTGATTTATATATTAACTAGATGCATTAAATTAGTGACCTTAAAAATAATCTTATTATTATTTCTATTATTACTTTTAGTAATCTAAATATAAGATTTTGAACAACTTTGTTTTCTATTCTAAAACTCAATTTTAGAGAGAATAGGGGAAGAGTAAGAAGTTGAGTTGTGTAAGAATGAATGAATAATCAAAAAGGGAGAAACTCTCTCTTTTCTTATGGGTGGCCGAATGGCCTTGGCTAGTATGCCCAATCCATGCTCATTTTTGTTCTTCTCAAGATGTAGAGTGTAGGGCTAGTAATTTGGTCTATTAGAGACATCATCATTGTGCTTAATTCTCAATTAGAGCAACAATTAAGTCCTAAAACTCCCCAACCCCTCCACTCACACGACACCCTTGAGATAAAAGGGTCCATTTTAAGATTGTCAATTGTTCAATTTATGTAGTGTGACATATTGGCCATGTTACTAGACATGTTATTAAATAATGCATTTTTAAATTACTAAAAATCATTATATTAAAAAATAAATCGCATACAAAAATTAACTAGTAATTCAGAATTACAAGTACTTAAAATGGTTCATAGAATTATAAATCACAACAACTTGTATTTATAATAAACCATTCATTCTTATTATAATTGTTTCATAAACAATTATTAAACCTAAGTAATAAAACAATTTTACATTACTTAGAACGTATGTTATTTAATCGAATTACAATAAGATACGTAATCGAATTACAATAAGATAAACAATTAACTTGTATCATCATAAAATTAATTAATTAATCAATTAAGAGTGTTACCCTAGAAGTATGACCTTAAGGGATCAACTGATCACCACCGTCATACGATGGTAATTGTAATACTACGGATTTTCTTAAGTTGAATACTCGACCGAGTAGAGCCTACTCGGCCGAGTAGTGCTAATTGTGTGCTCTGTTTTGTTTCTGCCGAGGAATACTCGGCCAAGTATGAAGAATACTCGACCGAGTAGAGGATCCTCAGCCCAGTATATACTTTACTCGACCGAGTATCTGGTCTGGCGAGTATTAATTCAGCGGTTTGATGCAGGAGTTTTAGGGTTATTTTATATTCAAAGTCAGTTTCTAAAACATCATTTCAACACTAATCATTTTACGATCACTCTAATCACTCAATAATCACTCCCTAATCATTCTTTAATCTCTTTGTGTGTGCAATTGTCGTACTCCTTGCGTGTAATCTCTCATCCTACTGTTGGTTAGTTTCATTCCCCGTGTGATTTATGTTCCTTTAGGGTTACTGTATATATGGAATTTGGGGAATAGGGGGGGAATTGTGCAATGTGTAATTGTGCTATATGGTTATTGTATAGGAGAAGACTTCATAGAGGAGCCTTTCTGATTGTTCGGTTTCCGTACTGCTGTTGATTGCTAAGGTAGGGTTTCCCTACTCAGTTTACTGTTCATTGATTTAAGACTTGATTGTATTGTGATTGTCGTTATCTGCTGATCATCGGAGTACGAATGTTGTGGTGATGGTGTTGGTGTGGTTGTGTTGTGATGGTTGTGGCGTTGTGACAGCTGTGAGGCTGTGAATGTTGTGTTTGTGGTGGAGTTACTTGCGGGAGTGGCTTCACACCCTAGTTCTCCCTCCGTGGAACCCATCACGGGAGGGGATGTGCACATTAAGGGACAGGGATTGTTAGTCGCTCGTTGATGAGCTGGACTAGGTGCACTACAACAAATTGTCACTTGCGCCACGAATTATACCACGGGAATTTATAATTCGTGGCTAAAATCTGCTTAGCCACGGGAAAAATTTATTCATTATTTTGGAAAAAAATTTATGCCACGGGATGACTTTTCCCGTGGCAAAAAGTCACTTGCGCCACGAAATAGGCTACACCCGTGGCAAATAATCGTTTTAGCCACGAACTATGTCACACCCGTGACGAAGTTTTACTTAGCCACGAATTGTTCCGTTGCAAAAAAAATTTTAGCCACGAACTAACAAACTCCCGTGGCGAGTATCTTTTCCGACATAAATTAAGATATTTTCATGTTAAGGCAAACCTAAAATCTAAAAGAAATTTAATCAAATATAAATAATATGAAAATGCATTTAAATATAAAATTTTGCAAACACTTTGATTAATTTAATTAATATTTTTTTATTGTTTTATTTACTTTAATAAGATTTTAAAATTTTATAAACTTATATGCAAGCAAAGAAAAGTTTATCGTCTAAATTTTTTTATTCTTTTAGAAATCACAATTACATTTTGCAGGTTTTTCAAAACATTTCTAATTTAAGAAATTTATTTTAATATATAATTATGTTTATTAGAGCCGTGAGTTTCTTTTAATTTTTTAATTAAAACATTATAATATTGAATAACAATCTTAAATAAACGTATCACATTTAAAGACATAGCATATAAAATTAAATAAATAAGTTATTTATCATCTATCTTTGATAAATCTAAAATTCACATATTGTCCAATTGGTTCATTCAAAATTTGATTTACAACTTAATTTGTAAGATATTAATAGAAAAATTTGAATTTGATATAAAATTTAACTTGGTGAGAAAAAAGTTTGGGAAAATTTTTTTTAGGAGTGAAAAAAAAACGACAATTAGATTACAAAATGGATTAAATAAAATAAGTGCGCTAAGAAATAAAAGAAAAAAATGATCTTCCACAAATAAATTAAGAAAAAAACATATCGGGAAAATTATCAATATAAAAAATTCAAGGGTTAATTGATAAACAATAATAATATAAGGACCCTTTTTCATAATCAATATCAACATAATCAATAATAAGTAATCACTACCAAAATATTAACTTTTTTCTACGATCGGTACTAAGTCGCCTGAAAATCGAATCTCAACCTACTTGAAAATGTCCAAAAGGCCATCATTCAAGTACAAATCTCCACTCGTCCACTTCCAAAATCCCTCTCTTAGATGAAAATACCTTTAAAGTAGGAAAAAAATTAGAGTAAGAAGGCGACTTGGTACCTATCGTAGAAAAAAGTTAATATTTTGGTAGGGATTACTAATTTTGATTATGTTGCTATTGATTATGAAAAAGATGACTAAAGTTGGTAGTTTTATCAATTTACCCAAAATTCAATATGGAGAAATTTTTTTCTTTGAAAATGAGTACATCACAGGGAAAATATAGAAATTATAATAATTAAAAGTCACATGTGCAAATAATGTGAAAATTTTGAGATAAAAACGATAAATCATCACAAAGAGAAATCAGCTTAAGAAAATAAGAGATTCTGTTGTATGATAGTGTTTTTCGTGTTTTTTGAGTAAAAAGTGACTACTGTTTGGTTAATAATGACCAATTTGGGGGGGACCTTTAGTTATAAAAAGTGGTCATTATTTTACCAAAAAATGCTTAATTTTTCATATCGTAGGTATGGCGGTCAGACAATAGCATTTGCGTAAAAAAATATACGAAAAAATGAGTAGAAGCGAAATGAAAATAAGAATGTCGATAAACTAAAGAAATAAAAAAATGTTAGGAAAACACGATTAAATTTACTTTTTAGAGAAAATGGTTTTGCTAACTTGGGTAAAAAAATGACGTCAAAATCATTAGTCGGGAGGGTAACATCGAAAATTTAATTGTTTTGGCCAAAATAATATTATTCCCTCAAAAATTCGCAAATCATGTAACATTTTTGTAATTAAATAGTACTAAAGGTAAATTTTGAAAGAAAAAAAATAAACTTAAAAGGATTCAAAGTATTAATTATATCAACAAAGTTAACTTTCAGTTTCGGTAGCACATCAAAAGAACTCTACAGTTAAGCGTGCTCAGGTGAGAGTAGTGTTGGGATGGGTGACCTCCTGGAAAACCTCTTTGATGCGCGTGAATGCATGACCGGTGAAACCAAATAACGTTCAAATGAATCGAGTTAACTAGCGAAACCATTACCGAAATTGTCATGATTCCATATATGATAAAATATCGATCGTGAAAAAAAAAATTATTTAACATTTTATTTAATTAATTTTCATATATATTTTTTGCCACGGGAAATTTTTTTGCCACAGGAGTTATTAGCCACGAGAGAATCCGTGGCCAAAAATTTAATAATAGCCACGTTCTTGTTTTTCCCCTGGCTATGTCTTTGCCACGGCCACTTGTGTCACGGAAGGTATTCCCGTGGCCAAATGATTTAGCCACGTAAATTTAACACTTGCGCCACGAATTTAGCCGTGGCCCAAGTGCCCATTTGTAGTAGTGGTGGGATGGGCTGCGGTCACCCACTGGCGGCGAGGATTACCTGTTGCGATGGGTAATCTGGCAGGGCTACACACTCCGGTGTGTAGTCGGTTACTGTATGAGATCGGGAGACTGGGGGTGGAGGATGATCAGCTAGTTACCTTGTTTGTTTGTCTTATATTGATTGAGTAATACTGACCCCGTTGTTGTTTGTGGAATCTGCTGTGATCCATTCAGGGATGGTGAGCAGGCTTGACAGGTATTGCTATTGGTGAGCTTGGGGAAGTCATTGGAGAATTGTCATCACCAGTCGTAGCATCACAGTCGAGTCTTAGTTATGTTTCATAGTTGTTAGACATTGGATTTATTTTATTGAATCAGTTTTGGATTTGGTTTGATGTAAACTTTTACACTTTATGGTATTTTAATAAAGGTGCTCAGTTCAGACGCTTTTGATATATACTAACCTCGGGCAACCGAGATGGTAACACACTTTTATGGTAGGGTGGTCCTGGTAAGGCACCTTGGTATGAGAGGGTGTTACAAAGTGGTATATGAGCTGAAGATTCCGACACCTAAACAAATGAATCTAATGAACTTAGGGAGTTTAAATAAAATGAACCCTGGGAGAGTTGTTTGGAGCAACCACAAGGACTCAGGAGACGTCCCGGAGTCTCAAATTGGCCCTCATTAACTCGAGTCGGTCGCATGGGGGAGTGTGTTGAGAGTTGTGTCATGTTTGTGCATGTATGTCAAGGTTCATGGTGATAATAAGTGATGGTCGGAAAATTGTATGTGGAATATGTAAATATGGTGAATGGGAAAGTAGTAGAAGGGACGGGTAGATGAATTCGGTGAATCGGATTTAGCATGTGAATGATTGGCATGATTATGTGTTTATAGCGTGGCATTAAAATTCCTGTTGTTATATGTTTGATGAATGGGATAGAAAGCATGATAGAGACCCTGTACTATTTTTGACCGTCTTTGGCATGACTCGGCCGAGCAGGGCGGGTACTCGACCGAGTAGGGAGTACTCGGCCGAGTAACCAGGCACTCGAACGAGTGTAGTTTGGCAGTAGGTTGCAGTTGCTACTGGATGTGTTTACTCGACCGAGTATTTAGGGGTACTTGACCGAGTAGAGCATACTCGGCCGAGTGTTGTTTATACTCGACCGAGTATGCGTTTTGTGAATTTGAGGTCGGCTACTGGAGTCGACTACTCGACCGAGTATCAGGGATACTCAACCGAGTAGTCGTTACTCGACCGAGTACTTTCTGGTACTCGGCCGAGTGTTGCTTTGGCGGAGAATTTTTACATTTTGAGTCGTAGGCTTTTGTGCTTACGTTTCCTTGTCTCTTATCAGCTCAAAATGCCGCCCAAAAGAACTGCCGCACAGATTCAAGCTTCTGAGATGATAGTTGATGAGGTTGCTCGTATGATTTAGCAACAACAGGCTATCTTTGAGGCTCTTAGGAATGTGGGAAAAGGGAATGAGAAGCCGGTGGATGCTACTCAGCTTAGCATCATCATTGCCCGCTTCAACCCTCCCACATATGAAGGGGTTAGGGAACCAAAGCTACTCGAGAAGTGGCACCGTGAGATTGAAAGTCTCATGGAACTCGTCAAGTGTCCTGATGACATGATCGTTGAGCAGGTAGTATACTACCTGAGAGGTGAAGCCGCTGTGTAGTGGCAAAACGTCAAGGAAGATGCTAGAGCCTACTACCAGGCTGAGGGTCTGGGGGCTATTCCTTGGTCAGGGTTGAAGAGCGCTATGAGAGAGCAGTTTGTGCCGGAGCATATCCGACACAAGATGAGATTTGAGTTTGATTCCTTCACCATGTTAGAGGAGATGACAGTCACTAAGTACTATCATCGGTTCTTAGAGATATCTCGCTATGTTAAGGACATGCAGTTGGGACAGAGAGCTTTGGCTCTCCATTTTAAGAGGGGTTTATCTGCCAAGATCGTGAGCCGTATGTCAGCTGGGGTTGTTACTGACCTTAAGGAGGTCTACCTAAGAGCGGGCCAAGCTGAGAGAATGGTAGATCTCTCAAGAGAGATTAGTGAAAGGACTACTGCTGAAAAGAGGAAGGCTGACAATGGAGGCAACAGTCAGTCGGGCAAAAAGAAGGGAAACTTCAACCATGCAGAGGCTTTTTCTGGTGGAGCTGGTTTCTCAGCGGGATCTCGTGGCTGGGGAAAGACTGGAGGTCGGAGTCTGAGTGAAAACTCCAACCTTACATGCTTCAATTGTGGTAGTGTAGGCCACAGGAGGCGGGAATACACGAGTTACAGGCCCGACACTAGTTCAGGCGCTCATCAGGGGAATTTCTTTCAGGTGCCGACTCAGAGCTTTGCTAGTAATCGACCGGGTGGATCGTGGGGCAACAGAGGGGGACAGAGCAACCAGGACAGCTATAACCGCAGTAGTGGTGGATCTTATCAGCGTCAGAACAACAACGCCACCCAGGATTCGGCAGCCAAGCCGAGCACTCCAATGCTTCAGTTCAGGGAGGAGGGCAGAAAAGCAGTGGGAAGCTCTTCATGATGGACAAACAGGAAGCACAAGATGATGCACATGTAGTCACCGGTACCTTTCTTGTTCATAATGTACCATCCTTTGTTTTGTTCGATTCGGGGGCAACACATTCTTTTGTGTCTAAGAGTCATGCCTTGTCCAAGGGTTTGGGGATGTTTGAGGTTGTAAAGGATGATGTGTTCATACCTTATGGGGAGTTTGTGTCATGTCTCAAGTTGTATAAGGGTGTGTCTATGGTGGTTGGAGGGGTAGATTTACCGGTAGACCTGTTAGAGTTTCCTGTGGACGGGTTTGAGGTGATTGTCGGGATGGATTGGCTGGGTAAGTATGATGCCAAGATATATTGTCGACAAAATAAAGTGTCCTTAAAGGGTCCTAAGGGGGTTAGGGTGTCCTATAGAGGATTTGTGGTGAAACCTAAGTGTAAGTTCATAGCTGTAATGACTTTAAAGTCATGTTTGAGGAAGAAGTGCCCCTTGATTCTTTGTCATGTGAGAGATCGGCGAGTAGAGCCGCAGACAGCTGCTGAATAACCTGTGGTGGGAGAGTTTGATGATGTCTTTCCTGAGGAGATACCGAGTTTGCCGCCTAAGAGGGATGTTGATTTCAGTGTGGAGCTTAAACCAGGAACAAGTCCAATATCCAAAGCACCTTACCGTATGGCACCTAAAGAGTTAGCTGAGTTGAAGAAACAAATACATGAGTTGCTAAGCAAGGGTTATATCAGGCCTAGTGTGTCACCGTAGGGAGCCCAGTGCTGTTTGTGAAGAAGAAAGATGGGAGTATGAGACTGTGCATCGATTACAGAGAGCTCAATCGCGTCACAGTGAAGAACAAGTATCCTTTGCCTAGGATCGATGACTTGTTTGATCAGCTAAGTGGAGCGGGTGTGTTTTCCAAGATTAACCTGAGGTCAGGCAATCATCAACTGAGGAAAGCAGATGAGGATAATCCAAAGACAGCGTTCCGATCTCGTTATGGTCATTATGAGTATGTGGTGATGCCTTTTGGGTTGACCAATGCACCAGTAGCTTTCATGGATTTGATGAACCGGATCTTTACATCGTTCTTGGACAGGTATGTGGTTGTTTTCATAGATGACATCTTAGTCTACTCCAAGACTAAGGAAGAACATGAGGAGCACTTGAGGATGGTTTTGCAGACTCTGAGAGAGAATCAACTCTATGCCAAGCTATCTAAGTGTGAGTTCTGGTTGGAGGAGGTGGCTTTTCTGGGTCATGTGATATCTAAGAAGGGGGTGCATGTGGATCCTAGCAAGATTGAGGCCGTGACCAAGTGGGAATTACCGAAGAATGTTGCTGAGATTCGGAGTTTCTTAGGCCATGCTGGCTATTATAGGAGATTTGTGAAAGATTTCTCTACCATAGCGCGACCTATGGCAGCCTCGATGCGGAAAGAGACCAGATTTGTTTGGGATGAGAGTTGTGAGACGGCGTTTTAGACCTTAAAGGAACGCTTGACCACAACTCCTATTCTAGCTTTGCCAGAAGGATGTGAAAACTTTGAGGTATATACCGATGCTTCAAAGAATGGTCTTGGTTGTGTTTTGATGCAGGCAGGGAAGGTCATAACTTATGCTTCGAGGCAGCTAAAGCCGTATGAGGAGAACTACCCTACTCATGATCTGGAGCTGGGTGCAGTTGTTTTCGCTCTTAAGATTTGGAGGCACTACCTTTATGTAGCAACCTTTAAGGTGTTTTCTGATCATAAGAGCCTAAAGTATATCAACACTCAGAAGGAGCTGGATATGCGACAGAGACAATGGATGGAGCTGATCGGAGATTATGATATGGAGATCATCTATCACGAGGGTAAGGCTAACGTCGTTGCAGATTCTTTGAGTAGGAAGAGCGTTAATTCGCTATGTACGGCCATGTCCTTGCTAAAGCAGAGGGATGAGATGTCTAGGATGGGAATCTTCATGATAAGGAAGGGGGATACCATCGGAGACTTGACGATCGAGCCAGATTTATATGAGAACATCAAGAGTAAACAGGAGCTTGATCCTAAGATTCAGGAATGGAAGACAAGAGTGGAGAGTGGGGCAGTTCCCAGGTTTTCTATCCATACAAATGGGAGTGTTCATTTTGATGGGAGATGGTGTGTTCTTGAGGATGCAGAGTTGAGGAGAGTGATTTTGACGGAGGCTCATTGCACTCCTTATTCGGTTCACCCGCGTGGTGACAAGCTTTATCAAAGAAGACTTTCTGGTGGCCAAACATGAAGAGGGATGTAGCTGAGTTTGTGGCTAGATGTTTGACCTGCCAGAGGGTCAAAGGTGAGTAGAGGAGACCCCATGGTAAGATTCAGTCCTTGGAGGTACCCGAGTGGAAGTGGGAGTCCATATCCATGGACTTCATTGTGGGATTACCTAGGTCACAGCAAGGTAATAACATGATCTGAGTGATTGTTGATCGGTTAACCAAGTCAGCTCACTTTGTTCATATGAAAGATACCTGGTCTAAAATGCAGCTGGCATTGGGTTACAGGAGGCATGTGGTACGGTTACATGGTATACCCAAGGATATCGTTTCGTATCGTGATGCGAGGTTCATATCCAAGTTTTGGCAAGAACTACAGGAGTTGATGGGTACGACCTTGAAGATGAGTACAGCTTTTCATCCGGCAACCGATGGTCAGACAGAACGAACCATCAAGACCTTAGAGGACATGTTGAGGGCATGTGTCATGGAGTTTGGGGCAGCTGGGAGGACAGACTTGACCTGATTGAGTTTTCATACAACAACAGTTATCATACGAGTATCGGGATGGCACCTTTTGAGGCTTTGTATGGTCGGAAGTGCTGAAGTCCACTTTGTTGGGATGATATTTCTGAGGCTATGGTTTTAGGGCCACAGTTGGTACAGGATATGGTGGAGCAAGTCCAGATGATTCGGCAAAAGATGAGAGCAGCTCAAGACCGTCAGAAGAGTTATGCCTATTTGCACTGCAGAGACATTGAGTTCGCAGTAGGTGACAAGGTCCTTTTGAAAGTGTCACCTATGCGACGTGTAATGAGGTTGGGAAAGAAAGGTAAGCTAAGTCAGAAGTTTATAGGTCCTTATGAGATTTTGGACCGGATAGGCGAGGTAGCCTACAGATTAGCTTTGCCACCAGCTTTGGACAGAGTCCACAATGTTTTCCATGTTTCCCAGCTTCGGAAGTATGTGAGTGATCCGTCGCATATCCTCGAGGTGGAGAACATCGAGCTTGACGAGTCCTTGTCCTATGCCGAGGTTCCTAAAGAGATTCTTGACCGCAAAGTTCGTAAGACAAGAAATGGTGAGACGGTCTTACTCAAAGTACTTTGGTCTAATCAGAATGTGGAAGAAGCCACATAGGAACCCGAGGAAGCCATGCGAGAACGTTTTCCTAGTCTTTTTGATCAGGTATGTTTGGTTACGGGGACGTAACCATTGTCTTTTTAGGGGGGTAGGAGATGGTCGCATGTGTGTTTTGTTTTATTTTGAGTCGGGTTAGTGAGTCTTGTGGTGTCTTGTGTGGTTCTTTGGCATTGATAAATGCTTGTTTGGGAAGTCTTTTTGTGTTTTGTGGTGTATTGTTTTAGGGTGGTGTGTGAACTTCGGGACGAAGTTCTTTTTAAGGGGGGAAGACTGTAATACTACGGATTTTCTTAAGTTGAATACTCGACCGAGTAGAGCCTACTCGGCCGAGTAGTGCTAATGGTGTGGTTTGTTTTGTTTCTGCCGAGTATGAAGAATACTCGACCGAGTAGAGGATACTCGGCCGAGTATATACTTTACTCGACCGAGTATCCGGTCTGGCGAGTATTAATTCAGCGGTTTGATGCGAGATTGTTTAGAGTTATTTTATATTAAAAAGCAGTTTCTGAAACGTCATTTCAACCATAATCATTTTACGATCACTCTAATCACTCACTAATCACTCCCTAATCATTCTTTAATCTCTTTGTGTGTGCAATTGTCGTACTCCTTGCGTGTAATCTCTCATCCTATTGTTGGTAAGTTTCATTCCCCATGTCATTTACGTTCATTTAGGGTTACTGTATATATGGAATTTGGGGAATAAGGGGGGAATTGTGCAATGTGTAATTGTGCTATATGGTTATTGTATAGGAGAAGACTTCATATAGGAGCCTTTCTGATTGTTCGGTTTCCGTACTGCTGTTGATTGCTAAGGTAGGGTTTCCCTACTCAGTTTACTGTTCATTGATTTAAGACTTGATAGTATTGTGATTATCGTTATCTGCTGATCATCGGAGTACGAATGTTGTGGTGATGGTGTTGGTGTGGTTGTGTTGTGATGGTTGTGGCGTTGTGACAGCTGTGAGGCTGTGAATATTGTGTTTGTGGTGGAGTCACTTGCGGGAGTGGCTTCACACCCTAGTTCGCCCTCGGTGGAACCCTGATGTGAACATTATTTGCGCACATTTAGTCCCCGACTTGAGCCTATTTTGCACATTATTATAACGTCTCATAGCCGTTTTACCCGTCAAATGCTTCCTATTTATCTTTCCTATCACTTTGTGTTTGATTTGTTGGAAAGGAGACAATTAGGCGAAAATTCCCGTCTCTTGAGCTTATTTGGAAGGACATTGACGATCTTGGTTGAACGAGTATTGAGGGAAAGGCAAGAACTAAAGACTAATCTCTCAAGAATGAGAAGTAAGTGAAGACAAGGATTCTGAAGAAGAATCTGAGCGGCCAAGGAGACAAGACGCCAGTCCAAGAAGCCCTGAATTCGAGCGTCCAAGCCTTGAAGACGCTCGTCCACCCCTGCAACAATCCGAGCGGATTCCCCTCCTGGACGAGCGGATCGTGGCATCCTCAGCAAAGATGTCCATCTCTCCGAAAGACTAGCGATTCCCTGCTTTGAACTTACAAATGTTAATTACTAGTTTAGCCTTAGTTAGCCTAATGAAGCACTACTATAAATACCCCATTTTGATGAAAATCAAAGGGGGGGCTTCCACATTAGAAAACTCTCTTAGATTAGATTAGGAGTAGATTAGAATAGATTACTCTTAAATCTTTCTAAAAATTACACATTAATCTTTCCTTAATTATTGTTCAAGTTTATTATTATTAGGTAATTGAAGATTATTGGGTTATTATTGGAGAATTGACAACTCTTCATCAATCAATCAAGTTTCTTCTATTATTCTTTGCTTTATTATTAGGATCATCTTAAGTTGGTATAATTCTTTTATCCTTTACCCTTTATTGTTTATTTCCTCATTCTCTTATCATGTTTACACTTGTTGTGATGATTGACACCATTAATGACATGTTTACCATGATAATAAGTGAGTAGTCTCTTAACTAAGATTAATGGGTAATTAGGGGAAACCAACATGGGATTTATCATGCTTAATCTAATATGTTTTCACAATTAAATTGCTTGCTTGTTGTGATGTCAACCTATGCACATGTTATGTTTGATGAAATGCTAAGCCTATGAATCCTTGCATTTTTACCCATCTCTTATCTACTCAACTTGACTTGTAAGATATAAACCAACTCGAGTCTTGTTAGACCATGCATAGAAGTTGAATAGGAGGAAAGTAAGTCGACTTGTAGGTGTTGTACAATCTAATCGATTCGGCTCCGGGACCCAACTCTTCCTATGAACCGTAAGAGATAAACCAACTCGGTTCCTTTACAACATTAATTGCTTGCAACTTTGTAAACATGTTTGCATGATCAACACCATGAATCCCCTATGACCCCATGACATCCTAGTGCTTTTAGTCATATGTTTACATTTCTTATTTCATTGTTTGGTTTACTTTATTGCTTGCATTAGTCTAGGACACAACTACAAACCCAACCAAATTGTGACGCTAGCATAAATTGAGATAGATAGACTTAGAACCCAAAGCACACCGTCCCATGGATCGACCTCGACTTACCGCTAACTAGTTGTTTGTTAAGAATTATAAATGTGTTTGATTGGGAGACCCGACGACATCACACCCACATCAAAAATGGCACTTTTGCCGGGGATGGTGCTATGTGATTAAGTTCTTACTTGTTTGTCTATTTTGATTTTGCTTTCACCTTGAGGAACTTGTTCCTCAAGGATTGTTCTTACCGTTTTTGTGTAGTTTCCATGCTTGTAGTTGTTTCCTTGTCTTAGCTATGATGGCTTAAGACTTGACATATGGAGTATGTAGTGGATCTTTTGAGTATGACTATAGGTATGGGGAGTTTGAGAAGCAAGTCAACACAAACCTACCTTATTATTTGTACGATGAAAATCCTAACCACTACCCCAATTTTTCCCACCAAATTCACCACATCCAATATCCACAACATCCACCCACTCAATACCCTCTATATAATGGGTTTCAATTGCCACAATGCAACCACCTTCACACCCACCCACAACAAAATGATGAACCCATTCAAAATGTGATTCTCCAAATGATGGGAGATCAACAAAACTTCTTCAAACAAATGCTAGAGGAGAGCCAAAATAGGGACAATGTTCTTCAAGGCATTGTTGCCCAAGGTGAGGAGTTGGAGATTCAAATTGCCCAAATAAAAGAAACCCAACTAACTACTCCTCACCATCTCTTAGACATTGTCTATGAATGCGAGTTTGAAGGAGTTACCTTTGATGAAAAGTGGGAAGAACCAATTCCTTTGAGCTCTTGTGAATATGAAAGTGTTGTATTCAATGAAGAAGACACGAGGCTGAGTAAGCCAAATACTCTTAACCTTTGTGAGTATGAGGGTGTGTCATTTGATGTGAATATTGAGATGGTGGAGGAAGAATTAATGAAGAAGAATGAAGCCCCCATTTATGATTCTTATGGAGATAGCGATGATGACAAAACCATAAAAGAGGCTTATGAAGAATACGTGTCTTACAAGGACCGAGAGGAATGGACTTGTAATATCACCTTGCTTGAGAAACCTATCCTTGAGACATTCGAGATATCCTATCATGAAGATGAATGTCCTTCCCCTATTTCCCATGAAGACTACTTGGCGCCTATCATGGAGCCAATGATTGTTGAGGAGGATATGGTGGACCTTCTTCAAAAGGTCAAAGCATCATACAAAAGCTACTTGGTGGAAAACCTCAAAGAGAAACTTGCACGTGAAGCTACTTGTGGAAATTTGGCACCCACAATATCAACTTCTAAGGGACTCGGTCATCAAGGTCATGAAAATTCTCCTTCTACTCTTGAAGGATTGATAAATTCAAATGCTATCATCGTCACCAAAGCGGAAAAAGAAGGTAATGAGTGGAAGTCTTCGAACAACCATGAACCGTACTTCTTACCTCATAATGACAAGAATCATGGGCTAATTGGTTTCAAGCATTGCAAGCATTCAAGTACCAAGAAGAGGAAGGAAACAATAACGAATGGCAAATTCCTTTGGCCAAGCTTCGTCTTGAAGTTAAGCAAACCATACATGTGCTTATTTGGAGCTTGTTCACAAGCTTTTGATCTTCTATTAAGAGCCTTGAGCTCTATGGACAAGAATTTCTACAATTTGAACTAGTTTGGTGGAGTTCTATCTCAAACCACCATTTGTAAGATATTTCTTGAAACTCCATTTTGTATAATATTGTACACTTTCGCATTTTTGTTTAATTTCTTGCATGAGAGTAGTGAGAGAGAGAGAGTTTTCTTACATTTTTATTGAGCAAAATTTCAGAAAAAGATAAGGAGGAATAACAATCCGGTAAAAGGTTGTGATATTGCAAAAGAATGAAAGAAAAGAAAGAGAAACAGCGAAAAGACGCTCGTCCCGAGGGCTGGACGCTTGTCCAAAGCCCTCCTCAGGGAACTGTTCAGCAATGTATTGAAATCCGAGCGGATTTGGCAAAGACGCTCGTCCACTAAAAAGACGCTCGTATTCTCCTCTAGACGCTCGTCCTGAAAGACACCTAAAGGAAACTTTGGGACTGTACCAGAATCCGAGCGGATTCTATAAAAGCCGCTCGTCCAAATTCAGACGCTCGTCTAGGTAACAAGACGCTCGTCTTTTGTCTACTTCAGAACAACCAAAGTCCCTGTAACGAAATCCAAGCGGATTTTCTGTAAGACGCTCGGACCACCTGAGCCAAGACGCTCGTCCCGACAAGGAAGAGGCTCGGATTCTTGCGTTTTTCTCGGATTATCCGCCCAGGCCCCACCAAAATCCGCTCGTCTCACCCCTATTTTCTATTAAAATGCCCCCTTTCTCCCTCATCTCCTCACCTTATCTAACCCTAAATCACTCAACTTCATCCCCAAAACACTCCCCTCACAATAAAAGCCAACAAAATCCCAATATTCCCAATTCAAGATGATGAATCTCAAGGGCAAGGCTAAGAAACTTGTTGAATCCGCCGCTAGGAAATGCAAGGGCTCATCCTCTTCATCCCCACAAGAAAGGATGCCGCCAAGGAACTTCCGCCCCATCATGAGAGGAGGGATAGAGCAACTTGAGTACTTCCCGGAGGTACTCTTCACCTCCGATGCCCACCGTAAAAAGTTCGTCGAGTTTCTAGGTAAGCACTATGAACCCACTCAGTTTATTGATACTAAGGTGTTAGAAATCCTTGGGATAAGGTACCACACCGAAATATTCTTTGATGGCTTAGGGGTTGGGAAATTATTCCATGCCCATGAGGAGACATACCTTAGTCTTACCCTTGAATTTTTTAGTAGCCTCCGAATTGTCACGAACACTCAAACCAACGTGAGCATGGAGTTCCGGTTGTGCAACCTAGATCATAGCCTCACACTTGATCAATTTGCACACATTTTTGGTCTTGTTGTACCAACCGACTATACCGACAAACCCGCCGATTTCGACGTGGACCTACTTTGGAAGGCTATTTCCGGGAGGGATTTCATTCACCAAAAACAATGTTATACCTTTGCTATCCAGCACCCGGTGATTCGGATCACCGAACGTTTCGTAGCCGGCACCATCAATTGGAGATATGAACAAGATAGGTGCACTCTCATTGATTTAACATTCCTTGAGTCCTATCTAAACGTTCGGGGGACGAGACGATACAACTTCAATACCCCCCTTGAGGTGCTTACAAGGTTTTATGACTTTTCTCAAGGGAACACCCAACTCAAGACCTTCGTGATGGGAGGTCTAATTACCATCTTGGCTAACTTCCTTTACCCCGGGTTCAACGCCCGTGGGACTTATGCTACTCTTGAGGGGAGTACTTTGATTGATGAGGACGCCCTCTTCAACCACCACCGGTGGCGTGCTTACACTCAAGGCGGGAGTGTAGAATGGTTCACAAAAGGGTGCTCCTCCATTATTCTTTCGGGGTGGAATATACCGGGTACCGACCCAAGGTTGAGCCCGTATTCGCCTAGGCTGAGCTACCTTCTCGACATCCAAATCATAGGCAACCCCCCTCAAAGGGAAGAAGCACCCCGCCAACCACCAATACCTCGTGGGATACCGGCAAGGCCTATTCCCCCACCTTCCTATGTGCCCATCCCACTGTACCCTACTCCTTATACACAATTCGAACCGCAAATCCCCGATAACCCGGGTATTCATGACCTTATGAATAGAGTTGATCTCGGGTTGCATGAAGGGAGGGTCGATAACTACTTGGCCCTTTATCCCCAGTACTATCAAATGGCACAGCAAGGGTATATTGACCCTAATGGCCCTCGGCCCTCTTTGGCCCAACCACACCTTTTGTTCCCTAATCAAGGGGACCAAGCCGGGAATTTTGGTGGCCAAGGCGGACGGCACTCTAGTCAAGGAGGCGGGTATGACCAAAGAGGATGTTCTCACCGGTATGGCTATCCCCAAGATGAGGATGACGAGTGAAAGATGCCTACCTCATCACCTCCATTTGTATGATACTTTTCTCTCCCTCACTCTTTTGTATATACATTGCATTTAGTATAGCTTGCACACTTATATTATATTTCATATTGCATTTACATTATTTAGTTTATATAGTATAGTTGCATTGTAATATATCTCACATGATTCATGTAGATAGTTGCATATAGAATAGAATTCATGCATAGTCACTAATGGCCAAACCTATTCATTTCTACACTAGAAATAGTGTTTAAATCGGTTTGGGGAGGTTTGATCATAAGTAACCATAGTTTACTAGAGATCATGCATCATTTAATATAGTTTAGATTGCATTCATTTGTTATATATGTCATATAGAATTGCATTTAGTTAGAGCATGCATTCAATTCATATCATATCATTGCATTTGTACTTCAATTTCCATAAAATCAAAAATCCAAAAACATGTTTTCCTTTTTATTCCTACTCCTACATGTACATTGAGGACAATGTCCAAAATAAAGTGGGGGATGGGAATTTATATTCCAAAAATGCATAAAAATTGAAAAAATTTCGAAAAATCCCAAAAATATGTTCTTTAATTTCATAAAATCAAAGACCATAAAAATTTGAAAAATCGAAAAATACAAAAACATGTTCATTTTCTTTGTAGTGTAGTCTTGTATATATTGTTTGTATATATTGTGTTTGTTTATTCTTTTCACATTGACCAACTATGCCACATCCGAGACACGAGGATATAGAAGACCGCATGGTATGATCTTTCCAATCTCCTTTTTTCTCTTTATGTTAATGACTATATGGCTTTATTTTGATTGATGCGGTAAAAAAAATGTGAATTTAGGATTGCATTTAGTCTATTTGGCATACTAGTTGGTAGAAGCATATGCATTAGGTTGTATATATGTTAGTTTCATCATGGCATGTAGTTTGCATGATTAGAAAATTTTGCGAAACCGTCTACTTGGGAAGCTTGACAAGTGTATATAGGCCCTAGTAGATGCTTTTTCTTCTTAAGACTTTGCTTGTTAGAATACTTGTAAAACACCCTAGGATGTGTCATGCTAGTATCCTTTGACCTATGGATTAAGGCCTAGTCAAGAGTACCTTGTGGTGTGATAACTCCTTGGCTACCGTTTATTCCAAGGTGACCCTTGAAACCATGCAACCATCATTCATCCATGTTTTACCATATTTTGTCATCAAAGGGAATGGGCACAAAAAGAAATTGTTCAAAAATTTAAGTTCAAGAATTGAAATGAAAAGTCAAAAAGGTTTGCAAATTGCATCAAAAGAAAAGAGGAGTAACAAAAATGAAAACTCCTATGCTTCAAATATAAGCCACCCTCGTTACTAATTGGGGTGACTTTGAAAATGTTCAAAAAGAAAAAAAAAAGAAAAAAAAAGAAATGCAAAAGTTGAAAATTGTCAAGTATTGAAATGCCAAACATCAAAAGAAATGGCAAAATAAAGTGTTCTCAAATGTTATATGCCACAAGAAATTGGAGGGAAAAACAACAAAAAAAGCAAACTCCCACATGAAACTCAAATTCTATCGATCCCTTTATCCATCGTATCCACTTTTGTGCATGGTAGAGAGGGGACGACCCTTCTTCTTGTCTAGGCAAGAGGGGGAATTCCGCGATCCTCCAGTGTTTCTAACACCATAAGGAGTCTATTCTTGACAAAAGCATTTAACAATTGAGGACAAAGGTACCCTAGCTTGACACAACTTGGAGGTGATTTATTGGTATCCTTCTAGGCTTAGTAGTTTGAATAAATTACATCTATGAAGGAGTGTGTACCCTTGAATTGCTTCCCTTGTAGATAATTTCCGCCACTTAGATGAGGAAAGTGGCTACTCTTTTGTAGATGCATCCATTACTTGAGTTTTTGTTCTTTAATGTTTGGATGTGTCGCCATTTTGGCAAGACCCACCTTGCCTTGCAAGAAGGCATCCTACCACATGGTTGTCTTGTTGTGAGTTGAAGGGGCGGAGTGAGACCCGTTAATTGTCTCACATCGGTTATATTAGTAGGTTAGTTTGAATAAGGGTCCTAGTTTTTGTCACCTCTTTACTCGGGACGATTAAAGGTTCGGTTTGGGGAGATTTGATGTGAACATTATTTGCGCACATTTAGTCCCCGACTTGAGCCTATTTTGCATATTATTATAACGTCTCATAGCCGTTTTACTCGTCAAATGCTTCCTATTTTGCTTTCCTATCACTTTGTGTTTGATTTGTAGGAAAGGAGACAATTAGGCGGAAATTCCCGTCTCTTGAGCTTATTTGGAAGGACATTGATGATCTTGGTTGAACGAGTATTGAAGGAAAGGCAAGAACTAAAGACTAATCTCTCAAGAATGAGAAGTAAGTGAAGAGAAGGATTCTGAAGAAGAATCCGAGCGGCCAAGGAGACAAGACGCCCGACCAAGAAGCCCTGAATCCGAGCGTCCAAGCCTTGAAGACGCTCGTCAACCCCTGCAACAATCCGAGCGGATTCCCCTCCTGGACGAGCGGATCGTGGCATCCTCAGCAAAGATGCCCATCTCTCCGAAAGACTAGCGATTCCCTGCTTAGAACTTACAAATGTTAATTACTAGTTTAGCCTTAGTTAACCTAATGAAGCACTACTATAAATACCTCATTTTGATGAAAATCAAAGGGGGGGGCTTCCACATTAGAAAACTCTCTTAGATTAGATTAGGAGTAGATTAGAATAGATTAATCTTTATTCTTTCCAAAAATTACACATTAATCTTTCCTTAATTATTGTTCAAGTTTATTATTATTGGGTAATTGAAGAATATTGGGTTATTATTGGAGAATTGACAACTCTTCATCATCAATCAAGTTTCTTCTATTATTCTTTGCTTTATTATTTGGATCATCTTAAGTTGGTATAATTCTTTTATCCTTTACCCTTTATTGTTTATTTCCTCATTCTCTTATCATGTTTACACTTGTTGTGATGATTGACACCATTAATGACATGTTTACCATGATAATAAGTGAGTAGTCTCTTAACTATGATTAGTGGGTAATTAGGGAAAACTAACATGGGATTTATCATGCTTAATCTAATATGTTTTCACAATTAAATTGCTTGCTTGTTGTGATGTCAACCTATGCACATGTTATGTTTGATGAAATGCTAAGCTTATGAATCCTTGCATTTTTACCCATCTCTTATCTACTCAACTTGACTTGTAAGATATAAACCAACTCGAGTCTTGTTAGACCATGCATAGAAGTTAAATAGGAGGAAATTAAGTCGACTTGTAGGTGTTGTACAATCTAATCGATTCGGCTCCGGGACCCAACTCTTCCTATGAACCGTAAGACATAAACCAACTCGGTTCCTTTACAACATTAATTTGTTGCAACTTTGTAAAGATGTTTGCATGATCAACACCATGAATCCCCTATGACCCCATGACATCCTAGTGCTTTTAGTCATTTGTTTACATTTCTTAGTTCATTGTTTGCTTTACTTTATTGCTTGCATTAGTCTAGGACACAACTACAAACCCAACTAAATTGTGACGCTAGCATAAATTGAGATAGATTGACTTAGAACCCAAAGTACACCGTCCCATGGATCGACCTCGACTTACCTCTAACTAGTTGTTTGTTGAGAATTATAAATGTGTTTGATTGGGAGACCTGACGACATCACACCCACATCAAACACGTCACGGGAGGGGATGTGCACATTAAGGGACAGGGATTGTTAGTCACTCGTTGATGAGCTGGACTAGGTGGGATGGGCTACGGTCACCCACTGGCGGCGAGGATTACCTGTTGTGATGGGTGTGTAGTCGGTTACTGTGTGAGATCGGGAGACTGGGGGTGGAGGATGATCAGCTAGTTAACTTTTATTTTTGTCTTATATTGATTGAGTAATACTGACCCCGTTGTTGTTTGTGGAATCTGCTGTGATCCATTCGGGGATGGTGAGCAGGCTTGACAGGTATTGCTATTGGTGAGCTTGGGACAGTCATGGGAGAGTTGTCATCACCAGTAGTAGCATCACGGTCGAGTCTTAGTTATGATTTAATAGTTGTTAGATATTGGATTTATTTTATTGAATCAGTTTTGGATTTGGTTTGATGTAAACTTTTACACTTTATGGTATTTTAATAAATGTGATCAGTTCAGAGGCTTTTGATATATACTAACCTCGCGCAACCGAGATGGTAACACACTTTCATGGTAGGGTGGTCCTGGTAAGGCACCTTGGTATGAGGGGGTGTTACAGTAATGTCAAACTCTAATCATCCAATCATTACCGATTAATGTGGATCATTTGACAATAAAATGTTACTTTCCCTTTAGTATTCTTAATATGAGATTTAAACATGTGATCGCATTATTGTCGAGAACACATACTCCAACAATTCTGCAGCCTGCAAGAGGAGGCATGGTTAAAAGCTTCTAGTAAGGCGATAGTGGTAGCTTGAAGATGAGAAAAGCAGAAACAATGAAGAACTTCATGAGTGATTTGGTTGTTGCAGCGGATTCGAAAGGAGCATGTCTGACTCGGTTTGTTAAAAACCACATCAATTATAAAGCAATGCTGAAAGAGATGTTGTGAATAGAGATGGGGGCTGGAATCAGCTTGTTTAGAAGGAGAGTGATCTGTCCCAGTAAAGCGGACAATAAAATCATGTTGCTGTGTGATAAGCATATCAAGCTCTTGTAAAATGGCAACGGGATTCGCAGGGCAATTACGAAAGATAACATTGTTTCTATGCTTCCAGATACCGAAAAGGAGGAGAGAAAATTTCAATCTTTTGACAGCTAAATCCATGTCTGATCGGGTTAAATATCTCAAGAAGTTTTGAAACCATGGAAGAAAGGGTAAGTTGGTTACCTGACCAGTTTGAATACCAAGAGAGCTAGCAAACCAAACATGTTTAATTACATCTTAGTCACGGAAAAGGTGTGCCATGCTTTCAGAAGCCAGATGACAAAAACAACAAGAAGGGTTAACAGTCAGGCCCCTTCTTATTAGCGCGTCAACTGTTGGTAAAATTTGATGAGCGATTTTACAAAGAAAAATCTTGATATGAGGCTGACATGGGAGTTTCTAGATCAAATTTCAGTGGAAATCAGAACTTTTATGCAAAGAAGAAGAAGTTACGAGTTGATTTTTTACTAGAAGAAACGAGTAACCAGAGCATGTCGAGTACAATCCATCTTCCGTAAATTTCCAATAAATATAATCGTCCGTATTTGATGAGGAATCTCTAAGGAGCAAATACTATTTGCTGATGTTTTTGTAAAGACTTGGAAAATTACCTTATTGTTCGAGTGAGTCGAATCTAATAAAATATCATCAAACCTGATTGTTGGAGGCGGCATCTGCGATTTAAAAGATGGTTTATTACCCAAAACACATGCCTCATTCTTAAGGTCAATCGATTTTCCATTTCCAAATTTCCACGCAATTCCATCGCGGAGTAAATAAGTGGTCTTGACAACATCTTTCCAGGCAAAAGACGCTGCTGAATATTTTGAGATGTTGCCTGGGACAGGAAAATCTTTACGGTATTTGGAGCGAAGAACTTTGGAAACAAGTAAAGACGGGTGTTGGTGACATCGCCAAAATTTTTTCGACAAAAGTGCTTGACTAGCAATTCTTGCATTTTTTAATCTAACCATCCGACTTGGGAAGTTGCAACTGTTCAAATGACAACCAATGTTGGGCATGTTTATTATGGGCTTTCTTCCACCAGAAAATGTCAATCAGGTAATTAATTTTCGATGTGATCTGCTGAGGGATTGGAAGAACAGAGGCGACATTGCTGAAGTAAGTGTCCTCAATAATAGTGCGATCACATGATTAAATCTCATAATAAAAATATGTAAGGGATGATTCAATTATATAGTCAACTGATCAACATTAATCGGTAATGATTGGCTAACTAGAGTTTGACATTACTGTCGTTTGACGGCGGTGGTCAGTTGATCCTTAAGGTCACACCTATAGGATAATTCCCTTAATTGATAAGCTAATTAATTGTATGTCGATACAGATTAATGAATCCTTCAATAGAACAAATTTTATCAATGAGTGAGAGTTATATATCTTATTGTAATTTGATTAAATAAGATTCAATTTAGTAATTAATATGTTATATTACTAAAATTGATTAATATTTATGAAACATTAGAGATAAGAGTAATTAGTTAATCATAATTGCAAAATGTTGTAGATTATATTAACTAGACTTAATGTGACCTATTTTATATACATATAATTGTGCACTAGTTGTTAATTTGTTAAATGAATTTATTTAATATATAATGATATTTAATTAGTTAAATATGCATTTATATTACTAATGACATGTTACATGTTACATGTCACAACATATTACAAATGACAAATTACAAAGTTAAAATGGAGTCCATTTTATATGGGAAAAGTGGTTTTATTGTATTAAAGGGGTTCTGTGGTTGTTGTTTTTAAATGTAAAATAAACACCATGATTACCTATACCTACTAGAACCTACCCTAATTTTTTTGGGTAAGACAAAAAGCATTTGCATGCCCCCTTTTGCGATGATAAAACCGGCACCCCCCCCCCCCCATATAGATGTGGGATAGTTCCCATTTTAATGATGCTCTCTTATTTTGCTTATCTCTCTTATTTCCCTCTTCCCTCTCACATAAAAATTAGTTTTATGAAGAAAATTTGTTCCAAAATCTAAGAAATAAATATATATTACTATAGTAGTAATAATATTAGTATTAGATTTAATATTTAAGGTTAACTAATTTTATTACCTAGTTAGTAATATGATTAGTGTTATGGGAATGTCTTGGGTGCATCACTAAGGAGGCATTCTACACTTGAATGCTTGAAGGTTCTTGGAGGATCATCCTAAAACATTATTAGCTCAAGAACAAGTGAAGGTGGGAGACCTTACTTGTGCCCCAAAAATTTGAACCAAATACAATGTAAGAAATGTGATTTTCTTCTTTATTTTGTTCATTTAATCTTGCATGCAACTAGATCCACAAAAATATAAATTATGGGTAATTTATAAAATAATTAGATGAATTTAATAGGGGTATATGAACCCAACAATTGGCATCAAGAGCTTTGGTGTTGCATGCATATCATTTTATGGTTTTTAATGAGTTATTTTATAACAAAATAAAAACTAAAATTTGTGATTTATAAGGATAAAGCCACGAATTTTTTTGCATGTAATATATTCTGTTTCTAAATTATTTTTAGGTCATATTGATGATTTATGGATGATTATTGCTTATTTTAATGTTTTTTTTTGTGAAATAATTATACTTTATTGAGTAACATAAACTTTTATTTACTAAAAATAGTTAAACTTCACCTCTGGCCATGAAATTTTAGTATGACCTCACATTTATATTTTGCATATTCTATGTAAAATTTCGGATCATTGTGATTAGTTTTGCATGTTTTATGATTTTTATGTGATAAAAATGCAATAAATGGAGGTTAAATGACTAAAAATAGTTAAACTTCGAAACGGGCCATGAAATTTTAATATGATGTCACATGCATATTTTACAGATTATATGTAAAATTTGTGATAAATGTGATTTATTATGCATGATTTATAATTTTAATGGTTAAAATGATATACGTAGTGACTATTTTTAGCAAAAATAGCTAAAATAAAATTTTTGGCATGAAATTTTTCCCTAATATTGTATATATGATATGGACAACAAATCTAAAGTTGCATGATTAATTTTTATTGATTTAATATGTTTATTGATTTTTATGTGATAAAGTCGATAAAAGGGCAACTTTATTAGTCATAAAAATTAATTCGAAATTTTTGGTTGAAATTTTGCCATTTCTAGGTTCTGGAAATTATTTAAGAATGTTCAAAATTTTGATTTTGATTTTTCATAACTTTTATGTTTAATTTGGAATTAAATGGTAAAAGTTATGTTTTATACGATTTATTAATGAAGTAAATTATAAATATTTTGTGGGCAAATTTTATTGAGTTTTTGGAATCTTGGTAATATTCCAGTATATACAAAAATATGATTTCGATTTGTTTCAAATTTTTATGATTTATTGGGAATTATTTCATAATGGTTATGATTAAAAGAAGTTTAAATAAGCAATATTACAAAACCAAGTTGAATTATTGTCAAATGTTTAGTTAAGACTAATTTTTGAGTCCTAAGAAGGTTAGGATAATTAACTTGGGCTTAAATTTGATTTTAAGTATTGATTTGCGATTTTAATAAGTCATTATCACGCATTTCCATAGAATCGGATTATATACGATATAAGGTTAAAGTAAGGCGATTTGGCACATTAATTTGGCATGTTATTCACATATAATAATGCTGCATTTTTATTGATGAATGTCATATTTTATTTATGTAATTTTGAATTATGTAATTTATCTTCATATGGCCTTAGTTTTAATCGGTATTACCCGTAATGTAAGGGAATACCGATTCGGTTGTAATTTTAATGTGATCTCGTATCACTTTTATTTTTTACTAGATTCATTTTTACAAATGTAATATAGAAATGCTATGTAATTTTAATTATTTATAATTCCGGAGTTCCTTCAAGACGGTGCCAATCGAAAAGGCATTCCGATCAAGACAGAGTCCTTGGGAAGCGTGCCACTTGAAGTTCAAGGGACCAATGGAGTTGGTTTCCAAATTTGTAAATAGATTATAAGATTTTATTTTTTAGGAAGGCCATACTAGGAAATTTGTTTATTACTTTGCATTTTTCCTTTATATGTTGCATGCAATGCCAAATCGTCATAAACAACACATGCATATCATATCGAGTATTCGATGTGTCAATTACAATTATCGTTAGTTCGAAAATTTAGTTCACTTAAATTTGATAGATAATAAATTGACTCGACCTCTCACGTTATTAAGATTGAGACATAGCCTTACCAAATAGTAGGAACCCATGAATCCCAATTTATTAGGGGTACAATACGGTATTGATATATTATACCGGGGTGCTTTCTTTTAATGTTGGGTAAGTGGGGTAATAAAATGTTATTACATTTCGAAATTTGGTTGATCTCAACGAAAGTATTAGAGGGAGCGTTGTCCCAATAGGTTCGGGCTAAAGATGAATTTAATATAATTTCATCGACCAAGAGTTCTAAGTGTAGAATCGGTTAAACGAGTTAACCCACCAAATTGTATTAGTAAGGTTGTAGAGGGACCGTTGTCCCACAATCGAGCTAGTGTGGATTTAGATCTTGGAATCATTTATATAATTGGGTGGAGGTCAATATATAAATGCTAAAACATGCTAAAATGTTTTCATATATAACGATGAATGTTTGTTTTTTTCCCACTATTTCGTTGTTTTAATGTTGTTCTATTTCATTACTCCTTATCATATGCGATATCATTTCGATTCTAACACAAGTGTCCACTAAACCACTATTGTTAACGACAAATAGAATCTCTTTCTAAATCCTCAAAAGAACCATATCATAGGTTGTGGAATAGCTCCATAGGAATCGTTCTATTCCATAGAACTCGATAGGAATCGTCCTATATAAATATAAGATTAACATCTTAAATTCCTTACATACCTATATATAATTTCTTATGAAGAAGTATGATTACAAGTGATGATTAGTCAAAATATGTTTTGATAATATCTTCTATGCATCCACGGTTCAAAAGTCTTATTGTTCAACCTAAACACTTATCATCAAGCAATTAAGTTGTTAACAACATGACAATGTTAAATTGGTAAATTAATTTGTTAGAAATTTTGATTAACCAAATACCACAATCACTACTTGGATAATGGGCTTTAGCGATGCTTTTTTGATACCTTTTGCAGTGCTAAATAGCGTCGCGAAGGGTTTTACCGACGCTGTAAAAAGCGTCGGCTTTGCCTGTGTCGCTAGCACTTTTAGCAGCGCTAATTTAGTGTGTCGGTAAAAATGAAATAAAAGCGCCGCTAAGTTGAGGCACTATAAAAAGTGATTCAACGGCGCTTACTAGCGTCGTTACCTGCTAGAGTCGTTTTAGTAGTACACCCTCATAATTTTGCATGTCTACCATATGCTCTCATTACACATTTGACCGGTCACGGAATTCTAAATAATCACCTTTCACATCAAAAATATACATATTTACATGAATTTATCAAAAACTAATTTCATTCAATATAAAAAATAGTGTTAAATACATTCCAACTATATATTAAACAAAAAGAAAATCGAATCTAGGACTTTTACACTGATATTAGTTACCAGGCTGTAGGTACTAATTTGTACGAGCTTCTATTCATCAAACTCCCTGAAGATTACTACTCTAAAACTAAATGATTGTTATGTTAAGCTACATTCCACTGCTTTCATTGTCAATTTTGTTGTCGTCTTAGAAACTTTCACCTGCAATAACAAGTAAAAGAGATAAATTAGGAGATATGAAGTCTTTTAACATAAAAAAAAAATAAGTAGAACACCTATTGTGTTCTCATAATAAACAGAGAGGTTGCAAATACTAAACGACCATCGATGTACAAGTCAATTAAAAGAGTAGTAAAACCTGTCAAAAAAGGTTTTCTCGATAAAGCAATGAAATTTGACGCAAATATGTTCTATGTGTCGAGTTTCTCTTGTTTGATCCTCCTGCAAATTTTAAATAGAAATTCCGCTCTTTACCACTCATCCATAACTGAAGAAGCTAACTACGGAGTATAAAACATCTACCAGGAAAATATGACTGACTATCTATATGAAATATGAATACAACTATACCAGATAACATGAGGAAGACTTTACAGTTTACATCAAGTAGTGTAATCTTTATTTTCTTGGATTGTTACACTAACTTATCATAAGAAAATACTCCATCCATGACTGTTAAAAACTTATAATCCAAGATTGATTAATTATCATTCCATTTCATAGCTAGAACCACCAAAAGCTCATATTATATTCATTCAGAAACCAATCGAAATAAAGAGTTTGTCATGCAACATCCCCTTCAACATAACTATACATCACAATCATCTCAAAATATCAAGTTAGACAAAAGAGTTAGCACACTATTCATACAAGTTAAGTAACATTGTAACATTATATTCGAAGTAGTATACAACCACCATTATTTTTGGTCTTTACTAACCTTTTCTAATCAATTGCACATTTTACCACTGCACCTGCAGGTTGAGAATATTTTGAGACTACAAGTTGATTATTCTCCAAACCTACAAGTTTCATTTTAATAAAAACTATTCGGCTAAACTTCAATTTCCCCAACATGTCATTGTACAATTAAAAGAACTTATATTATCCCCAAATTACATGCTATGATTATTCATACATAAATCGACTTCATTCAAATTAAAAGCCAATTTAATTAATAAAAGTAACACTAAACCCAGATCTACATATCAACAGCTTCAAATTCAAGCAATTTGATTTTACCCAATTAAGCATGGCTACATAAATCAAATTTGTATTAAACTAGAGCAAAACAATAGTGATTAATTTTTCTGAGATACATAAACGACAAGATTCCCGGCCCATTAAATATAATCGTCTAGAAACATAGATACATAATTGAATTGTTAACCCTAAAGAAAAGGGGGAAAAACCCAAATATTTAATACGAGAAAAAAATAACAGTAGAATCAAGATCGAAATTGAATAAAATGATAGAGGAGGAAGCAATCATACCTTATATTGTGATTTTTATTAGAATTTGATAACTTTGATTGCAATTGTGAAGTATTAAATCGCTGCACTTATGAATATATGGGTGGTGGGCGGAGATTTTTTTTTTCAAGTAGGGTTGTGATTTCTATGGGAATTTAGAGTGGGGTGACTGGGTGAGTGATAAAAGTCCCACGTCTTCATCATTAGGTAAGGCGCTATTGAAAAGCGCCTCTTATTTCCACTTACTTAATGTACTCTAGCACTTTTTTTTAAGCGCTTCTACCTTAGCGCCTCAATAACCCGTTCTTGTAGTAGTGAATAGAGTTAACCCTTGTGAAGGATTAACTAGAAATTTTAATGAAGATAAGTCTTCATCAAGTCGAAATTCTTGAAGTCAGTGGGAGCAATAAGAAGTAAAGTACCTATCTTAGTTGTTAAGAATAGAACTAGGCTCGAAAGAGAAAGTGTTAGACACTAAAATAGAGACAACCCCCAAATAAGTAAAGATCTAGGAAGTTGGTCGTGTGACTCCAACATATTCCTTCCTGAATATCTATGACATTGACATTGCATTCTTGCCAAATACCACATTATGAGTATTTGATACAAATTTGTGGATTTCGTGATGATATTTGCCATTATCGTGTGACGACTAGTAAGAATACAACAACAACAACAACAACATCAGAACCTTAATCCCAAAATGATTTGGGGTCGGCTGACATGAATCATCCTTTTGAACCGTCCGTGGGTAAACGCACGCCTCAAAATGCGAATAAAAAGGGAAGATGAAAAAAAAAAGGAAGAACGAAAATGTAATGGAAAGTCAAGGTAAACTTAGGGATTTTAAAATCAAATTCCGGATTTCTTTTATAAAAACTTAAAATTTAAATTGAGAGAAAAGATTAAAACGATTTTAAAAACCGAAATATAATTAAGGATCCGGAATGCCTTAAAAGTAAACCAAGTAAAATCTATAAAAAAAGTGGTTTGTAAAAAAAGTGTAATAAAGGAGAGAAGAATAAATAATTTAATTTCTTTAAATTAAATAAAAACACTAAATATGTAAAAAAAACATCAAATACTAAAAATCCACATGTATCCTTTCCCTCCATTGTGCCCTCTCCGTCACCATACTCTCCTCAAGCCCCAGAAATCTCATATCGTGCTCTATCACTCTCAACCATGTCTGTCTCGGTCTTCCTCTACCTTTAGGGACCTTTTCTGTTCTCCAAGTCTCCAGCCTCCTAACTGGTGCGTCCATAGGTCTCCTTCGCATATGGCCAAACCATCTTAGTCGGTTTTCCATCATCTTGTCTTCTACTGGCGCCACTTTTACCTTTTCCTTAATCACCTCATTCTTTAACCGATCTTTCCTTGTATGTCTGCACATCCACCTCAACATGCGCATCTCCGCCACACTCATCTTTTGAATGTGACAATGTTTCACGACCCAACACTCGGAACCGTAAAGTAAGGCAGGCCTAATTGCCGTGCGATAAAATTTTTCCTTTAATCTTTGGGGCATATCTTTATCGCAAAGAAACCCTAAAGCACTCTTCCATTTCAACCACCCCGCTTTAATTCTGTGAGCCACATCTCCGTCTAACTCCCCATCTTTTTGAATAATAGATCCTAAATATCTAAAGAAATCCAACCCCTCAACAACATTCACATCGAAAATAATACTCCCCGCCTCTGTCGATCTCAACCCCGCCACTTCAGTGAAGTCACATCTCAAATACTCAGTCTTATTCCTGCTCAGCCTAAATGGTCGGACTCTCTTGAGAGGTTTATTTTTCGGTACTTGTCGTTAGGACCACCTAGACCAAAACACTATTTATAACTCCACAAACAACTCTACAATTATTCAAGAGGCAAGTAAAGGTCGGATCCAAAGGGACGGTAATTGAGATGAGATTTTCAATTGCAACTAGCGGTGTTTAGGGGTGTCACAATTTGGGGTTGGAATAGAAGATCACTAAACTAAATAGCTATGAAACTAAACAAACAAGATGATTAAAAAGGGATGTAAACAATTGATAAAAGGCACTAGGGTGTCATGGGGTCATATGGGATTCATGGGAATTGATCATACAAACATGTTCTCAAATCATAAGCAAGCAATTATTGTTGTGATGGATCGAGTTGGTTTATATCTTACAATCCTAGGAAAGTTTGGGTCCCGGAGCCGAATCGATTAGATTGTACAATACCTACAAGTCGACTTAATCTTCCCTACTCAACTATATGCATGGTCTAATGAGACTCGAGTTGGTTTATGTCTTACAAGTCTCATTGAAAAGATAGGTGATGGGTAAAAAATGCAAGGATTCATAGGCTCGCATTTCATCAAACATAACATGTGCATAAGTTGAGATCACAAAAAGCAAGCAAATAAACTATGAAAACATATTAATTTAAGCATGAATCATCCCCCATGTCGGTTTCCCCTAATTACCATTAACCCTAGCTAAGGAAACTACTCACTTATTATCATGTTGAACATGCTAGCAAGGTTGTCAATCATACCAACAAAGTAAAACATGATGAATAAATGAAGATAATTAACAATAATTAAAAAGGGATTAAGAGAATTATACCTACTAATGATTCCAATAATAAAGCAAAGAATAATAGAAGTACTTGATGATTGATTGGAAGGTTGTCAATCTCCCAATAATAACCTAAATAATCTTCAATTACCCAAAGATGAACAAAAGAGAGATTAAGGAAATGAGATTTGTATTAAAAATTGATTAACTGTTGATTAAAAGATTAAAGAGAGATTAGATTGATATAAACTACACTAGAGATTGCTAAGAAGAACATGATAATCTAATTAGACTAATGGGGTATTTATAGTGGGGATTATGTACACAAATTAGGGTTTACTAAGGGCTTAAATGACGATTAAGTCCTTGAGGAATCGCTCCTCTCAGAAAAATATGTGAGTCTCCTTTTTGCTAGTCTTTCCCGAGGTATGCGCATCCTTCATTGAACAAGTAGAAAACGGATTAGCTGTCACACAATCCGAGCGTCCAGAGCACGGGACGAGCGGATTGTCTTCTTGTTGGACGAGCGGATTGTGGTGGTGGACGGGCGGATTGTGGTGGTTTTGGACGAGCGGCCTTCTGGGGAAGACGCTCGGATTGCGTGTCTTGTACGGGCGGATTGTGGGCAATCCGCTCGGGTTGTAGATCAGCTTCTTCCTTTCTTCTTTTCTTCCTCCCTCTTCATAAAATCCTTGCGGATTTCCTCGGGGATGCAAGGATCTTTTCTCATCATTTCCCATCTACTATAGTATGTACAAAGGCCTTCTAGTCTTGTCGTCTCTTTGATGCTTGGTCATTGAATTCAATCAATTTAGCTCTATTTTGCCATGAAAATGCAAGGTTTGCACTCATTTCCTACCAAGGGATCAAAACCTCAAAGAATATGCAAAAGAAAGGACTAAAGATAATAAATGACCCAAATATGCACTAAAAAGCATGGGAACAAGGCTAATTTGGGGACTAAATATGCTCAAATTATGGTCACACCAAATATCCCCAAACCGAACCTTTGCTCGTCCCGAGTAAAGAGGTTGCAAAGACTAGGACCGTTATTTAAACTAACCTAATAGCATAGCCGATATGAGACAATTAGCAGGTCTCACTCCGCCCTTTCAACTCACAACAAGACAACCATGAGGTAGGATGCCTTCTTGCAAGGCAATGTGGGTCTTGCCAAAATGGCGACACATCAAAGTATTAAAGCACAAAAAATCAAGTAATGGATGCATCTACAAAAGAATAGCCACTTTCCTCATCTAAGTGGCGGAAATTATCTACAAGGGAAGCAATTCAAGGGTACACACTCCTTCATAGATGCAATTTCTTCAAACTACTAAGCCTAGAAGGATACCAATAATTCACCTCCAAGTTGTGTCAAGCTAGGGTACCTTTGTCCTCAATTGTTAAATGCTTTTGTCAATAGTAGACTCCCTATGGTGTTAGAAACACTGGAGGATCGCGGAATTCCCCCTCTTGCCTAGACAAGAAGAAGGGTCGTCCCCTCTCTACCATGCACAAAAATGGATACGATGGATAAAGGGATAGATAGAATTTGAGTTTCATTTGGGAGTTTGCTTTGTTGTTGGTTTTTCCCCCCAATTTCTTGTGGCATATAACGTTTGAGAACAATTTCTTTTTGCCATTTCTTTTGATTTTTGACATTTCAATACTTGACAACTTTTCAACTTTTCTTTGCATTTTCTTTTTGAACATTTTCAAAGTCACCCCATATGTAGTGAGGGTGGCTTATATTTGAAGCATATGAGTCTATTTTTGCTCCTCTTTTCATTTTGATGCATTTTGCAAACTTTCTTTCACTTTTCATTTCATTGAACTCAAATTTGAACAATTTCTTTTTGTGCCCATTCCCTTTGATGACAAAAATGTGGTAGAACATGGATGATGCATGCATGGTTTCAAGGGTCACCTTGGAATAAATGGTTGCCAAGGAGTTATCACACCACAAGGTACTCTTGACTAGGCCTTAATCCATGGGTCAAAGGAAACTAGCATGACACATCCTAGGGTGTTTTACAAGTATTCTAACAAACAAAGTCTTAAGAAGAAAAAGCATCTACTAGGGCCTATATACACTTGTCGAGCTTCCCAAGTAGACGGTTTCGCAAAATTTTATAACATGCAAACTACATGTCATGATGCAACTAACATATATACATCCTAATGCAAATGATTCTACCAACTAATATGCCATATAATCTAAATGCAAGTCCTGAATTCACATTGTTTATACCGCATCAATCAAAATAAAGCCACATAGTCATTAACATAAAGAGGAAAGAGGAGATTGGAAAGATCATACCATGCGGTCTTCAATATCCGCATGTCTCGGATGTGGCGTAGTCGATCAATGTGAATATGGATAGACAAACATAATATATACAAGTCTACACTACAAAGGAAATGAACTTGTTTTTGGATTTTCAATTTTTCAAATTTTTTGATTTTTCGAAATTTTTGATTTTTTTGGGTTTTTGAATAAAAGTTAAGTTAGAATTTCCCATTCCCACACTAATATGGACATTGTCCACAATGGCCAAAATGATAGGAAATTATGCAAGTATGATGCATGAATTCTATACTAAATGCAAGCTATACTAATCTACACTACATGATGCATGGGTTTTTGTTTATGACGGAGAGCGTAGTTTAGATTACCTCCCGTTGCGTATGTATGTACTTCCCCAAACCGAGATAGACATTATTTCTAATGTCTTAAATTATGGGGTAGTTCATGCACACAAGATGCAATGCATGAAACTATATATTGTCATTTTGGATTTTCCATGTGGGAACAATAAAAGATCCACCTCAATGGGGCCGAGGTGTTAGTCCTCATGTTGCTAGGACTCTGCAACTATGATCAAGATAAAAATAAAGAAAACAAAGAAAGAAGTAGACAAACCTCAAGAGGGTAGGAGCCTCCAAAATTTGCTAGTCCTCCACCATATCATCATTGTCATCATTTTCCTCCATAGAAGCGGACTCATCTCCACTCTCATCTTCACTTCCATTTCCTTGCTCACTTCCTTCATCATCTTCATTACCCTCTTCTTCTTCTTCATCTACCTCTTCATCAACTCCCTTATCATCAACAACCTCATCATCGACATTCTCATCTTCACCCGGTCTTTCATCCCTAGATGTGTTTGGAAAGAAGACTTCCGTATCCGCCTTACTAGGCAAAGGACATGAAGGATCAAGTAGTCCTTGCCTAGCTAAATGAAGGAGGGGTGGATATTGGGCCAAGTATGCATCTACTCGATCATTGTAAGCTTGTTTATGCATCTCTTGCATAAGTAGAGTCATGTAGTCATTGCCCACTTCAACATCTTTGGGTTTGAACTCTTGATATTTGAATGGATAGGGTGGTGTGACAATAGAGGAGGAGGGCTCTTCAATTTCGCCCCTTTCTTGACGGATGATGTACTCGGTGCCCTTGGAGAGTGGAAGAAGGTAGTTTGTTCGATGAGCACTTAATCGGCATATCTTGGAAGGCAAAGTGAAAGATCTAGCATCATTGGTTAGCCACCCATAGTTGGTGTCAAGAGAGTTGTGCTTGACCCATTTGTACTTGTAAATCATGGCATCCATGTCAATGAGATGACCCCCTTTGATCGTCACATAGGTGTTATCCTTGTTGAAATTTGCGTCAAAGTGCTTGGCCAAGAGAGTAACTAGACCTCCATTTACAATATGAGCGGTGCCTTCCTTGCCACAATCAACATTAAGCCATCTTTCCATCAAAAGCCTTAGAGCATTGTAAGGCTTAGTGTACTCCCTTCCAACATTTAAGGCCGACTCAAGTAGAACACAATCGAGCTTTGTAAAGTGATTAGTTCCTTTTCTCGCAATTATAGTATTCCCGATGACCTTGTGCCACACTCTTATGCCCGGATGGTGGACTAATAGAGCGCGACATGCATGAAAGCTCACAAATTTCTTCCCGAAAATCGCCTCCCAAAGAGGAGCGGGGTCATACTTTTCGGGCATCTTATGATAATATGGTGTATCACTAAGGCCTAATGCTTTACTCAAAACATCAAAGGTGATGCGCCTATTCACATTGGCAAGGCGAAACTCGATGTATTCTCTAGTCTCTACCTTAGTCACTTTCAATGAACTTAAGAATTCCAAGGTAAGGGAGGGGTATGTCAATTCTCTTGTAGTGAACAAATTTTCCCAACCCCATGGCTTCAAAGAAGGCTTTTGTTTGTTCAAGGACACCCAATTTGTTCAAGGCATTTTCACATATGAATTTGGTGGGCAAAATGGCTTTCTTAGCATACTTGGAAAATGTATCCCTATGGGAGTTAGAAATGAAAATTACCTCCGGATAGTTGGGTAATTGAGCGATTTCCGGAGTTGTTGTTGTTGTTGTTGCTTCCAAGGGAGGATCTTGTTGTTGTTGAACTTCCAAGTTTGCATTAGCAGTCACCATAGCTATTGAAGCTTTCTTTGCTTGAAGGCTTTGTTGCCTTTTTGAGAGTGCCTTTGCCTTGAGTGCCTTTGTTGCTCCTTTTGTCCTTGCCATTGTTGATTACACCAAGAAAAGATTGAAAATATTCAATTTCTAATTATACCCAAACCGATTTTAAGATGAAAGGATTTGTCTTTGTATTTCAAAAATCGACTCAAAGGTTGAAGATTTTCTGTGCTTGGATTGATTATTATTGCAAAAGGAGTGATTAGTTGTTGTTGTAAGGAAGTTTGGATTTGATTTTGTTGAATTTGGTTGAGGAAATTTTATTTTTGGTGATGGAGAGGATGAGGGTTTTGGGGTTTTATGGGTAGTGTTTGAATGTTTGAATGAATGAATGAATGTGGGAAGGGGTATTAAAACACCCAAAAATTTCAAAACTGCAGGGGGAAGACGAGCGGATTCCTGTCGAGACGCTCGGATTCTGCTCAATTTGGCTTCAGGAAAACTCACCTAAAGACTAGCGTCTTTCAGTGAAGACGAGCGGATTCTGCAAGTAAGACGAGCGGATTCCCTTGAAGACGAGCGGATTCTCTTACAGGAACTTTGCTAAATTTGCACTGGCAGAAAGACGAGCGTCTTTCTACAAAGACGAGCGGCTTCTTTCAGACGAGCGTCTTCTCAGCTAGGACGCTCGGATTCTCTAACATACCAAAATTTTTGATTTTGCAGCTCATTTGGACGGACGGATTCTCCCACAGATACTCGGATTCCTATAAGACGAGCGGATTACCCAGAAGACGCTCGGATTCCTCCTGGTCTACCCGGATTCAGGTCCATCCGTGCACTTGCATATCCCGTGTCTTTTTCATTCTTTAAATCCCGTGTTCTTCATTGTAGCGGCACTACAAAGGCATGAATAGCCCAGGCAATTGCTATCCCCACACTAAGTTAAAGCACTACACATCAATAAAATCATTAGTCCCTCCCTCACTTCTCTCAAAAATGATGAATATCTTGATCAAGGCACAAAATGACAAAAATGACAAAAATGCAATGTAAGAATTAAAATGCAAGTTAGGGAGTTAGAAATATTTACAAATGGTGGTTTGGAGAGGACTCCACCAAACTCCCATCCTTAGAGAGATGTCATGGGGGCATGTCCAAGGTGTTGTTGATGTTACTCAACACCTTGAAGAAGTAGTCAAAAGCTTGTTCATTATCATGATAAAGATCCTCAATAGATCTTTGCACTTGTTGTCCTTCATGTTGGTCTTGATCAATAGCATTACCAATGTAGGGATTGAAAATCCCTTCAAACTCATCGTTCCAAAGACCACAAACTTCGTCTACTTGGCCATTAAAAATCTCTTGAGTTGATAGAGACAAGTCTCCTCCTTTCTTGTCTTGGCCAATGAGACCATCCTCTTCACTTGTCATGGGTGAGCTTTTCAAGCTCTCTTTGTTACAATTCACTTGCTCTTTTGATGGAGCATCATCAAATTTCTTTTTCCATTGGAATTCCGACTTCTTCCTATCATCCTTCCAGCTATAATGATCAACCACAAAACATGGTTCATGCAAACGGGGAGCTCTCATGGTCTTGTCAAGATTGAAAGTTATGCTCTCATCTCCCACTTCTAGGGTGAGCTCTCCATGCTTCACATCTATTACCGCACCCGCGGTGTGCAAGAAAGGTCTTCCTAGAGTGATTGGAATATTGGAGTCTTCTTCCATGTCAACAATGAGAAAGTCCACCGGGATGAAAAATTTCCCAACTCTTACAGGAACATTTTCCCATATCCCTAATGGTGTATTCGTCGATCTATCGGCCATTTGGAGTGTGATATTGGTACATTTAAGCTCTCCCATCCCTAACCTTTTACTTACCGAATATGGCATAACACTCACACTAGCCCCTAGATCACATAGGGCTTTGTTGATCGTTGTGTCACCAATGGTACACGGTTTTGAGAAGCTTCCCGGATCTTTAAGCTTCGGAGGTGAACTCCCTTGAAGGATTGCACTACTCACCTTAGTGAAGGCGATAGTCTCAAGCTTCCGGATTGACTTCTTTTTCGTAAGGATGTCTTTCATGTACTTTGCATAGGCCGGCACGTGATTGATTAATTACGTGAAAGGAATCGAGACTTCTAAATTCTTCACAATTTCCATAATTTTTCCAAGTTGGTCATCAAATTTGGGCTTGGCTTGACGACTTGGAAAAGGAAGTCTAATCACAATGGTTTCCTTCTCCTTGGTCTTGTCTTCATTTTTCTTTGAAACTTCTTCTTTTGATGGTTCTCCATCCTTGGAGTTTTGCACAACTTCTTCTTTGTCACTAGCTTCCACCACTTCATCCTCAACTTGCTTCTTTGGTGCTTCATACCTCGTACCACTCCTCAAGTGAATGGCACTAACTGTTTTATGTCTCGGGGGATTACTTTGAGGTGGTAATTGCCCCTTTTGTCTTTGTGAGCTTGAAGATGCTAGTTGAGTCAATTGGGTTTCCAACATTTTGGTGTGGGCTAGGATGTTGTTGATGGTGATTTTCTTTGCTTGACTATCCTTTTGCATTTGAGTGAAAAACTCTAGTTGATTCTTTTGCATTTGGAGGACCGCTTTTTGAACATCAAAACCTTGGTCACTTTGTTGATTGTATGGAGTTTGATTTTGGTAACCTTGGTTTTGGTTGTAAAAGGGTCTTTGATTTTGGTTTCTCATGGGAGGTGGGGTGTATGTTGGTTGAGGGTTTTGAACTTTTTGGCTTTTGTATGAGAGATTTAGGTGGAATTTGGTATTTTCATTGTAATAATTTGAATAAGGGGTACCACTCTTGTATTCTTGAAAAGCATTCACTTGTTCTTTTGTTCCCCTACATTCACTTTGGTCATGTCCCAAAGTTCCGCAATTCTCACATATCCCACTTGGGATTGATGAAGATGCCGTCATGGCATTAACATGTTGCTTTGGTGATTTTGAGGCTTCTTCAAGTCTAGCCATAGCTTTTTTGAACTTCAAATTGATGGTATCAATGTGAGCACTAAGTTGAGCACCCAATTGAGTAATAGAGTCCACTTCATACTTTCCTCCTCTAGTAGCCTTGCGAGGTCTACTATATCGTGAATTATGGACCGCCATTTCCTCAATCTTGTTCCAAGTTTGATTATCGTCAACTTCGGTGAACATACCATTTGATCCCATGTTCAGAATGTTTCTTGAGTCTTCATAAAGACCATTCCAAAATTGTTGTACCAAGAAACACTCGCTAAGTCCATGATGAGGACATGAGCGACAAATTCCTTTGAATCGCTCCCAAGCTTCATACAAGGATTCTTCATCTCTTTGCTTAAAGCCCGTAATTTGAGCTCTTAGCATATTAGTCTTTTCCGGTGGGTAGAACTTTTTGTAGAAAGCTAGAGCCAACTTCTTCCAAGAGTCAATTCCGAGAGTAGCCTTATCATGGCCTTTCAACCATTGTTTTGCGGTGCCAATTAGAGAAAAAGGAAATAAAACCCATCGAATTTGGTCTTGAGTTACACCGGTTTGATAAATCGCATCACAATAGTCACAAAAAGTCTCCATGTGAGAGCGAGGGTCTTCACTAGGCATCCCCCCAAATTGGCTTCTTTCTACTAATTGGATAAATGCGGATTTGGCAATGAAATTTCCGGTTAAGTGTTGTGGTGTGGGAGTACCATTGGGTAGGTTCTCCTCGGTTGGTACGGAATGTGATGAAAATTTAGGCATTGTGGGTTGATTTTGTGTTGGGTTCTGATGCGAGTCCGTTTCGTGTTCACAAATTAAGATGTGGTCGTTGGGTCACGGTCGAATCAAAACACAATTTATAGCTTCACAAACAACTCTACAATTAGTAAAGAGGCAAGTAAAGGTCGGATCCCAAGGGACGGGTATTGAAATGAGATTTCTATTGCAACTAGTGGTGTCTAAGGGGTGTCACAAATTGGGTTGATGTAGAAGGTCACTAAACTAAAATAGCAATGAAAATAAACAAGCAAGATGAATTAAAGGGGTGTAAACAATTGATTAAAGGCACTAGGGTGTCATGGGATCATAGGGGAATCATGGGAATTGATCATACAAACATGTTCTCAAATTATAAGCAAGCAATTATTGTTGTGATGGATTGAGTTGGGTTATATCTTACAATCCTAGGAAAGTTTGGGTCCCGGAGCCGAATCGATTAGATTGTACAACACCTACAAGTCGACTTAATCTTCCCTACACAACAACATGCATGGTCTAATGAGACTCGAGTTGGGTTATGTCTTACAAGTCTCATTGAAAAGATAGAATATGATAGTAATGAAGGAAATGTAGATTCATATACATACTAACATACTCTTATATGTCAAAATAATTTGTCATAAAATTAATTACGGATTTTATGCATGCAAACAAAATAACAAAGAGAAGAAATCATGTTCTTACAATGGGTATTTCGGATTTATAGGGCACAAAAGAAATCTCCGTTTCTTTTGTTCTTGAGCTTTCCTTATGGATGAACAAGATCTAAGTGTAAGATCTCTCCCTAAGCTTTATACCCAAAGCTAACTCTTAATCTAATTAATATTATTAGATCTAGTATAATATTAATCTAATGAAAAATTGAACCAAAATATTTGGTAATTTTGTTCTCAAAACCGGTTGAGAGAAGAGGAGAGGAAGAGGAAAATTTTTTATCTCTCTAAAAATAATTGTGTAGAGTGAATGAATAAATTATCTAACACACTATGCATATAGTGAAAGATAAAATAAGAGGAAAAACAACCCTTGTTCTTTCCAAGGGAGAACCGGGTAGGGGAAGGGAAAATGGCCTATGCATGGCCTTTGTGCTCTTACACAAAAGGTAATAGGTATGCATGCCTATATTAGAGAAATGATGATCAATTCCACTAATCTAAATTAACATAATATGTTAATTATTTCCCAATATTTCGGTCCACATTGTAATATGGATTCCATATTATTTTTGTCAAATGTCAATATGTCACTTGTCATATGTAACATAATTTGTTTATGTATTTTTAACATATTAAAAATCAACGTATTAATAAAAATACGTCATATACAAATTTGACTTAGTAATTCATAATTACTCGTACCAAAATATTTTACCGTTTATAAATCGCATTTATAATAATTCATTCAAATCCAATTGTTTCTTTAAACAATAATTTCATCCGAGTAATGATATAATTTGATTACTTAGACCGTATCTCATTTAATCACATTTCAATTTGATACGTAAATTTTACTTCCAAAATCGTCCGTCAATTTTTCAAGTAATTTAATTAACTCGTAACATTATACGATTAATTAAATGATCAATTAAGAGTATCGCCCTATAGGTATGACCTAGGGGTCAATCGATCACCACCGTCACACACGACAAAGAATGTCAAACTCTAGTCACCAATCATTACCGATATATGTTGACCAGTTGACAAGAATAAAAAATTACTTCCCAATTGTATTCTTCAAAATGAGATTTAATAATGATTTTTAAATCATGTGATCGCACTATCGTTGAGGACACATTTCCCAACAATCTCCCACTTGTCCTCGACAAGTGTGCGTCACCAATTCTCTTGTCCTATTACTATCTCCCACTCAATGCAAGGTGTCTTTCAGGTCGTACTTGCAAGTGATCATATCGAGAGTGGTTTCCTCGATCTGGAGAATAACTGATTGACCGGATTTATCCACACTGGATACCTTCCGAGCGTGGCCACGCATTTCCAGTTCATTACTCCTCGAGTGGCCCTGAGATATTGTTTTAACCCTGACAAGGGGATGGACAATTCCTATCGCACTCATTCCCTTCGACTAGCCACAGCCATCATAACCCAAAATATGCCCATTTGACCCCATTTACGAAGGTCGTAGTAACACAAATCAAAGTTAATCTGAAACTGAGCCATCTTAGGTGAATCGTCTTTAGTCAAAAGAATGGACTCATTTGAATACTATAGCGACTCTCGCCACGACCAGGCTATATAAATTGCCTGAACTCTATAAGCGGTCATAAGGCCCGACAAGGTGTTCCTAACAATCTGCCTATGTGATCGACTAGTCATCTCACATGACTCTATGGCACTTGAACTTGCCATCAATCGCATCACAATCTAGTCACTTCGAGACGTCACCTCTTACAAGTGACTATGGGCGAATACAATGTTAATCCGTGTTCACTTTAACGGGGTTCAATTGTCACTACAACCCGTTTGGATGTAACAAAGTATAATAAAAGAGTTTTAAAGTAAAACTCGAACGACAAATGCGATTATCACATATGAATAGTCAATGCCTGATTACTATTTCATGTTCTATAATCTAATTTGATCTTGTACGTAGTTGTTCATTTCAATTCAATTGAAATGACATGACTCATCATGTTTAGCCTTTGAGAAGGCTTTGGTTAGTAGGTTTTATCAATTTCTTGTACCTTACTCAACCTTACTACATACTCGTTTTCCTTTGTAATGTATACATTTGCATCACAAAACTTTCTGAGTACGTGTCGAGATCCAATCAAGACATAAGCCCTCTTAGCCTAAGAATAGCTCCCACTGTTTTCACAGTGTGCGGGACTCTTCCTTCTTGCACATCCCATGATTGCAAGTGTACTCAATTTCCGTTATAAATATCTCTCATTGTTCTTTATTGCCTAGAACGATTCTAGAAAATCTACTTCTTAATTATCATAACCACAATGGTATCTTAACCATCATAACCACAATGGTATCTTAACCATCCTAATGTGTTTTGATTATGGTTTTGTCGGAAACCATGCGCAACCTCAATTGTCAATTGTCACTTGTGTAACACCCTTACACAAAATTGCATCATAAACACTTTGCATTATAGCCTTAATGCTTCTGCAAGCACTTAAGGACAATCTTTATGGCGTACTTGGCAAAGATTACTTAAATTCGATTTTGAAAACAATTCATCATACTCAAAGTATATGAAGTGTTATACATCATTTCTTTTTAATTGATTCGGCAGCGGAAGCAAATGAAATCAATCAAATATGTTCAATTTAATTGAACTAGTCATGAATCTTATCAACATAAGACTTCTTACTGACGCTAATATCATGTGGATTTATCTTCATAAATCCGGATATTCAAGATGTATTATAATACTCCAAAAGTCTTAAATCATTCTCAATGATCAATATGTCATCCACATATCGGACTAATTAAAAATTCCGTAACTCCCACTAATCTCCATGTATAAACATAACTTCTCGACTTATCGAGAAATGTTTTATCGCATGATCAAAATGTTGATTCCAACTCATTGATGTCCTACTTAAGACCCTCTCTTAAGTTCCACATTATCTTAGGATTGCAAGAATCTACAAAACTCATGACATGTATTGAATACATTCCTTCTTTTAAAGAAGCGGGTTTTAGATTCACTTGCTACGTATTTCATAATCTCATAATAAAACACAATCCTTAAGAAGATCCAAATAGACTTAAGCATTTCAATTAGTGCAAAACCTTTTGCAACCAATCTTGCTTTGAAATATCTTTTTATTAGTGCAAAACTCTTTGTTACTAATCAAGCCTTTTATTTCGGATTCTCATGACTCTAAGCCTTGTATTGAGTTGTGACTTAAACACTCTCATGTAAGTCATTCGTTCATTACTTTCTAGGAGTAATTAACTTGAATCAAACAATTTCTTTTGTAAGTTATAAGCTCTTTACTTTCTTAAAAGTAGCATGAATTTTCATCATTTTTAACAAGTGACGAATTTAACCTCCTAGGTTTTGAAGAAACAACGTCTTACACAAAACGTCTCATGTAGCCAAGAAAGACCAGTTTCTTGCGACATAATATTCTTTGTGGCATTCTTTGTGGCTCTTGAATAATTTCTCCCACTCTGTCTTCTAAAAATAAACTTGTATTTTAGAAAGACAGCTTCACGAGCCGCAAACCCGTCGTACTCGTGATAATTGAAGAGGAAAAATGAGCATTTGTTTCTTGTGATAAACTTACAACCATGGTACCCTTACCATTTCATATCTCATATGATTCGATTTAGTGGAAAAATAATTTAGACAAAATGATAAAATCCCCAAGAAGATCAAGTAACTCGAAGTAACTTGATTGAAGTCCAAACCATATCGAATAGCGTTTGATTTCTTATCCAACCACACATTAATCCATAATGCGTGCTAAGAGAGATTAATTTGTGATACTATATCACAATTCATTTGGCTTATATCAAAGTCTTCACTTTGATAATCCCATCACGACTAAATCGTGATTCCTTGAACTCTTTGAAATTCTTCAAAGATTTCTCTATTTACCTTATTAAGTGAACATATTAGTGTCAACTTAAATCGTTGGTAAAAGATAATGATCAACCTATTTTGGATCGATGATTTACAACCTCGATCTCCTTTTCAACCAAAAGGCACGAGGCATCTTGCTTTGAATACAAGATACGCATATACCATTAACAATCTAATGGTTTCAAGAGTACTCGATAACTCTTTGCGTTCATTATTCCATCTTTTAAGGTTTAATCTTGGGTTACCAATTTGAATCTTGCATCATCTACATGATATGTCATTCTAGTTTGGTTTAGAATATAATCACCTTGATAATGGGCTAGCCATTCATCAAATCGTGGTGAATAGGGTCACAAAAGTGAAAACCTCTTTTGTATCTTAACAAGTTTATATTCTTATTTAGAGTTTATGCACTTAATAGTCACAATTAAGTACCACTTTAAATCCAAAAACTAGATTGAGTACACAATTACTCTATCTCTCGACTTCATTGTTGCTAGTCGTCATATTCTAATCATTCTATGTATCAAACATAATGATGAAAACCACCACCGGTTTCTAATATTGACGAAGTAATACTAGCAAAAATTATGTTTAATTAAATAAACATTTTTAAAGAAGAAGGTCCCATTAGATGTCCCACAACTAACTTGTTGATTCTTCAATAATTTGGGGTAGTTTCCTTTCTCGTGTCCAACATTTAAGACAATGGAAACTATATCGGTCGGGATTGATAGGTTTAGCATCGTCATTCTCAACAACTTTACCTTTAACATTACCTTGTATCAATTCCTTTTACTTCTTGAACCTCGTCCTCATCTTAACAGTTTAAGAGAATGCTCCCACTTATTTCAATGAGTCTTTGCTTTGAGAAGCAAAATTGAATTCACGAAGATCACTCTTCATTTGTTCGTTTTAGTCTTAAAACTTTCATTGAAGTGGTTGCGTTATTTTGGTCAATTACGAATTCTGAAAATCTAATCACCAAAACAATTTATCGCTTCAAGGTACTTAATTCAATTAAGTATATGAATAACAATCCATTGCAAGTAGATGTGTTAGTCAAAAATCAAAAACCTGTTTGATAATGAATAACTTTAATCTATACTCTTTACAAGAGATCCTTAGCAATGGTTCATTTGAGGTTTTTAGAAGCAATTTCAAATTTGTCTTTAGTTACGATGTTTTAATGGAGTTTTGAATCAAAAACGAAATGATATCGTATATGAATAGGGTAAAGAAATAGAACAATATGACAACGGAATAATGGAAAACTTGACATTTATCGTTTTATTAATACTTGTAAATAACAAGTAAAGCATTTGCATAGTGACCTCTACCCAACTATGATAAATGATTCCAAGACCCAAATTCATATTAACTTGGGCACGGTGTGGCCGATGAAACCCTTATCAATATAACTCGGTGGATTAACGCTTTAATCGATTCTACTTTTAGAACTCTTGGTCGATAATATTACATTAACATATATCTTTAGCCCAAAACACATTCAACAAGGGGACGGTGTGGCCGATAAAACCCTTATCAAAAACTTTTGTTGAGTTCAATCCAAATTTCGAATAAATGTGTCCATGATCCAAACCCACATTAACTTGGGCACGGTGTGGCCGATGAAACCCTTATCAACATGAATTCGGTGGATAGACATTTATCACCCACTTCCCCTACGTAACAAGGTTTGTACCCCGGTGTGGCCGAGTGCACTCCCTCACGAAATAGGTTTTCATGGTTTCTACTATTTGGTAAGGCTATGTCTCAATTAATTGTTTTAGCGAGAGGTCATGTCAATTTATTATCTATCACGTTTTAAGTGAACTAAAGCGGTGAACTACGATAATTCTAATTGACACGGTCGATAAACTCGATAAAAGGATGCATGTTTTAGTTATGGCGATTTAGCGATGCATGTGACATAAAATAAAATGCAAGCATAAAGATAAATAAATCCTAGTATGGCCTTTCCTAAAATAGAAAAACTATTAATCTATTACATATTCGGAAACCAACTCCATTGGTCCCTTGAACTTCGGTTGTGGCACACATCTCGAGGTAACACCGTCTTTATGTATCGCCATTCTTGAAGAAATCCGTCTTTTGGAACTCCGGAATGAATAAAATTACATAATAAATTACATAATTTCCTATTATACATTTGTAACTAAAATAAAATAAATCTATTAAATTACAAAACGGTGATACGAGATCACAATAAAAATTACAACCGAATCGATATTCCCATACATTTCGGGAAATACCAATTAAAATCTAAGGCCATACTAAGTAAAATTACATAATTCAAAATTACATAAATTAAAATTATGACAATCATAAAGAAAAATGCAGCATTATAATATGTATGAACATGCTCAATTTTTATGCTAAATCGCCTTTAATTAGCCAATATCGTATATTACTCGGTTTTTACGGATTTGCGTGATTTCAACATTTTATAATCACAAAAATACATAAACTCATATTTATGTATAAGTTAATTACCCTAACCTCTTAGGACTCAAAATATAGTCTTCACTAATAATTTGACCATAATTAACTTTTATTTACAAAATTGTTCATAAATGGACCAAAAATTACAAAAAATAAGCTATTAAACTTCAAATAAATCCAAAAATTCCAAATAAATTCAAAATTTGAAATTTAAATCCATGAACATTCTGGAAAAATTCCATGACACTCATAATGTTCAAAATCTTAGGTTAAAAAATTTCGAAATTCTTCCGGAAAAACAATGTTGCGGTTTATCGATTTTTAATAAAATAATCATAAAAACATGGAAAAATTATTTTCATTAACTTTTCAATTTTAGATCTGAAAAATATAATAAAATGCAACATTAGACGTTTTTCCTAAGTCATAGATTATGTTTTATTAATTTTCCACTAATAATGTCACTATTTATGCTATTTTTCTTCAAAAATTCATAAATCATTCTAAAAGACTTCTTTATAGCCAATTATTTTACAAACATCTTGTAAAATTGCATGTGACAACATATTAATTTTCTATGACCAGATTCGAAATTTAACTCATATTAACCTATTTTTCACTTAAATCCGAATTTAATAATGAGAAATTCATTTTTCGAGCATAACAAGTCCAAAAATTATAAAAATTTACAGGTTATCTCAAAGTAATATAGGTGACAACATATCCAAAAACCAAGTGAAAATTCGAAGTATAGCTATTTTTAGACCAAAAATGACATTTTTACTCATAAAATCACATTTAAATGCCATTATTGTAAATTATGAACAATAAAAATCCGAAAAATTAACCAAAATATCCTAAAACATTTTAGGACCAGAAATATTAACATGCATGTAATAATTTCGTGATATATCATAATAACACAATTTTTACAAGTTTTATTTGTTATTCATATAACTCGGAAAAACTTTTAACCAATTTGCATGCAAACAACCGTGGCTCATGATACCGATTGAAGGAAATGTAGATTCATATACATACTAACATACTCTTATATGTCAAAATAATTTGTCATAAAATTAATTACGGATTTTATGCATGCAAACAAAATAACAAAGAGAAGAAATCATGTTCTTACAATGGGTATTTCGGATTTATAGGGCACAAAAGAAATCTCCTTTTCTTTTGTTCTTGAGCTTTCCTTATGGATGAACAAGATCTAAGTGTAAGATCTCTCCCTAAGCTTTATACCCAAAGCTAACTCTTAATCTAATTAATATTATTAGATCTAGTATAATATTAATCTAATGAAAAATTGAACCAAAATATTTGGTAATTTTGTTCTCAAAACCGGTTGAGAGAAGAGGAGAGGAAGAGGAAAAAATTTTATCTCTCTAAAAATAATTGTGTAGAGTGAATGAATAAATTATCTAACACACTATGCATATAGTGACAAATAAAATAAAAGGAAAAACAACCCTTGTTCTTTCCAAGGGAGAACCGGGTAGGGGAAGGGAAAATGGCCTATGCATGGCCTTTGTGCTCTTACACAAAAGGTAATAGGTATGCATGCCTATATTAGAGAAATGATGATCAATTCCACTAATCTAAATTAACATAATATGTTAATTATTTCCCAATATTTCGGTCCACATTGTAATATGGATTCCATATTATTTTTGTCAAATGTCAATATGTCACTTGTCATATGTAACATAATTTGTTTATGTATTTTTAACATATTAAAAATCAACGTATTAATAAAAATACGTCATATACAAATTTGACTTAGTAATTCATAATTACTCGTACCAAAATATTTTACCGTTTATAAATCGCATTTATAATAATTCATTCAAATCCAATTGTTTCTTTAAACAATAATTTCATCCGAGTAATGATATAATTTGATTACTCAGACCGTATCTCATTTAATCACATTTCAATTTGATACGTAAATTTTACTTCCAAAATCGTCCGTCAATTTTTCAAGTAATTTAATTAACTCGTATCATTATACGATTAATTAAATGATCAATTAAGAGTATCGCCCTATAGGTATGACCTAGGGGTCAATCTGATCACCACACACACGACAAGAATGTCAAACTCTAGTCAGCCAATCATTACCGATATATGTTGACCAGTTGACAGTAACAAAATTACTTCCCAATTGTATTCTTCAAAATGAGATTTAATAATGATTTTTAAATCATGTGATCGCACTATCGTTGAGGACACATTTCCCAACAAGTAAATGCAAGGATTCATAGGCTTAGCATTTCATCAAATATAACATGTGCATGAGTTGAGATGAAAACAAGCAAGCAAATAAAACATGAAAGCATATTAATTTAAGCATGAATCATTCCCCATGTTGGTTTCCCCTAGTCACCCATTTAACCCTAGCTAAGAGACTACTCACTCATTATCATGTTGATCATGCTGGCAAGGTTGTCAATCATACCAACAATATGAAACATGATGAATAAAAGAAAGTAATTAACAATAATTAAAAAGGGATTAAGAGATTATACCTACTAATGATTCCAATAATAAAGCAAAGATAAAAGAAGTACTTGAATGCTTGATTGAGAGGTTGTCAATCTCCCAACAATAACCCAAATAATCTTCAATTACCCAAAATAAAGGATGAACAAAAGAGAGATTAAAGAACTAAAACTTGGATTAAAACTTGATTTATACTTGATTACAATATTAAAGAGAGATTTGATTGATATTAACTACCTAATTATTGATAAGAAGAACATGCTCCTCTAATTAGACTAATGGGGTATTTATAGTGGAAATTAGGGAGGATGCATTAGGGTTAACTAAGGGCTAAACTAGTAATTACACTTTTTAGATTGAGCAAGGAGGAGCCGGTATTTTTTGAGAGAAGGGCTTCTTTCTTCGTAGCTTGGAGAAGACAATTCGTGCTGGAGCCGAATCCGGGCGGAATAAGGTCGGGACGGGCGGATTCTGGCGTTGGAATCCGAGCGGATTCAAGGGAATCCGGGCGGATTGTGGAGGTGGAATCCGAGCGGATTAGAGCAAAGCCGCTCGGATTGTGCAGCTGCGGGATGGACGGATTGGTGACAATCCGCTCGGATTGTCACTCAGCAACATATCTTCTTCTTTTCTTCCCTTTTCTTCATAAATTCCTTGGGGATTTCCTTGGGGACTCAAGGATACTTTCTCAACATTGCTCTTCTACTATAATATGTACAAAGGCCTTCTAATCTTGTCTCTCCTTGATGCTTGGTCATTAAATTCGATCAATTTAGTCTCGTTTTGCCATGAAAATGCAAGATTCTTACTCCTTTCCTACCAAGGGATCAAAATCTCAAAGAATATGCAAAACAAAGAACTAAAGATAAGAAATGACCCAAATATGCACTAAAAAGCATGGGAACAAGGCTAATTCGGGGGCTAAATATGCGCTAATTATGGTCACATCAAATATCCCCAAACCGAACCTTTGCTCGTCCCGAGTAAAGAGGTGACAAAGAATAGGACCAATACTAACCTATCCTAATAATATAGCCGATATGAGACAATTAGCGGGTCTCACTCCGCCCCTTCAACTCACGACAAGACAACCATGAGGTAGGATGCCTTCTTGCAAGGCAAGGTGGGTCTTGCCAAAATGGCGACACATCCAAACTTTAAGCACACAAAAACACATAATGGATGCATCTACAAAAATAATAGCCACTCCCTCATCAAGTGGCGGAGGCACTAAAGAGGAACAAATTTAAGAGCATGTAATCCTTCACAAATACTAGTTCAACAAATTACTAAGTCTAAGAGGATGGCACTAAAGCACCTCCAAATGGTGTTAAACTAGACTACTTTCGTCCTCAATTTCCAAATGCTTTCGTCAAGAGCGATCGGATGGTGGTGGAATGATGATCCCTATGATGCTAGTAGCATATGACATGACAAGTCTCGAATTCTCTACAAAAGTAAAAGTCATGGATCGTCCCAAACTCGACCAAGTGGCTTGACAAAAGGCTTTTTGGGAATGAAATGCTCAAATCTTTATTCACAACGGGTGGATATGACTAGTATTCAAAATTGTCCTCATTTCACTTTCACATTTCAAAAATTTAAGATGGGGTTTGTCTCTTCCGGGCTAGTGTCCTTTGCTTTCGCCAATCGCTTATTAGGCAACCGGTTAACCTCTAGACAATAGCTTTTCGGGTGATAGTCACTCTGTCTGCGGGCGGCCGAATTCACAACCGTATGGGGCCCAATTCAATGGATCCCGCACCAAAGCACATCGAAGTGGTACGCCTCCATCAAAACAACTTAAATTTCTCAACTTTCAACAATTCATAACATTTGAGGTTTCCTTGGCATTACATTACTTCCACATGACAAATTTTCTTTGAAATGAGCACTTCAAGCTTATTGATAGAAAATATTTTTGGGTTGCCTTACCACAAGGTCCAACAAGGTCACCTAGACAAGTTAACCAAGTCCACATCGCATCACGGGGTTGGATAGGTGACTCACATGCAAACCCTTGACTAGGCTTTGGGTCATGGGTAAAAAGACACTAGTATGACACTATCTAGGGTGTTTTACAACCATTCTAGTAGGCAAAGTCTTAAGTTGAACAAGTATTTGTAATGGCTTAGTTGCTCTTGTCAAAGTTCCTAAATAGGCATTTTTCAAAACATTTCTAACATGCAACTACATGCCATGATGCAACTAATATAAACATCCTAATGCAAGTGATTCTATCAACTAATATGACATATAAACTAAATGCAAGTCCTAAGTTCACATTGTTATACCGCATCAATCAAAATAAAACCACATAGTCATTAACATAAAGAGGAAAAAGGAGATTGGAAAGATCATACCATGCGGTCTTCAATATCCTCATGTCTCGGATGTGGCGTAGTCAATCAATGTGAACAAGGATAGAACAAACACAATATATACAAGACAATATATACAAGACTACAAAAAGGAAATAAACATGTTTTTGGGTTTTCAATTTTCAAATTTTTATGATTTTTGAGATTTTTCAATTTTTTGGATTTTTGAATAAGAGTTAAATGTTAGAATTCCCATCCCCACACTAATATGGGCATTGTCCTCAATGGCCAAAATGATGGAAATTATGCAAAGATGATGCATGATTTCTATACTAAATGCAATCTATACTAAGCTACACTACATGATGCATGGTTTTTGTTATGACGGAGAGGATAATTTAGATTACCTTCCGTTGTGTATGCATTAACTTCCCCAAACCGAGTGAGACACTATTGCTAATGTCCAAGGATGGGTGTAGTTCATGCACACACTATGCTATGCATGAAACTAATTTGTCATTTTGGATTTTGAAAATGGGAACAATAAAATGAGAACACCTCAATGGTACCGAGGTGTGAGTCCTCTAATGGTGCTAGGACTACTCCAACAATGATCAAAATTATATTTAAAACAAAGAGAGAAATAGACAAACCATGAGAGGGTAGGAATCTCCAAGGCTTGCTAATCTTCCATCATGCTATCACCATCACTTTCCTCATTAGAAGTGGCCACATTGCCACTTTCCTTGTCATTTGCTTCTTCACTTTCTTCCTCATCTTGCTCATCATCATCTTCACCATCCTTTTCTCCTTCACTTGATTCTTAATCAATGTTGTCATCAACTTCTTCATCATAACCAACAACCTCATTGTCACCCAAAATGACCCTAGATGCACCCGGAAATAGGACTTCTCTATCCGACCAACTAGGCAAAGGACAAGATGGATCAAGTAGTTCTTGCCTAGCTAAATGTAGGAGGGTGGATATTGAGCCAAGTAAGCATTTTTCCGATCTTCAAAGGCTTGCTTGTGCATTGCTTACATGAGAAAAGTCACATAATCTTTTCTAGCTTCAACTCCTTCCGGCTTGAACTCTTCATACTCAAATGGGTAAGGTGGTATGACAATGGAAGAGAAGGGCATTTCAAGATCACCCTTTTGTTGTTGAATAATATACTCGGCCTCTTTGGAAAGGGGAAGTAGATAATTGGTCCGGTGGACGCTTAGACGACAAATATTTGAAGGCAAGGTGAACGATCTAGCTTCACTAGTGAGCCATCCATACTTAGTGTCAAGGGGGTTATGAGCAACCCACTTGAACTTGTGTATCATAGTATGCATATCAACAAGATGGCCACCCTCCTTTGCTTTGTACTTGTTATCCTTATTGAAGTTAGGATCAAAGTGCTTAGCTAGGATAGTGACTAGGCCGCCATTGACAATAACGGTTGTGCCCTTCTTCCCACAATCAATGTTGAGCCATCTATCTACCAAGAGCCTCAAAGAATTGTAAGGCTTGGTGTGTACTCTTCCGATGTTCAAAGCCGATTTAAGGAGAATAAAATCAAGTTTGGTGAAATGGTTGGTATCTTTCCTTGCAATTATGGTGTTACCCACGACCTTGTGCCATACTCTTATGCCCGGATGGTGGACCAAAAGAGCACGACTCGCATGAAAATCCTCAAATTTCTTCCCGGAGATTGCCTCCCAAAGAGGTTCGGGGTCATACTTTCCATAATTCTTAAAATAACGCGGTTCATCACTAAGACCCAAAATTTCACTCAATTCCCTAAAGGTAATGCGTCTACTAACATTAGCTAGACGAAACTCGAGATTCTCCCTATTCTCAACTTTGGTGACTTTCAAGGAACTCAGAAATTCCAAGGTAAGGGAGGGGTATGTCAATTCCTTTGTTTCAAACAATTTCTTCAACCCAATGGCATTGAAAAAGGCTCTAGTTTGCTCACGAACACCCAATTTTTCTAAGGTATCTTCACATATAAATTTGGTGGATTGTAATGACTTCATAGCAAACTTGACAAAGGTATTTCTATGGGTATCGGAAATAAAAGTTACCTCCGGATAATGCAGAAGTTGATCAATTTCCGGAGTAGAAGGTGTTGTTGCTCCCATAGAAGGTTGTTGTTGTTGTTGCACTTCCAAGTTTGGTGTTGCTACCACCATAGCCAATGCTTTCTTTGTTTGAAGAGCCTTTTGCCTTTGTGAGAGTGCCTTAGCCTTTGGTGCCTTTGTTGCCCCCTTAGTCCTTGCCATTGATGAACTAACCAAGAAAAGAATGAAAAATCTTCAATTTGTAGTATACCCAAATCGATTTGAAGGTGAAAGGCTTTGCCTTTATGAAATAAAAAATCGACTCAAAGGTTGAAGATTTTGTGCTTGGTTTTGATTTTTATTGAAGAAGGAGTGATTGATTTGTTGTTGGAAGGATGATTTGATTTGTTTTTGGTGAATGTTGTTGAGGGTTTTTGTTTTTGTGATGGAGAGGATGAGGGTTTTGATGTTGTGGGTAGTGTTTATGAATGAATGAATGAATGAATGAAGGTGGGAGGGGTTTTAAAGAGACCGAAATTTTCGAATCTGCAGGGGCAATCCGTGCGGATTCTGCCCAATCCGTGCGGATTCTGCTCTTTCTGGGCTTTACAAAACTCGCCTAAAGACGGGCGGATTCTGATGAAGACGCTCGGATTTGCTTGACACGGGACGGGCGGATTTGCTTGAAGACGGACGGATTTCAGTCCAGAAAATTTTGCTTGTTTTCCTCAGCTGCAAAGACGGACGTCTTTCTTTCAAGACGGGCGGATTCTTCAAGACGGGCGGATTGCTGCTCAGGACGCCCGGATTCAGTCACAGTCAAGAAATTTTCAAAATTCAGCTCAGTTCAGGACGGGCGTCTTTTCTGCAGTACGCTCGGATTACTGAAGACGGGCGGATTCTGTGGAATCCGCTCGGATTCTTCCCCTGTGTACACGGATTCAGTTCCATCCGTGCACAATGCATTTCCCTTACCATTCTTCCATTCTTTCTTCAAGTCTTGTGTTCTTCATTGTGGGGGCACTACTAGGCATGGATAGCCTAGGCAATTGTCATCCCCACACTAATCTAAAAGCACTACACATCAATTGAAATTGTTAGTCCCTCCCTCACTTCTCTCAAACATGACAATTATTTTGATCAAAGTAAATAAAAATCCAAAGATGACAAAAATGCAATACAAGAATTGAAATGTAAGTTAGGGAGTTAGAAATATTTACAAGTGGTGGTTTAGGGAGGACTCCACCAAACTCTCATTCTTGATGAGATGTCAAGGGGGCATGTCCAAGGTGTTGTTGATGTTGCTCAACACCTTGAAGAAGTAATCAAAGGCTTGTTCATTATCATGGTAGAGGTCTTCAATAGACCTTGGCCTTTGTTGTTGGTCTTGATCGATGGCATTACCAATGTAGGGATTAAAAATCCCGTCAAATTAAATCGTCCCAAAGACCACAAACTTCATTAAGTTGATCATTGAAAATCTCTTGCTTAGATGGAGACAACTCTCCCAATTTCTTCTCTTGGCCAATGAGGCCATCCTCTTCTTCCTTGATTGATTTTGATGAGCTTTGCAAGCTCTCCTTGTCACAATTCACTTGCTCTTTGAATGGATCATCTTCAATTTTCTTCTTCCATTGGAGTTCCGATTTCTTCCTTTCATCCTTTCGGCTATAATGATCAATCACGAAACATGGTTCATGCAAACGAGGAGCTCTCATAGTCTTGTCAAGATTAAAACTTATGCTTTCATCTCCCACTTTTAGAGTGAGCTCACCATGTTTCACATCAATCACCGTGCCGCGGTGTGTAGGAAAGGTCTTCCTAGGATGATTGGAATGTTGGAATCTTCCTCCATATCAACAATGACAAAGTCCACCGGGATGAAAAACTTCCCAATTCGCACGGGGACATCTTCCCATATCCCTAATGGTGTCTTCGTCGATCTATCGGCCATTTGGAGTGTGATATTGGTGCATTTAAGCTCTCCCATCCCCAACCTTTTACTCACCGAGTACGGCATAACACTCACACTAGCCCCTAGATCACATAAGGCTTTGTTGATCGTTGTGTCGCCAATGGTACACGGTATTGAGAAGCTTCCCGGATCCTTTAACTTTGGAGGTGAACTCCCTTGAAGTATTGCACTACTCACCTTAGTGAAGGCGATAGTCTCAAGCTTCCGGATCGACTTCTTCTTTGTGAGGATATCTTTCATGTATTTCGCATAGGCCGACACGTGATTGATTAATTCCGTGAAAGGAATTGAGACTTCCAAATTCTTCACAATTTCCATGAACTTTCCATGTTGATCATCAAATTTGGGCTTGGCTTGACGACTTGGAAAAGGGAGTCTAATCACAATGGGCTCCTTCTCCTTGGCCTTGTCTTCATTTTTCTTTGAACTTTCTTCTTTTGATGATTCTCCATCTTTGGAGTTTTGCACAATTTCTTACTTTTCACTAGCTTCCACAACTTCATCCTCAACTTGCTTCTTCGGTGCTTCATACCTTGTACCACTTCTCAAGTGAATGGCACTAACCGTTTCATGTCTAGGGGATTACTTTGAGGTGGTAATTGCCCCTTTTGTCTTTGTGAGCTTGAAGATGCTAGTTGAGTCAATTGTGTTTCCAACATCTTGGTGTGAGCTAGAATGTTGTTGATGGTGGTTTCCTATGCTTGGCTATCTTTTTGCATTTGAGTGAAAAATTCTTGTTGATTCTTTTGCATTTGGAGGACCGCTTTTTGGACATCAAAACCTTGGTCATTTTGGTGATTGTATGGATTTTGATTTTGGTAACCTTGGTTTTGATTGTAAAAGGGTCTTTGATTTTGGTTTCTCATGGGTGATGGAGTGTATGTTGTTTGAGGGTTTTGAACATTTTGGCTTTTGTATGAGAGATTTGGATGGAATTTGGTGTTTTCATTGTAAAAGTTGGAATAAGGGGTACCACTCTTGTATGCTTGGAAAGCATTCACTTGTTCATTTGTTCCCCTACATTCACCTTGGTCATGTCCCAAAGTTCCACAATTCTCACATATCCCACTTGGGATTGATGAGGATGCCGTCATGGCATTAACATGATGCTTTGATGATTTTGAGTTTTCCTCAAGTCTAGCCATAGCTTGTTCAAACTTCAAGTTGATTGTGTCAATGTGAGCACTAAGTTGAGCACCCAATTGAGTAACGGAGTCCACTTCATGCTTTCCTCCTCTAGTAGCCTTGCGAGGTCTACTATATTGTGAGTTATGGACCGCCATTTCCTCAATCTTGTTCCATGTTTGATTGTCATCAACTTCGGTGAACATTCCATTTGATCCCATATTGAGAATGTTCCTAGAATCTTCATATAAACCATTCCAAAATTTTTGTACCAAAAACCATTCGCTAAGTCCATGGTGAGGACATGAGCGACAAATTCCCTTAAACCGCTCCCAAGCTTCATGCAAAGACTCTTCATCCCTTTGCTTAAAACCCGTAATTTGAGCTCTTAGCATGTTAGTCTTTTCCGGTGGGTAGAATTTTTTGTAGAAAGCTAGAGCCAACTTCTTCCAAGAATCTATTCCGAGGGTGGCCTTATCAAGGCCCTTCAAGCATTGCTTTGCGGTGCCGATTAAGGAAAAAGGAAATAAGACCCATCTAATTTGGTCTTGAGTCACGCCCGTTTGAGAGATTGCATCACAATAGTCGCAAAAGGTTTCCATAAGAGAATGAGGGTCCTCACTAGGCATCCCCCCAAATTGGCTCCTCTCAACTAATTGGATGAAGGCGGACTTGGCAATAAAATTTCCGGTTAGATGTTGCGGTGTAGGAGTACCATTTGGTAGATTCTCCTCGGTGGGTGCAGTGTGACGATAATTTAGGCATTGTAGGTGGATTTTGTGGGGTATTGTGTAATGGGTTCTCTTCTCCTTCTATTGCGAAAGGATTGACAAACTCACTAGTGGGTTGAACAACTTCACTAATACCTCTTAAATTCCTCCTAACAAGTCTCCTATTGTTCGTCAAGGTTCTTTCGATTTCACGGTCAAAAGGTAACAAATCACCTTGTAACCTTCTAGACATGAAAAATATCAAACAACTCGAAAACAATTAGAACAAACCTTGAGGAGTTTTACTTCCCCAAGGTGAAGAAAGACACAACTAATAACAATAAAAAGAAATCTAAATC